>NC_044386.1:110863355-111195543 GCF_006542625.1 Nomascus leucogenys
CTAAGTAAATGATAGAATGACAGCTGAAGAAAAGGACAAATTCCCTGCTGGTCAGCAAGCCATCCCCAGTATGGATCCCCAGTGGGACCTCAACTGAGATCATGGGGACTGGAGTCACAAACATCTGCTGACCTGTGTTCTAGAAAGACTAAGAATAATTAGGAAAAAGTCCATGAATTATTCAATGATGTCCACCATAAGTCAGAGGAAGGAAGAAAATCCTGTCTTCCTCGAGCGGCTACAGGAGGCCTTAAGAAAATATATCTGTCACCTGACTCACTCGAGGGTCAATTGATCCCAAAAGATAAGTTTATCACCCAGGCAGTCACAGATATCAGGAGAAACCTCCAAAAGTGAGTCCTGGGCCCTGAACAAAATCTGGAGGCATTATTAAACCTGGCAACCTTGGTGTTCTATAATAGGGACCAAGAGGAACAGGCAGAAAAGGTAAAGTGAGATCAGAGAAAGGCTGCAGCCTTAGTCATGGCCCTCAGACAAACAAACCTTGGTGGTTCAGAAAGGACAGAAAATGGAGCAGGCCAATCACCCAGTAGGGCTTGTTACCAGCATGGTTTGCAAGGACACCTTACAAAAGATTGTCCAACAAGAAACAAGCTGCCCCCTCGCCCATGTCCACTATGCCAAGGCAATCACTGGAAGGTGCACTGCCCCAGAGGACAAATGTTCTCTGGGCCAGAAGCCCCCAACCAGATGATCCAACAACAGGACTGAGGGTGCCCGAGGCAAGGGCCAGCTCATGTCATCGCCCTCACTGAGCCCAGGTACGTTTAACTATTAAGGGCCAGGAAACTGACTTCCTCCTGGACACTGGCGCGGCCTTCTCAGTGTTAATCTCCTGTCTTGGGCGACTGTCCTCAAGGTCCGTTACCATCCAAGGAATCCTGGGACAGCCTGTAACCAGGTATTTCTCCCACCTCCTCGGTTGTAATTAGGAGACATTGCTACAGATAGTAAGTATGCTTATCTAATTCTACATGCCCATGCTGCAATATGGAAAGATAGGGAGTTCCTAACTTCTGGGGGAACCCCCATTAAATACCACAAGGAAATCATGGAGTTATTGCATGCAGTGCAAAAACCCAAGGAGGTGGCAGTCTTACACTGCCAAAGCCATCAAAAAGATGAAGGAGAAAAGGCAGAAGGAAACTGTTAGGCAGATCCTGAGGCCAAAATTGCTGCCAGGTGGAACCTCCCATTAGAAATACCTATGGAAGGATCCTTGGTATGGAACAACCCCCTCCAAGAGATCAAGCCCCAGTATTCCCCGATTGAAACAGAATGGGGACTTTCATGGGGGCATAGTTTTCTCCTCTCAGGGTGGTTAACAACAGAAGAAGGAAAGGTACTCATAACCAAAGTCAGCCAGTGGAACATACTTAAAACCCTTCACCAAACTTCTCATATGGGTATTGAGAACACTCATCAAATGGCCAAATCCCTATTTAAGGGCCAAATCTCCTCCAGACCATCTGACAGGTGGTCAAAGCTCGTGAGGTGTGCCAAAGGAATAATCCCTTGGTCCATCGTAAGGCTTCTCTAGGGGAACAAATAATAGGTCACTATCCAGGAGAGGACTGGCAGTTAGACTTCACCCATATGCCTAAATCAAAGAGATTTCAATACTTGTTGGTCCTTTGATACCTTTACAAATTGGATAGAAGCCTTCCCCTACAAGACAGAGAAGGCTCAGGAAGTGGCTAAAGTCCTAATTCATGAACTAATTCCTAGATTTGGGCTTCCCCAAAGCTTACAGAGTGACAATGGTCTGGCTCTTAAAGCCATGATAACTCAGGGAATTTCCAGGGTGCTAGGGATACATCACCTTCACTGCACCTGGAGGCCACAATCCTCACAGGGAAGGTCGAGAAGGCAAATGAAACACTCAGGAGGCACTTAAGGAAACTAACACAAGAAACTCATCTCCCATGGCCTACTCTTTTGCCCATGGCCTTGTTGAAAATCCAAAATTATCCTCATAAAATGAGGCTCAGTCCATATGAAATGCTGTATGGATGATCTTTTCTCAAAAACAACCTCCTACTTGATGAGGAAATGGCCAACTTGGTCAAAGAAATAACTTCTTTGGCAAAATATCAACGAAACCTTAAAAACTTACCTGAAGAATGTCACAGAGAAAAGGGAACAAGGTTGTTTCAACCAGGAGATCTAGTGTTGGTCAAATCTCTCCCCTCTACCTCCCAATTTATGGATTCTTTGTGGGAAGGATCATATTTGGTAATCCTCTTTACCCCCACTGCAGTTAAGGTGGCAGGAGTGGAATCTTGGATTCACCACACCGGAGTTAAACTTTGGACATCCCCTGCGGGACCATCAGCTCAGGAGTCCCAAGATCAGCCAGACCAGCCTCGATACACCTGCGAACTGTTGGAGGACTTGTATCTCCTATTTTGAAAGGAAACATCCCAGACTAAAAAGGCTCCTACCACTGACCCTGAGGAAAAACCCCTTCCTCCTCAAAAAAGATAAGTGAAAACCTACATAATCTTTAACATCTCTCCTCGCCCCTTTAATGGAATCCTTTTACTGTTTCGTCATATTATTAAGCAGCATACTAACCATACTCTTTGCAACAGGTCTATATACTGTAGCTCCTGCCGGGATGAAAATCCTAATCACATCAACCTTCTATCTTCCTTCCTTCTGACAGCAATTTACTCCTACCTTTAACTCAAACTGGATAAAATGATCTCATCTTCCAGAGCACTCTCTTTATCTTCCTATTTACTCTTTGCCTATCTATCCCTCCTGCTTCCTTGGATAACCCATACAATCACCGCTCCTCTTCCACTAGCTCCTAATTACCTCTACAAGACTCTCAACTTAACCCACTCTCTGTTAAACCAGTTCAATCCTTCCATGGCAAATGACTGTTGGTCTTGTATCTCTCTATCAACCTAGGCTTATGTTGCCATTCCTGTTCCTGCAAAAAACTGGGTCTTTACCAACTTAACCTACCATCCTCCTTATGAAGGAAAAGACCCTTTCTGACTTCTAAATATGCAATCATTAACCAACTTCCCCATCTTTGATGGGACCAAGAATACCCTAACAGGACGTGCAATCCAACTTTTACGTTCTTGTATTCCCAATCTCACCTATTACACAAGCAATGAAAAGCCCATACATAGCCCTGTAACTATGAATACATCTTAACTTTCCAAGCCCCTTTATGCATCTAACGCAACCTGTTACCAGGCCTGCCCCTGGGGCACCTACTACCCCATCAGTGTAATTACACCCTACAACTTCAAGCCCCAACTGATCATAGTAACTTCCAATTCACCCAAACAGCTCCATTCGGATGGCTTGTCTGCTTCTCAGGGCCTCCGAAAATCATTATCTGCTCCCTGCTTAACAAACAGTCCAGGTTTTGTAATGGCAAATGTACTCCGTGCATGACCATTCACCCCTGGACCCCTTGCAGCAGCGACCCCACCACTAGTGAATGCCTTCTCATCCCCTCTTTCAATCATTCTCTTGAATGGTTCCTAGTAGATACAAAACGGTTTTTTTCTCCATTGAGAAAACAGAACACAGGGCGCCACTCAGTTTGCTCTCAGCACCCCTTTCCAGCTGCTCACTGGAGCTACCTTGGCAAGTACTCTAGGAGTATGGGAAAATAAAAACAACAAACTCACATACCTTTTTAACATACACAACCAGTTCTGTCTACCCAGCCAAGGTATATTCTTCTAATGTGGAACATCAACCTATATCTGCCTCCCCACTAACTGGACAGGCACTTGCACCTTAGTCTTCCTAAGTCCTAACATTAACATCGCCCCAGGAAATCAGACCCTATCAGTACCCCTCAAATCTCCAGTCCATCAGCGCAGAGCCATACAACTAATACCCCTACTTTTAGGGTTAGGAATGGCTACTGTTACAGGAACCAGAATAGCCGGTTTATCTACTTCATTATCCTACTACCACACACTCTCAAAGGATTTCTCAGACAGTTTGCAAGAAATAACGAAATCTATCCTTACTCTACAATCCCAAATAGACTCTTTGGCAGCAGTGACTCTCCAAAACCACTAAGGCCTAGACTTCCTTGCTGCTGAGAAAGGAGGACTCTGCACCTTCTTAGGGGAAGAGTGTTTTGTTCACACTAACCCGTCAAGGATAGTACAAGATGCCACCCAGCATTTACAGGAAAAGGCTTCTGAAATCAGACAATGCCTTTCAAACTCATACACCAACTTCTGGAGTTGGACAACATGGCTTCTCCCCTTTCTAGGTCCTGTGACAGCCATCTTGCTATTACTCGCCTTTGGGCCCTGCATTTTTAACCTCCTTGTCAAATTTGTTTCCCCTAGGATGGAGGCCATCAAGCTACAGAAGGTCTTACAAATGGAAACCCGTTTGTAAGTTGTTAGTTGAGCTCAACTAAGAACTTCTACCAAGGACCTCTGGATCAACCCACTGGCCCTTTGGCTGGCCTAAAGAGTTCCCCTCTGGAGGAAACTACAACTGCAGGGCCCCTTCTTTGCCCCTATCCAGCAGGAAGTAGCTAGAGTGGTCATCACCCAATTCCCAACAGCATTTGGGGTGTCCTATTTAGAGGGGGGATTGAGAGGTGAAGCCAGCTGGACTTCCTGGGTCCAGTGGGGACTTGGAGAACTTTTCTGTCTAGCTAGAGGATTGTAAATGCAGCAATCAGTCCCCTGTGTCTAGCTAAAGGATTGTAAATGCACCAGTCAGCACTCTAAATATGCACCCATCAGCACTCTAAAAATGCACCAGTCAACGCTCTGTGTCTAGCTAAAGGATTGTAAACACACCAATCAGCACTCTGTAAAAATGGACCAATCAGCACTCTGTAAAATAGACCAATCAGCACTCTGTAAAATGGACCAATCAGCAGGACATGGGCAGGGACAAATAAGGGAATAAAAGCTGGTCACCCCAACCAGCAGTTGCAACCCTCTTGGGTCCCCTTCCACACTGTGGAAGCTTTGCTGTTTTGCTCTTCACAATAAATCTTGTTGCTGCTCAATCTTTGGGTCCATGCCACCTTTAAGAGCTGTAACACTCACTGTGAAGGTCCCTGGCTTCATTCTTGAAGTCAGCAAGACCAAGAACTCACCAGAAGTAACCAACTCTGGACACACAGGGAAATAAACTTCAAACCAATATCTCCTGAGAACATAAATACAGAAAACTGTTCAATAAAGTATTGACAAATCAAATCTAACAATATATAAAAATTATAATACCTCACAACCAAATCTAGCTTATTCTGGTAATGCAAGATCAATTCAACATTAAAAAATAATCAATGTAATTTACTATATTCATATATTTAAAAAATCATATAGTCCTACCAATAGATGCAACGAAAGAATGACAAAACTTAAAAGCCATTTTTGATTTAAAAAAAAAAAACTCAGCAAACTGGGACTAGAAGAAAGGAACTGCTTTAACCTGATAAAGTACATCTACAAAATACCTGGAGCAAACATCCTACTTAATAGCAGACAATTTAATGCTTTCTTTCCTAATGTCAGGGAAAAAAAAGATGTTCATACTCAGCATTTCTATTCAACATTTTGCTGAAATTTCTAGTCAGTAAATAAAGCAAGAAAAAGAAATTGAGGGGATATAGATTGGAAAGAAAGAAATATAACTGTTTCTATTCACAGACAGCATAATAGTCTATGTAGAAAACTTTAAAGAATATGCAAAAAAGCTCCTAGAACTAATAGGTGAGTTTAGCAAGACACTAGGATGTAAGATCAACACACAAATTAGTCACATTTCTTTATACTAGAAATGAACAACTGGAAATCAAAATTTGAAACAAAATACATTAGTACCAAAATTCAAGAAATACATAAGTATAAATGTAACAAAATATGTATAGAATCTGTATTTGGAAAGCTATACTGATGAAAACAATCAAAGAACCAAATAGATGGAGATATATACTATGTTCATAGATTAAAGACACAGTGTTGTTTATGACATCAGTTTTCTCCAAATTGATTATAGATTCAATGCTATAAAAAATCCCAGCAGAATCTCCTATAGATATTTCAAATTGGTTCTATTACTTATATGGAAAGGCAAAGAAAGTAGAAGAGACAAAACTATCTTGAAAATGAAGTCAGAATACCCATATTACCTGGTTTTAAGACTACTTTAAACCTACAAAATCAAGTCACTGTGACATTGCTGAAAGATTATATACATAGATTAAGAAACAGAATAGAGTCCAGAAATAGACCCACATACATATGGTCAATTCACTTTTGACAAAGTCACGAAGGCAATTCACTGGAGAAAGAATAATATTTTCATATGTTTCTGGAACAAGTGAATATTCATATAAAAAAAAGATCCTCAAATATACTTCACATCTCATAAAAAGTTATTCAAAATGAATCGTAGACAATCTAAGGCTATAAAACTTTTAAATGAAAACAAATGGGGCAATCATTGTGATATTGTACCAGAGTTCTAGATATAATCCCAAAGGCATGCATGGTCCATTAAATAACAACACAATGAATTATACTTCTCCAACATTAAAAACATCTGCTCTGCAAAACATACTGTCTACAGAATAAAAATGCAAGCCATGAACTTCAAGAAAATATTTGCAAGTCATATATCTGAAAAAGACTTATATCCAGAGCAGATAACCCTCAAAACTCAGTAATAAGCAAATAATCAAACTTATAAAAATGGACAAAAGATTTCAACAGACACTTCAACAAAGAAGACACACATGGGAAATAAACCCCTGAAAAATACTCTCAACGTCATTAACCATTAGGAAAATCCAAAGTAAAACCACAATGAGATACCACTAAACACCTTTCAGAATGTCTAAAAATTTTAAAAAGCTGAAAATATCAAATCACCAGCAAGGATATAAACCAACTGGAGTGCTTATACATTTTTGTTGGGAATGCAAAATGGTAGTCACATGGGAAAACCAAAAAGTAGAAATAAGAAAATATATTGTCAAATATTTATTTATTCATTATGAATCCTACAGATCAGTGAGAAACACTAACAATATTAATAAAAAAGAAACAACATCAATAAGCACTTCATTAAAAATGAAACGCAAATGGCACAAAAAGGTGGAAAAAATTACAGACCCAGTGTTAAGCAAATAAATGAAAAGTACAATATTAGATACTATTCTTCATGATTCACCACTGACAAGGATTCTTAAAATAACAGTATTCAGTATTTTTGAGGGTTCAGTAAGACATATTCTCAAAATACTGGTAGCAATGTTATTTGTTAAAACTTTTCAGAACATGATTTGTAAATATCTGTCATGAGCTATAAAAAATTTCATTCTCTTAGAATCAGTAATTTTACTTCCATGAATGGATTCTAAGAAGTAATCAAAAATGAAGATAAAGATTTATATATAAATAAGGTCATCATGGTATTATTTCCAATACTGGAACACTGGAAACAACCTTAATACACAAAAGGCTTATAACCAATTGTGGCACAACTATAAAACAGAATAGGATTCAGCTATTAAAAAATATTTATGAAGAGTTTTTGATGACATGGGAAAATATTTCTGATGTAATAAGTTTGAAAAAAGCAGGATAAAAAACTGTATATATTATGACACTGATAATATATATATAAATATGCATATATATATGAGTTTTAAGGTTAAGATTGCTTATATATGGATATATAAGTGTGTGTGTCTACAAAGAAATATAACCATTAAGGCTACCAGGCTAGATTTTCTTATTCTATTTTTAAAAGATCTAAAATTTCTTTCTCAACTCTGATAGATGTTTTATATTTTAAAAATTATACTACTAGTATAATTAAAAAAATTTTTTTAAATAATGTTTTCTTTTATGGCATATGATAAGACCTGGTTTTTATGTCGGCTTCAGCTGGAGACCCACGCTTTTTCATAAGATAATTTTGTCTAAAGGGAAAATGCCAAGAATATAGTTTTCTTCAGGATTATATGATACAAGAAGCTTCACCACTCCCTAGATAGCCATGATCTCTTAGTGACAAAGAAGATTTCAGTTCACATCATCTTAGGGTTTTATTGACCCCATAATATCCATCAATATCACAAGAATAGGTCTTGTTTTATCCAAACCTGATTCAGAAAATTTTGTAAATCATAGGTTACAATACTAAAATATCTTATCAATATCTTCTATTTTTTTCATCACTGCGTAACTCACGTTCCGTAATGAACATAGCAAAAGACAGAATTGGAGTGTTATCTCATTAGTACAATGAGGCAATTATGTCAAAGCTGTCAATCATTCTAGACTTCTTGGTGCCTAGATGTTATGCTTTTGTATATGCCAAGTTGCCTGAATTTTACCAATCAGATTCCTGTGCAGGAATATCATAAAATGTTATAGACGAGAAAAATGCAAGATTAAAGAATGTTGTTTAAAGCAATTAACTGGGAAATAAGAAAAATAAATGAAATGAACAATTACCTGGACAAGAAGAATACAGGCTAAAAATAACATTCACCTTGGGTAACTCAGGAACATTTGCCTTGAAAAAATAATGGCAGATAACTGATTCAACTACCTACTAAGGGCCAAGAAATATACCTTAAATACTTTTATCTGAAGTAAAAGTATTATATAATTAATAATATGAGGCATCATACACTATTAAAGACTTAATTCATTAAGTGACTCACTTTTGTTTGTTTACTGTGGAAAGATCAGTAGCTTGTATTGATTCATTTAAAGGAAATAAGAGATATTTCTGGTTTCTTCTTAGGATATAAAAAGATGGAGAGGACATCATTCTAATCCTTACAACAGCAAGAACAATAAAATGCCAGACCATTGTCAAATTTACAACTCATCTTGAACCCATGGGAGAGCTGAAGTTTCAGACAATAAAATCTAAGGAATATGGACATGTTTAAGGAGAGACGGTCATGAGCACTTCTTAACTGGGGTAGATATTGCCAGACATCAGCAAGAAGAATCCAGCTAATATTAACCAATTGCTAAAGATCACATGTGAGCTAGGCAGAGAGTCCCTGTGAGACAAAGACATAAAGGCAATTTACAATCCCCTGCAGGGCATTGCCACATACCTTGAGCTCACACGCACAAAAAATATTGGAGGCAGAGCAAGAGTCTTAATAAAGCATCCCTTGTGGGAACAGTGGCCACTGGGGGAAAGGATATGAAGCATCTATTCTTGGATCTTCTCCTCTATTTCCCTCATCAAACAAAAAGCATAAGCTACCTAAGAACAGCAAATTATGTGCTTTTAGGGAACTGGCGAAAAACTATCACAGCTGAAGAACAGAAATTGAACAAGACCTCTATCCACAGGGATGAGTAAGAATATGTGTTGGGGGATTGAGGAGGTGGGTGGGGGCAGATCTATAAATAGGGGCCGGTCACAGTAACTCCTGAGTAGGAGTTAACCATCTACTCCTGAGTAGATTGGCTCAACCCCCACTTGGTAAATGCCCAGCAGAAGGAAAAGTAGGCTCATTTCCAGGCATGACTTTTTTTTTTTTTCAGACGGAGTTTCACTCTTGTTGCCCAGGCTGGAGTGCAATGGCATGATCTCAGCTCACTGCAACCTCCGCCTCCTGGGTTCAAGTGAATTCTCCTGCCTCAGCCTCCTGAGCAGCTGGGATTAAGGCTTAGTGTCTACTTTCTTATGCAAGGTATCTGACTTTCAGCAAAAAGTTGTGTGGCTTACAAAAAACAGCAAGGACAAAAACCACACTATCAAGAGACAAATCAATCACCAGTAGATTCAGATATGGCACAGATGTTAGAACTATTAGGGAATTTAAAATAGCCATGACTAATGTCAAGTGATCTAGTGGAAAAGGTGGACAAGGCACATAATCAGATGTTAATTTCAGTAGAGCTATGGAAGCAAAGAAATAATTAAGTGAAAATACAAGAAATGACAAACACAATAGGAAATTTAAAATTCCTTTTCATGCTCATCAACAGACTCAACACAGTGAAGACAAGAATTACTAAACTTGAAGACAGGATCATGGGAATCAGCAAAACTGAAACACAAAGAGGTTGAGGATACTGAGGCCCTGTGTTGGTGAGTGGAGAGGGAAAGAAGGCTTCTCGGGAGTTTGAGAGCTCCTGGGAGATGTCCTGGGTTGGCTTGATGGGGAAACCTACTCCATGTAAACAAAATCCTCACAAATCCTATACTCTGAGCAGTCCTTTGCCCCTTTTCATTTAGTCCCAACATGAGCAATGCCGGTGCTCTCATCATCTGCCTGTGAGAAGAGACTAACCTTTGGTCCCTACATCCATGCAGACCCCTATCCTTTCTTTCTTCCTGCAGCAAGGCTTCCAGCTGATACCTGTGACATTGATAATAGACACTCCATAGCTCAGCTTTAGGTTCCTAACAGTAAACGCCTTTGTTATATAGATATATAGGTGTCTCTTACCACTCTCAGCCTAGCCAATATAGCTAAAGCAGTGTGGGGCAAGTTTTCTCTACTGGGGTGCTATTTTTAGCACTTATACTTCTACTGGCTTAAACATACCTTACTGTGTGGTTTTTTTTTTTTTTTTTTTTGAGACGGAGTCTCACTCTGTCACCCAGGCTGGAGTGCAGTGGCGTCAACTCGGCTCACTGCAAGCTCCGCCTCCCAGGTTCATGCTTCTCCTGCCTCAGCCTCCTGAGTAGCTGGGATCACAGGTGCCCCACCATCACGCCTGGCTATTTTTTTTTTTGTATTTTCAGTAGAGACGGTGTTTGCCAGGATGGTCTCGATCTCCCGACCCCATGATCCGCCCACCTCGGGGTCCCACAGTGCTGGAATTACAGGTGTGAGCCACTGTGCCCGGCCCAAACATACCTTACTCTTATGCACTGTATTTCATCTATGCTCATGAAGTTGTTTCCCAATAAATACTATCATTGTTTACACCATGGATGCATCATGGTGTAGGTCGCCATGTATCATACATTATGTTTGATACACACTGTGGGATACTTGCCAAACCTGATATTTTGCAATCAGGGAAAGAGTTTAGCTGGGCCAAGGTGGGAGATATGCCCTACTCCTTGACCTTGGAGTAGGGGCAAGCTCACTTCGCTGAGGTGGCTGGATGGTGCTGCGGATCATGGAAGAAGGGTAGAAGTGCTGTGAGAGGGCCATGAAGGGAGATAGCATTGCTAATGAACTTCCCCCCTGATTCCTTTGCATTTGGATGTGTTTTTGAGCCCTCAAGAGGAGGAGGAAATGAAAACAGGAAAAATACTGTTGTTGCATCTAGGGCAGCTACTAAAGTCAATCACTTGACCTGGAGATGGGATGGATGGGCATGGTTCTGTATCCACCATCTTCAGTGTTGCCAGTAGGACAGTCACTTGGCCACCTCAGACACAGAGGGAGTTCTTCCATGAGGGAAAAAAGAATGACTGTTATTGCAGCCATGGAGGCAGTTTGAAACCAGTTATCATAGGGCATATTGTACAGGGAGTGAGGGGAACCATCACTTGGAGGAGGTACCAGATTCCATATGAAAACTGAGTCTTTCCAGGAGGGCTATCAGCAGCCTGCAGAGGGGTGTTTAAAGGCTTGGGATGTTATTTTGAATGAAGAAGTGATGGCATTAGTTTTACTGAATGATGCTGCATAATAAGCAATAGGTAAAATAACATATGACCCTTGTCAAAAGAATAGAGAACTGATTGCCTAGGTTGGTTAATGCGGGGGAAGGCTATTTCTGTCCAATTCTTGATCAAGAACTTGGTGGATTTGGGAAGTCATGCACTTCATGACATTGTATATGCAGCTAATGATGAACTGCATATACAGTGGTGGCCTTAAGATTACAATGGAGCTGAAATATCCCTATTGCCTAGTGATGTTGTAGCCATCATTACATTTTAGTGCAATGCATTACTCGTATGTTTGTGATTATGTTGGTGTAAATAAACCTACTGTCAATTATATAAAAATATATACAATTATGTCTAATACATAATACTTGATGACTGTTACTGATTTTATTATACTGTATTTTGTCATTTTAAAAGTGTACTTTTCCAAATAACTCTAAAATAGCTAAGGCAGGTCTTTCAGGAAGCATTTCAGAAGACGGTGTTGTTATTATAGAAGATGACAGCTCCATGCACGTCATTAT
Organism: Nomascus leucogenys; assembly: GCF_006542625.1. NCBI lineage: Eukaryota > Metazoa > Chordata > Mammalia > Primates > Hylobatidae > Nomascus > Nomascus leucogenys. Next base: position 110,875,538 of record NC_044386.1, read on the forward strand.
TGCCCCAAAGACCTTCCAGTGGGACAAGATGTGGAGGTAGAAGACAGTGATATTGATGATCCTAACCTTGTGCAGGCCCTAAGCTAATGAGTGTTTCTGTCTTAGTTTTAACAAAAAGTTTAAAAAGTAAAAAACAAATAGAATTTTAAAAATAGAAGAAAGCTTATAAAATAAGGATATAGAGAAAATATTTTGGTACATTTGTACAATGTGTTTGTGTTTTACTAAGCATTATTGCAAAATAGTCAAGTTTTAAAAATTTAAAGAGTTTATAAAGTAAAAAAAGTTACAGCAAGCTAAGGTTAATTTGCTATGGAAAACAGAAAAGTTTTAAAAATAAGTTTAGTGTAGCCTATGTATGCAGTGTTTATGAAGTCTAAAGGAGGGTAGTAATGTCCTAGGCCTTCACATTTACTCACTACTCACTCACTGACTCAACCCAGAGCCACTTCCAGTCCTGCAAGCTCTATTCATGGTAAATGTCCTATACAACTATAACATTTTATCTTCTTTATGCTTAGATACGTTGAGATAGACAAATACTTACTGTGTTATCTTTGCCTATAGTATTTAGTACAATAACATGCTGTTCAGGTTTGCAGCCTAGGAGCTATAAAATATAACTTCAATGTGTATTAGGTTATGCCATTTAGGTTTTACCCCACCCCCACCCCCCACCCCCAAGACGGAGTCTCACTCTGTCGCCCAGGCTAGAGTGCAGTGGTGCGATCTCAGCTCACTGCAACCTCCACCTCCTGGGTTCATGCGATTCTCCTGCCTCAGCTTCTCAAGTAGCTGGGACCACAGGCACTAACCATCATGCTTGGCTAATTTTTGTATTTTTAGTAGAGACGGAGTTTCACCATATTGGCCAGGTTGGTCTTGAACTCCTGACCTCATGTGACCCACCCGCATCAGCCTCCCAAAGTGTTGGGATTATGGGCATTAGCAACTGCACCCGGCTGCCATTTAGGTTTGTATAAGTACACTCTGAGATTTGCACAATGAAACGGCCTAATGATACATTGCTCAGAATGTGTCCTCATCAGTAAGTGACTCAGGACTATATATATCCCCTTTAGGAGATATTTCTGAGATTATAAATTGCAGTACCTCACTGAGGCAGTTGCCACTTTGAGATGGTTGCTCTGTTAACATAGCCATATGAGAACTTGGGCATCAAAGAGAATAGCTGATATATGCCTTGATGCAGAGAATGCAGGATGATTTCATATGGGCATGCCCTTCTCAAATGGGCAGTGGTTTGCATTTGCTTTCTTCACTGAGGGAAGCTGATATTACCCTATCTCATAGTAGAAAATAATGAAAAGGGGCCCCAGAATGTCTCAGGATTCTATGTAGAAAGGAAAAAAAAAAGGGAATCAAGAAAGAAAGGACAGAGTACCCTATTTCAATTACTTCGGCTGTGTAACAAATGACCCCTAAACTTGGTGTTTTACAAGACTTTCAACAATTATTTTGCTCATAAATCTACAATTTGAGCAAAATATGGCTGAGGTAGTACAGTCCGTACTCCACCTGGCATCAACTCTGAGAACTAAAGTACAGAGGCTAGAATCATCTGAAAGCTCCCCCACTCATGTCCGGAAGCTGTTGCTGCCATTGACTAGAACCTCAGCTAGGGCTATTTGCCAGAAAACTCACATGTGACTTCTCTATATGGTCTCGGCATCCCCACAGCATGGTGTCTGGGTTCCAAGGGCTAAAGTACAGAGTGAGAGCCAGACAGTAATGCTATCATCTTTTCTATCCTGGTTTTGTAACCACATAGAATCATTTCTAGTGCATTCTAGTAATTAGAAGCAATTGCCTAAAGCTGACATATTCAAAAAGTGGGAGAATTAGACTCCACTTTTTTGGGAAACATTTGTAAATATGTTTTTAAACCAACACCATCTGTCCACTGGCTACAAATTATCCACATTCCTTCCACATGCAAAATACACTAAAACCCTCCAAAGATTCCTCCATAGTTTGATTCATGCCAGCATCAGGCTCAGGCTCATCATCCCTCCTTACCAGGCATAGGTGTGGATGAAGCTCCTCAGGGACAGTTTCTCTCAGGCTGAACACCTATGAACTGAAAAGACAATTTTCTACCCCAACTCATCCAACATATAATGGTGAATGAGGCAGAAGATAATCATTTTTGCACTAACAGGGAAAACAGAGGTACACAGGAGTCACTGGTTCATAGCAATTTTGAAATCTAGCCAAGCACATGTTCCCAGTTCTTTAATTAGGTCTCAGTCCTGTGAATTTCTTGAAGTGAATGACCTTGGCTTTGTCCTGTAGCTCTATGCTCATGTCATCTTCCCTATTAGTTAGCTATTGCTATATGCAGTAGTTCATTTTCACACTGCTATAAAGAATACCTGAGACTGGATAATTTATAAAGAAAAGGTTTATTGACTCCCAGTTCTGCATGGCTGGGGAGGCCTCAGGAAGCTTACAATCATGGCAAAAGGTGAAGGGGAAGCAAGGCACGTCTTACAGGGTGGCAGGAGAGAAAGAGTGCAGGGGAAACTGGATTATTTAAATCATCAGATTTCATGAGAACTCCCTCATTATCACAAAAGCAGCAGTGGGGAAACTGCCTCCATGATCCAGTCACCTCCCACCAGGTTTCTTCCTTGACATGTGGGGATTACAATTCAAGACGAGATTTGGATGGGGACACAGAGCCAAATCATATCACTATATAATAAATAATTCTACAACTCGGTGGCTTTAAACAATAATTATTCTCTTTCACTATTCCTCAAGGTCAGAAATTCAGGAGCAGCTTGGTAGGAGGGTTCTGGCTCAGGGTCTTTTGTAAGGTTGCAGTCAAATCTTGGCCAGGGATGTAATCATCTGAAGGCTTAATTGGGCTGCAGAATTTACTCCTAAGTTGGCTCAAAATACACAAAGCTATCTCACACAGATTCAAGGTAACATTCTACAACCACTTGGCAATGACAGTTCTTCATCATCATAGAAGGTGACTTATGTGCTTATCACTGTGCCCTAAATACACAGTGACTCATATGGCCAGCAAGTGGGTATTGGTCAATGGTCAGATGCCTCCATCTTTCTTTATGTGGGCCTTTCCACGGAATGCTTGGATGTTTTGCCTCTCCACAGAGCAAGTAATCAGAGAGCATAAGGTAGAAGCCATCATGACTTTATGACCTAGCCCTGAAGTCACATATCATTTTCTCTGAATTCTATTTTTTAAGATGCCTAGATTCAGTGTAGGAGGGAACTACACAAGCATGTAAATACCAGATGGTACTAGGAGCCATTGAGGAAGGTATAGAATTATGGCTCATGAGTAGAGGAACTGAAAAATATAAAATCCAGAAATTGAATAGGTGCCAAACTGCAAATAATAGAAAATATATCAGGAAACGTGACAGATCCATATGAAAGTCAAAAGTATATCCAGAAGCAACAAGGAAAAAACAAATGGTGTATTGTCTACATAGACAGAGATCCCTGAATAGTTTTATGAACTCTCCCAGGCAGTGGCTCACTGTGAAAACTTCCTTTGACACTGAATTTGTCATCCCCAATCTAATCGAGCTTTGATGATCTTACTGGCATCCTATTCCCAGTGACACTGAGAATATTGCTAATAGCTAGCAAGGTCCAGAGTCCCCATTTGCTGTATCCTCTTAAGTGCTTTCACAGCCACACTCATCATGTTCAACTTTCTTCATCCTTTCACGTAGGTAGTGATACTCCCATTCTGCCATCTCATCTCCCAGCAGTCTTGTAAATGCCCTAAGAGACCTGGTGGTGTTCTTCTGCATGCTAGTACAGCAATGAGGTTTGCTCCACCCCAACACTAGAACCTAAATGCACGCAAGTTATTTTATCCGATGAAAAACTGTCATTGCCAAGTGGAGGTGGAATGTTATCTTGAATCTGTGTGGTATCCATCTTGGGACTTGTTTCTTTGTATGGATATCCAGCTGTGCAATGCCTCTTCCTAGTAATAATCTGTCTCTCACTCTGGGAATAATTCTGTAGTCTTTATAGTGACTCAGAAATCCACTGGAGTACTGGTCATTAAGGTTCTTGGGACCAGCACTGGGGTCTCGCTTGTGGTATTAAGGAAACAGAGTTTCACCATTGTATGTGACAATTCTGGACACGGATAAGCACTTCATGAGGCCAAGACATTATCTGCCACCTAGTGGCTACCCTAAAGCATATTGCTCAGAACCAACTGGAACCTCAATCCTGAAAAGAATAGGCTTGGCTCTCTTGCCAGGTCATGTGGATAGCCTTGGATGGAGTCCATGTTATAGGAAGTATCTCCTGCTCTCAACATTCAACTATCTCAGGAGCAGGCTGGGTGGCTACAGGTTCTTTCTCAGTCAACACCATGAGGTTTTCACCTCTTAGCCCTGGGCTCCGTGGTGGGTTGGCTCAGTAGAGTTCTTCAAATCCCTATGATGTGCTTTACAATATGTTTAGAGACTTCTCTCATTATACAGTGACTCCTCAGATGCTGTCAGAAAGCTTTGAAGGCTCCGTTTCAAGACTGGTTTTCCAAATGAGGAAGCTTATAGTTAATGTATCCTAAAGGTCAGAAGGCAGACCGAGAAAGGACAAACCCTTGGTCTCTGGTGGCCGTGCAATGGGATGGTCCTTTCTAATGAAAAGTTCGTTCATCTTGTCTGCACAAGCTCACGAAAGGACAGCAAGTTCTATTAGCAACAGTGATATTCAAACTCCCTCACTGAGCACCCGAGTAATAAAAGTTACTTTCTGGATCAGGAATCCCCTTTATTTCATAGAAAACCAGGCATTCCCTACTCCACCTTAATCTAGGCTATAAATATGTAAATTGGTGGCACGGAGATGTTTAATTGGAGTGCACTTTCAGCTCCACTGCTCCACTCCTCAAGCACACCACTCTAGGGAATAATGTTGGGTCTCAGGAGATGGCGTGTGCTCTGTTCTTTCCTGCTTTTAAGTTGCCTTTACAGTTTGTCATCACATGCACCATGGGTGCCACCATGCAACTTAATGACAGTTTGGTTGTCTCATTCACCCTCTGGAGAACAATGCCCCAGGACACATAAGGTTTAAGGGCCTTTCGGGTTCCTTAAGGGGTAAAAGGTGGTTCAAGGTTCCTAACCTGGAAGTGGAATGGAGTCTGTTAGTACACTCTGAATATGACAAAGGGGATTGGATGTCCCTGTTCCAGGTGGGGGTTCTTTCCAGATACTTTAACATGCAGATGCCATGTTCTACACAATGTGCAAGTTGAAGTAACCCAGAGCAGCCCCAAACACAGAATAGTCACCCGAGGCTATGGTTTGAATGATTGTATTTCCTCCAAAATTCATTTTGAAACTTCATCCCCAAGGCAATGGTATTAAGAGATGCGGCCTTTAGGAGGTGATTGGGTCATAAGGGCTCCACCCTCATGGATGAGATTAGGTGGTCTTATAAAAGGGCTTGATGGGGAAGTTCAGCCTCTTTCGACCCCCCTTCTGTCCTTTTTGCCTTGTGAGGACACAGCATTCCTCCCCTCCAAAGGATGCAGCTACAAGACCACATCATGGAAGCAGAGAAAAGTCCTCACCAGATGTCAGTCCTGCCAGCACCTTGGTTGTGGACTTTCCAGCCTTTAGAACTGTGGGTAATAAAGTTCTGTTCTTTATAAATTGCCTAAATCTAGAATACTGTTACAGCAACACAAATGGACTAAGATACCTGGTCACCTTGTTATTGCCCCTCTGTATCATGCCAGTTGGGCTTTTAACTAGGTGTATCTGACACCAGGCTGAAAAAACTTTCTTAATGCATTCAGTTAGTGATAAGTCCAAGATGCAATCCAACTCACTTTAGTAAGCATGGGGCTTCAATTAGACATTCCTTTTTGTTCAATTCCTTCAAAGATTCTGCCTCACAGGAAAGATATAATATATAAGACTGGTTTTAAAACTTTAGACGTGCAATTTACCCATGTAAAAAACCTGCACATGTACCCCTGAAATAAAAGCTGGAAAGAAAAAGATAAAAGTTTTACAGGCAAAATAAATAAATATAACTTCCTTCAGAGGGAAGATTATGATCTACTCTAAAGGAACAAGAAAAAAAATAGTTGATCCTAGGAGCCTTACCTTAGGGTTTCAGGTACTTTCAGCCACTCACCTCACCATGCACACAACCACATTCCCCAGTGTTCTTCTGCTTTCCTGTGCAATCAAAACCCAGCAGGACCAGGCATGGACATTGAGAGAGTTTACTGTAGGGTGCCCTTTTTTTTTTTTTTTTTTTTTTTTTTTAAAGAAATGATTCAGAGCTACAAGAGATCTTTTTTTTTCTTTCAAAAAAAAAAAAGCCTTTTTAAGCTAATGACTGTTCTAGTTCTTGCACATCAAATGCCATTTACAGGGTCAGTGAGTGGAATAAAAAGGAAAATGACAGCCTTTGAAGAGAGACATGGCTGGCATTTAACTACCAAAAAGCACAAAAATGGAGGTATATTTTAAAGAACTACAGAGTATACACCGCAATGAGAAGGAAGAGAGAAAATGTGTCGTGACTTGGAAGAAAAGGATGAGGGGGTTGGGAGGAGGTGTGAAAACGTGAAAAATAAGAAGGAGCTTACAGGGAAAAAAAGGAGGATTTCTTCACTGCTTTGAAAACTTTAATGGACCTCAAGTTTCAAGACAGAGATATGAGCTCACATGTTTATCTCACCTCCTCCTAGAAACTCATTAGGGTGACCAAGATGATGCAAAATAAAAACAATGTCTATGGCAGCACTGAAAAATAAGGGAGACACAGAACAAGAAAACTTAAGGGACTACTGGACAGTAAGAAAGCATGTATCAGTCAGGGCTCTCCAGAGAAACAGAAACAGCTGGATGGAGATATATGTTTTATGATTATAAGGAACTGGCTCACAAAATTGTGGAGACTAACAAGTCCCAAGATCTTCAGGGTGAGTCAGTAATCTAAAGATCCAATGGTGCAATGGCAGTCCAAAGGCCAGTAGGCACAGGAGCCAGGAACAGCTGATGCTTCCATTCGAATCAGAAGGCAGGAGCAAGCCAATGATCAAGTCTGAAAACAGGAAGGAGAAATTCTCTCCTATTTGGGGGAAAGTCAGTCTTTTAATTGTATTTTGGCCTTCAACTGACTAGATGTAGTCACATTAGGGGAGGGCAATTTACTTCACTCAGTCTACTGATTTAAATGTTAACCTCATCCATCTCCCCCCACGAAAGCAAAACCCTTACAGACACGCTCTATAATGTTTGGCCAAATATCCGGGCACTCCATAGCCCAGTCAAGTTGACATATAAAATTAATCATCACAAAGCAGATGATATTTTTAAGAGGAAAATATGGATCAGTGGTGCCCAGCACATAATTTTATAACTAAAGTTGGGTTGGAGGATAGGGGTCTGTTTACAAGGAAGCATCTCCACCAGAGACCCTGAAACAAAAAACAAAGAAATCTAGAGTTTTGATGCTGAGGACAGTAGCAGACTAGGCCATGGGCAGTTGGCAGGGCCCAGAAAAAGGGCGTCATGGGCGATGACAGATCAGCAGCTCTGGCCACATGCCTGTCCCCAAAGTTTGCTTGATGTAGATGATTTAAAAAGAAAATATGGGAGTATCAACTAAGTGGGCACTGTCTCACCACATCCTGTGTTTGTCTTACTACCTAGTAAAGCTCTTTTCAGACACTGAAATATGCTTAAGTCCTGCCAGCAGGGGCTGGATGAAAGGGTCACACTGGAATATAGTTGGGAGAACTCTGGGAATCTCACTGGAGCCCTGCATATAAAGCACTGGTCACCCCAGTTCCACCCTCTCTACCACACTGCCTCTGTGCAGGGTTCCAAACAAAGGAAAAATGAGGATGGCCAAATGAAAACATGGCTTGGTGCTCAAGCTGACTTGATGGGGTGGGATGAGCGTGTGGATCCCCTTCACCTCTGCCTTTTCTTTCCTTCTTGGAAAGATTTTAATCATAATAATGTACCCCCCAAGATATGCAATGGGTGGACCAGCAATATTAGAAGAAATCTTGCTTGTCTCTATTACAGTGACTCTCAAAGAGCCAGGACTCCTCAGAAAATTTTGAGGGTCTATAAGCTGTCACAGGAAGAAGCTAAGATAGGGAGACATGGGGAGTAGAGAGTTATGACCCCTAGGCTCACTGACCATTTCTTCAGGATTCTTTCACAATTCCCTTTGAAGATACAGCTCTGGCCTGGCGTGGGTGCTCCTATGTTCCTGGGACTGTGGTCAAAGAAGGCAGAGAATCAGAGACAGGAAGCAAGAGGCAAAGCTCAACCTTGTAAAGAACTTCTGGGCCTTCTTGGGGCCAACACCTACCAGGGCACAAGGTGATTTGGGGAAGAAAGTCCTGAGCGCAGCTATAAACATGCCTCACTCTTTCATCTCTCCCAACTCTTGGTAAAGCAAGAAGAAAGCAAAACAAAAATGAGGGAAAATGAGTTTTCCCTGTTTCTCTTTGCCAGAGATTAAGTAATTTGAATAGGAGCCCCTGGAATTTTGGGAAAAAGCCATCACACGTTGTGATACTAAATTTTTTTAAAAAGCTACCTCTTGAAGAATGAGCAAAGAAAACAAAATAACCAGATCTCAGTAGACTGAGTAATCCAGATAGATCTTTTGAGGAATTAGACAAACATTACTCATGAAAAGTCTTCTCCAGGAACCAGAAGACAATTTTTAAGAAATCTCTAGATCACTCTCACGAAATTGTTCAAGAAGACATTATATCCGTGGAGAGGGAGAACTCCAAAATCAAAACATTGGGCTAAACTGTATAAAATTGTTGATGTTTGATCATTTTGACCAACAAAACTAGCAGTTTTGTATGGACCAAATAGATAGCCTGTCAATGAAAAACTGAAGAGTCAAGGGGCTTGGGTATGGATAGAAATAGATCTAATGGATATAATGAGAAGAATTAAGTAGATATGTCAAAAAAATCAAATGACTTAGTGGCTCAGTTTGAGAAGTTATGGCAGGATTTAGAGGTAAAGGATAAAGATTAAGATGATTAGTAAACCTATTTTAAAAGTTCCCTTGCCATTTCATAGCCACTAAGATGGCTACAATCAAAATGACAGATTACAATGAAGTCAGTGAGGATGTAGAAAATCTGCAGCCCACATACACTGCTGATGGGAATGTAAAATGATACAGCCAGTTTAGAAGATAGTCTGACAGTTCCTTATAAGGTTAAATAAAGTTATGACCTAGTAATTCCATTTCAAGGGATATTAAAAGAAAAACATGTCCACACAAAAATACCATACATGAATGTTTATAGCAGCATTTTTAAAAGTAGCCAGAAAAGCAGAAATGATCCAAATGTCCCTCATCTGAAGAGTGAATGTGTTATATTCATACAATGGAATAGTATTTGGTCATAAGAAGGAAGTACTAATATATACCACGATATGGATAAATCTTGAAAATATTATTCTAAGCAGGAGACAGTAACAAAAGATCACATGTTGTATGATTCTATGCATGAAATGAATGGGTAGATCTATAGAGAAAAAATACAATAGCCTCCCTTCATCCAGTTTTCCTGAGGTTTCAGCTACCCACAGACAACCATGGCCCAAAAATATTAAATGGAAAATCCCAGAAATAAATAATGCATAAGTTTTAAATTGTGTGCTGTTATGAGTAACATGATAAAATCTCTCAGCCTGGCTCCATCCTGCCTGGGACACAAATCTTCCCTTTGTCTCGCATATCCACACTGTCTACTCTACCCACCTGCTAGTCATTTAGTAGCCATCTCAGTTATCAGATCAACCTCATGGTATCACAGTACCATGTTCAACTAACCCTTATTTTACTTAATAATGGCTCCAAAAATGCAAGAGTAGTGATGCTGGCATATTGCTGCAATTGTTCTACTTTATTATTATTATTGTTAATTTTCTACTGTGTCTAATTTATGAATTAAACTTTACCATAGGTGGGGATGGAGAGGGAAATGTATATAAGGGTTGGTACTATACACTGTTTCAGGCATCCACTGGGGCTCTTGGAATATATCCCCTGCAGATACGGGATTGCGGGGGGCACTAATGTGGTATATTAGTGGTTGTCTGTGGCTGGAGGGAGGAGGGTGTGGAACACAGAGTGATTGCTCATGGGCATGGGGTTTTGTGAGGGGGGCTGAAATTATACTAAAATTGACCATGATGATGGTTGCACTACTCTGAAGGAGTGGGAGAGGGAAAGGAAAGCGCTATTCTGTGGAAAGGGACAGAAGGAGGGGCAGAAAAGGGGAACAGAAACGTGGCGGTCAGCTGTTGGGACGACAGCACTGTGGACAGCTCCTAGGCAACCTGCCACCCACACTGCGTCATGGTTTTAAGCACCAGCATGGGCTCACACTTAGGGCATTACCCCTAGCTGCAGGAGGCACCCTGAAACCAGCCTACAAGGTGGCACAGCTGAGATCTGGCTGTGGTGACAGTGGCCACAGGAGCTAGGTCCCTGACCTGCTCTGCTGAGAGTGCCCAGGCCACGAAGCCAGAGCTTTCATGCCCCAGGAAGGAGCCATGTCAAGGTGGCGCTGATGGAGAAGCCAGCAACAGAAGCAATACAGGAACTTAGCAGGAAAACTAAAACCTACAGACCCTTTGAAAGAAGTGACAGGCTGCAGCCTACACTGTGAGACAGATGAAAAACAACAAAACTCCACTCATCTCCAGGTAGATTAACACTGCACCCGGGAAGGAGAAAACTTGTGTGTGACCTCAGCTATCATCATTGCCTGTACCACCCTGGCTAGTCAGGAGGCTTTGAGTATGCTGTGTGACCAGTTCATTACTACTACAACCAGCATTTGAGAGAGCCAACATGCTAAGGGTATCATAACCAAGGAATCTCAGAGTTTATGTCTCCCCGCTTCCACCTCCATCAGAGCTGTAGCTGTGCTGGTACCCACTGCTGGGCGACTTGAGGACAGGTCACATATCTGGATCCCTTGCAGACATTCCCCAGCACCATCCTGGAGTATGGCAGCCCCACTGGGCAGCTAGACCCAGAGGAGCAGCAGCATTTACAGCAGTCTGGCTCTCAAGGACTTCTATTCCTAGGGGAAGGGGAAGTGCACCACATGAAGGGAATGCCTTATGGGACCAAAGAACTCAGACAGCAGGTCTTGAGTCCCAGATCTTTCTCCTAGTGGGAAGTTTCCTTCAGCTGAGGCACAGTTGCAGTGCTGGGCACAACAGGGCAAGTCTGCAGCTCTACCCAACAGTCAGCCAGTCCTGGTTCTCATGAAGGGTCTTGGAGAAGGGGACTTCTTTGCCCCCTCATCCACTACTGAAGACACAGCTGGGGTTTTTCCCACAGGAGCTTAGCAGGGGTGTACCTATAGACAACCTCTTTGGACACTTCAGGGTAACTGCATCCCCACAGAAGTATGTCTTTCAGGTGCAGGCTTGCTGAGAGGTAGGGTCACAGTTCCTCTCTACTTGGAATATGAACATTCCTGCAGATTAAAAAAGGTGCCTATGTGATCTGAATAGCCAGAATACTGGATCAGGAGTTGTCTGGGAAGTGGATAGCTTTCTTGCTGTCCTGGCAGGAGAGCTGAGGTGGCTCCAGTCCTTTCCTCTGATAAGACCTCAATGCATTTTACTAAGAGCTCCCCCAGCCACCTCTGTCAAGGACAGAGTACTGCACTGACACAGCTGCTTTAGCCAGAGCCACTTTCTACCCATGAACACCTCCCTTATTGGCCTGAAGCCTGAACTATTCAACCCAGTAAATAAAATACTGAGGAAAAAATATTTCTTTTTAAAAGTATACACCATGGGGGAATGAGATAAGCTTTAAGAGATCTCTGCCATTCCAACACTACAGGAGACAGTGAACTTGCTTGTACACTGAGCGCATTGCTACTAAAACCAGCATCTGAGAAAGCCATCATCCAAAGACTGTCTACAACCAAGGAACTCATAAAGAATCTTCACCCCTGAAAGCACCAAGAGCCAAATTAGGCTACAATAAACTATAAACATTAGGGTCACATCCTTAAGGAAGGAAAACAAAGTCATTAAAACAAGCCACACAGTCAAAAAATAAATTCAAGAATAATTAGAAGGAATAAATAGGAAGAAAGCAGAAAAATAATTCTGGTAATATGACAAAACAGGGTTCCATAACACCCCCAAATATCATACGAACCTTCCAGCAATGGATTCAGACCCAAGATGAAATGTTTGGAATAACAGACAAAGAATTCAAAAAGTTTATTATTAAGTTACTCAAGTAGATACAAGAGAAAGATGAAAACTAAGAAAAAGAAATTTATAAAACAATTCAGGATATGAATGAAAAATTATCTAAAGAGATATCTTAAAGAAAAACCAATCAGAACTTCTGAAAATGAAAGATACACTTTAGGGGAATTACAAAATGCAGTGTAAAGTTTCAACAACAGACTAGAACAAGTAGAAGAAAGAATTTCAGAGCTCAAAGAGCAGGCTTTAGAATTAACCCAATTGGACAAAAATAAAGAAAAAAAGAATAAAAAATGAACAAATTGCCCAGGAAATAGGGGGTTATGTAAAATGGCCAAAGCTAGGAATAATTGTTATTCCTGAGGAAGAAGAGAAAGCAAAAATTTTGGAAAACTTCTCTGGGGGAATAATTAAAGACAAATTCTGGGACCTTGCTAGAGATTTAGATATCTAAATACAAGAAGCTCAAATAACTCCTGACAGATTCATTGCAAAAAGGTAATCACCAAGGCATATAGTCATTGCCTATCTAAACTCAAAATGAAGGCAAGAATTCTAAGAGCTGTGAGACAAAAGCATCAGGTAACCTATAAAGAAAAATGTATCCCACTAACAGCAGACTTCTCAGGAGAAACCTTACAAGCCAGAAGGGATTGGGGTCTTATCTTTAGCCGCCTTAAACAGAGTAATTGTCAGCCAAGAATTTTGTATCCAGCAAAACAAAATTCCACAAATGAAGGAGAAATAAAGTCAGACAAACAAATGCTGAGAGAATGTTACCATCAGACAAGCCCTACAAGAAATACTAAAAAAAAGTTCTAAATCTTGAAACAAAAAGCTCAATGTGCATCAAAATAGAACTTCTTGAAAGCATAAAACTCCCAGGGCCTATAAAATAACAAAATGAAAAAAAGTACCTAGGTAAGAATTAATATGATGAATGAAACAGTACCTCGCATCTCAATATTAATGTTGAATATAAATGGCCTAAGTGTTCCATTTAAAAAGATACAGATTGACAGAACAGATTAAAAAATGAATTACAAACCAAATATCTTCTGTCTTCAAGAGACTCATCTAACACATAAAGATTCATATACACTCAAGGTAAAGGGGTGGAAAAATACATTCCAGGCAAATTGAAACCAAAAGTGAGCAGGAATAGCTATTCTTATATCAGATAAAAGAGACTTTAAAGCAACAGCAGTATCATATAAGATTCCTGTAATTCTGATATGTCTTAGTATATGTCATCAGTAATAATTATAATTATTATGTTAAATTGTTAGGTATCACAGAGATGGCCAAATTTCCTTGTTGATTGCACCTTTATGGCTTTCCTGAGTCTTTTGCCATCCATGGATAATTTCTGTCTTGTTTTGATCCTTTTCAAAATGTGGTTTATAATCAGATATAGGACTCTGACAGATACTCTTGAATGCAGATCTCTGATAACATTAGAAATTGTGCCATTGTAATAGAGGGGAAAAAACTTCTAAGTACTCTTGTGGAGAATTGATGTGTTAAACATTGCTAAACATTGCTAACCCCTTTATTTTTCAGAGTCAAAAAATTTCTTTTGAGCTACTTACAACTTTGAGCAATTGAGGAAAATGTATATTCCTAGGAGCAAAATTTGAAGCATATTGCTTTCTCCCTACCTGATTTCTCCAAAATTTAAAAACTATTTGTAAGCATTCACAACTTATGGCAGTGTATTTCTTTGCATAAGTACAATAAGAATCTGTTTTATTTTGTAACAGGACACAATTGGATAAACTAGTTATTTTACCAAGGCTTTGACTGGAATGACAGGCTTTAAATAATCAATGTTGACTTATAGAGCCAGTAAAAGTCTGTTAGGAAAGCTGGCCTCATACCTTATCTATACAGTCACTGTACAGGGTTCCTGACCTGTGGTAAGTAAAGAGTGTCACTTTTTGACAGGCCCAGGAGCCCCAAGTTATCTTGAGACCTCAAGGTGAGGAATTCATCAAGCAGCCAGGTATGGGTTGGGGTCAAGGCTTTCAATTTGGGATTCCTTATAGAATGAAGTATCAGCAAAGGCAATTTTTAAAAGGAATCTATATGGCAAATAATTATTCATGCTGACTTTTTGCAAATTTTTTCTTGTAAGTTAGACCAAATCCTAAATTCTTTATTGGCTACAAATCCCCATACTAATGATTTCAAATCTTTATTTTTTAAACCAGGAATTGTACTCCTTATCCTAGAACTCATTATTTACCTTATAGTACACTGACAACTTAAATGCTGTACTAAAACTATAGATGAGAATACTAACACCTTTGTCATGAAAGCCTTGGAACCCTAGCCTGACCTTCAGGAGTATCCTCAGACAGCTCAGACAGCTGCAAAATGGGGTCAACACCTACCCCCACTATGCCCTTTTGTCATCAGGAAGAAGTCAGAGCGGTCATCCTTTTTCCATCTTCATTAGCTCACACTTGAAGATCAAGGTGTTATAAAACCCAAAGGGAGTGACTGAAACTGCCATTGCAAAATTATAACTGAGACAGTAAAAGAGATCTAACCTAACCAGCTCCATCTTGCTCCTGAACTCCAAGCTGTCTTTGTTCATTCCTGGGCATAGGCCAAACTTACTTTGAGAGGAACTTAGTTTATAGTTTGAAACAAAGACAGCTCTTTCCCAAAACAAACGCTCTTTTTGCCTGGGGACTAGACTGACTTTGTAGGATTAACAAATTATCCAAATGATTAGGAATTATGGTTTAAGAGTATTGCAGCTGGAGGCTGCAAGATACTAAACCTCCCCAAATTGCTCCTGAGGATAACATCACTATTGTAAAATCTAAGATCAGTACTTAAGATACTTGATGGATCTTAAGTACTCAATGGATCAGCTGGCACCACTCAGATTGGTAAACTGGCTCATACGGTCTTACGGCCCCTGATCAGGAAGTGACTCAGCACAAGAGGACAGCTTCACCTCCCTATGATTTCATCTCTGACCTGACCAATCAGCATTCCCAACTTACTGGCCCCCTACCCACCAAATTATTCTTAAAAACTTCAATCCCCAAATTCTTGGGGAGACTGATTTGAGTAATAAGAAAACTTCAGCCTTTGGAAAAAAAAAAAGACAAAGAAGGTCATTATATAATAATAAAAATATCAATCCCATAAGAAGTTATTATAATCCTAAATTCATATGCACCTAGCACTGAAGCTCCCAGATTCATAAAACAATTACTACTAGACCTAATAGATAGACAGAAACACAATAATAGTGAGGGACTTCAATACTCCACTGACAGCACTATACACATCACCAAGATAGAAAGTTAAAGAAACAATGGACTTAAACTACACTCTAGAACAAAGGAACCTAACAGATATTTAAAGAACATTCTACCTAAGAACTGCAGAAAATATATTCTTCTCATCAGCCCATGGGACATTTGCCAAGATAGGACACAAAATAAGTGTTCAATAAACTTTAAAAAAAAAATCAAAATCATATCAAGTATCCTCTCAGACATCAGTGGAATAAAACTAAAAATCAACTCCAAAAGGAACCCCCCAAACTATACAAACACATGGAAATTAAACAATTTGCTCCTGGATGATTTTTGACTTAATGAAATCAAGATGGAAATTAAAAACTCTTTAAAGTGAATGTTAAATGACAACTTATCAAAATATCTGGGATACAGTGCTAAGAAATTTTATAGTGCTAAACGCCTACATCAAAAATTCTGAAAGATTGCAAATTGACAACCTGATGTTACACCTCAAGGAACTAGAGGAACAAGAACTAAACCCAAAGCTAGCAGAAGAAAATAAATAACAAAGATCAAAGCAGAACTAAATAAAATTGAAACAAAAATAATACAAAAGATCAATAAAACAAAAAGCTGGTTCTTTGAAAAGATAAAATTGATAGACCATTAGCTAGATTAACCAAGAAAAGAAGAGAGGAGATCCAAATTAGCTCAATTAGAAATGAAACCGGACACATTACAACTGACACCACAGAAATACAAAAGATCATTTGAGACTACTATAAATACCTGTAGGTACACAAACTAGAAAACCTAGAGGAAATGGGTGAATTCCTGGAAACATACAACCCTCCTAGATTAAATCAAGAAGAAATAGAAACCCTGAAGAGACCAGTAACAAGCAGAGAGATTGAATCAGTAAAAAAAAAAATGCTAGCAGAAAGAAAGCCCATGGCCAGATGGATTTACAGCTGAATTCTCCCAGACATTCAAGGAAGAATTGATATCAATCCTACTGAAACTGTTTCAAAAGATTGAGAAAAAAGAAACCCTCCCTAAATTATTCTGTGAAGCCAGTATCACCTTGATACCAAAACCAGGAAAGGACATAACAAAAAAGAAACTACAATCAATATCCCTGATGAACATGGGTGCAAAAATTGTCAACAAAATACTAGATAACTGAATCCAACAGCACATCAAAAAGATAATACACCATGATCAAGTTAGTTTCATTCCAGGGATGCAGGGATGATTTAACATATGCAAGTCAATAAATGCAATACATCATATAAAGAGAATTAAAAATAAAAAACATATGATCATCTCAAAAGATGCAGAAAAAGCACTCAACAAAATCCATCATCACTTTGTCATAAAAATCCCTAACAAACTAGGTAAAGAAAGGACTCACCTCAATTAATAAAAGCCACTATGACAAACCCACAGTCAACATCATATTGAATGAGGAAAAGTTCAAAGCATTCCCCCCCTGAAACTGGAACAAGACAAGGATGCCCACTCTCACCACTTCTATTCAACATAGTACTAGA
Source organism: Nomascus leucogenys (assembly GCF_006542625.1). Classification (NCBI taxonomy): domain Eukaryota; kingdom Metazoa; phylum Chordata; class Mammalia; order Primates; family Hylobatidae; genus Nomascus; species Nomascus leucogenys. Next base: position 110,892,650 of record NC_044386.1, read on the forward strand.
GGTACTAGCCAGAGCAATCAGGCAAGAGAAAGAAATAAAGGTCATCCAAAGAGGAAGTCAAAACTGTCACACTTTTCTGTTAATATGATCATATACCTAGAAAACTTTAAAAACTACTAGATTTAATAAACAAATTCAATCAAGTGTCAGGTTACAAAATCAATGTACCCAAAGATCAGTAGCACTGCTAAATGCCAACAACAACCAAGCTGAGAATCAAACCAAGAACTCAATCCCATTTACAACAGCTTCAAAAATAAAATAAAATACCTAGGAACACACTTAAACGAGGATGTGAAACATCTCTATGAGGAGAACTGCAAAACACTGCTGAAAGAAATCATAGATGACATAAACAACTGGAAACACATCCCATGCTAGTGGATTGGAACCAACATTGTGAAAATGACCATACTAAACAAAGCAATCTATAGATTTGATGCAATTCCCAGCAAAATACCAATATCATTTTTCACAGAATTAGAAAAAAAAATCCTAAAATTCATATAAAGACCAAAGAAGAGTGCAAATAGCCAAAGCAACCCTAAGCAAAAAGAATAAATATGTAGGCATCACATTACCAGACTTCAAGTTACACTACAAGGCTATAGTTACCAAAACAGTGTGGTACTAGTATAAAAATAGGCACAGAGACCAATGGAACAGAATAGAGAACCCAGAAATAAAGCCAAATACATACACCCAACTGATCTTCAACAACACGTACAGAAATATAAACTGGGAAAAGGACACCCTATTTAATGAATGGTGCTGAGAAAACTGGCTAGCCACATGTAGAAGAATGGAACTGGATCCCTCTCTCTCACTTTATATAAAAATCAACTTAAGATAGATCAAAGACTTAAGTATAAGACCTGAAACCATAAACATTTTGGAAGATAATCTTGAAAAAAAAATTCTGGAGATTGGTCTAGGGAAAAAATTCATGGCTAAGACCCCAAAGACAAATGCAACAAGAATAAATGGGACCTGATGAAACTAAAATGCTTCAGCACAGCAAAAGAAATAACCATCAGTACAGACAATTCACAGAATAGGAGAAAATATTTGCAAACTATGCATCTGACAAAAACCAGTATCCAGAATCTACAAGGAACTCAATTCAGCATGAAAAAAAAAATCCCATCTAAAAGTGAGCAAACGATATGAACAGACATTTCTCAAAAGAAGATATACAAATGGCCAAACATATTTGGAAAATGCTCAACATCGCCATCACCAAGGAAATGCAAATTAAAAACACAATGTGATACCACCTTACTTCTGTAAGAATGGCCATTACTAAAACATCAAAAAACAATGGCTGTTGGCATAGATATGGCAAAAGGGGAATGCTTATACACTGCTGGTAGGAATGCAAATTAATAGAACTCTACAGAAAACAGTATGGAAATCCCTTGAAGAGCTAAAAGTGAATCTACCATTTGATCCAGCAATCCCACTAATGGGTATCTACCCAATGGAGAAGGAGTCATTATATGAAAAAGACACACATGTACATTTATTGCAGCACAATTCACAATTGCAAAGATATGAAACCAACCTAAGTGCTCACTGATCAATGAGTAAGAAGGATAAAGAAAATGTGGTACATATACACCACGGAACACTACTCAGCTATATAAAGAAATGAAACAATGTCATTTGCAGCAGCTTGGATGAAGCTGGAGGCCATTATTCTAAGTGAAGTCACTCAGGAATGGAAAACCAAATGCTGTATGTTTTCACTTATAAGCGAGAGCTAAGCTATGAGTATGCAAAAATGTATAAAATGGTATAATGGACTTTGGAAATGTAGAAGGGAAAGGGTGGGATAAAAGAAACAACTACATATTGGGTATGATGTATATTACTTGGGTGCAATAAAATCTCAGAATTCTCCACTATGTAATTCTTCCATGTAAACAAAAACCACATGTATCCCAAAAGTTGATGAAATAAAATATTAAAAAATAAGTAAAAAATAAAACCATTGAATTGCACACTTTAATAGATTGTTGGTGCGCGATTTTTATCTCAATAAAACATTTTTAAAGTCATCTTAAATTACAGGATTTCATTGTTTTTATGGCTGAATAGTATTCCATTGTGTATATGTACATTTTCTTTATTCACTTAGCACTGTAGGATGCCTGTAGTTAACATATATGACATACATTCAAGTAGTTAGAGGAAACATATTGAATGTTCCCAACACAAAGAAAGAATAAATGTTTGAGTTGACTGATATGCTAATTACTCTGATCTATGCACCCTAAAAATATGTACAATTATAGTTAATTTAAAAATAAAATAACATATAGGCCAGGCACAGTGGCTCACGCATGTAATCCCAGCAATTTGGGAGGCAGGGGCAGGTGGATCACCTGGTCAGGAGTTCAAAACCAGCCTGCCCAACATCGTGAAACCCTGTCTCTACTAAAAATACAAAAATTAGCAAGGCATAGTGGCACGTGCCTGTAATCCCAGCTACTCAGGAGGCTGAAGCAGGAGAATCGCTTGAACCTGGGAGGCGGACGTTCTGGTGAGCAAAGATTGTGCCTCTGTACTCCAGCCTGGATGATGCAATGAGACTGTCTCAAAAAGTAATAAAATATTTAAGAAGTCGCCTTGGCCAAATAACATCTCTAGCTTTAAGGTTCCATCAATTTCCCAAACCGTTAATGAAACAGAAAAACATATTCTGAATTACTACTATGTCAAGCAAAAAGCAAATATCTTACAAATCCAGTAAGTTCAGATTATCTAGAAAGAAGAATTAGATTGGCCTCAGTTCTCTTTCTTAATTCTAAACACCAGAAGAAAATGCTATACAAGCCTTGTTTCCAGGGTTTCAGGCTATTATGCACATGGGAGGACAGCAGAAAATATTCTACACAAGCAGATACTTAACACATTCACCCAAACACTCCTGCCTGAAGCAATAACTGATAAATTCTCCTACCTACCAAATAAGGGACTTAAAAAACTAAAGATCCTAAAGAATGAAGAGATATCATATACACACAGTACAAGTTAGGATAGTTCAAGTTAACAATTTTTTGACTTTTACGATGGTATGAAAGTGATACACATTCAGTAGAAACCATGCTTCAAGTACTAAATTATGCACACATAATTATATGACCATACTGTTTTTTACTGCCAGTATAGTATTCAATTACGTGAGATCCTCACCACTTTATCATAAAATAGGATTTGGCTTAGATGATTTTGCCCAAATGTAGGCTAATGTCATCTGAGCACGTTTGAGGTAGGCTAGGCTAAGCTATGATGTTCAGTAGGACAGATGTATTAAATGCATTTCTACCTATGATATCTTTGATTTACAGTGGATTTCTTGGGACATAGCCCCATCGTAAATTGAGGAATGTCTGTATAAGAACAGGCATAGACCATCGTAAAATGGATGTGAACCTGTAAAGAAACACCGGGCTGCATGAAGCCAAGCAGTGGTCACGGGAGTTTTAGTGACAGAGGAAAATTTGTTTATGCCCCACTAAATTTCCTGGTAGCCATCTATTACTGAGTGCCCATTGTGGGCAAGGTAACTAATAAAAATATTGCTTTTATTATCATGTTTAATCCTCTCAGTGACCCTATTAAGAAAGCATTGTTACTTCCATATTGCTGAGGAGGAAACCAAGGCTTAGAGCAGGGTTTTAAATATTAAAATTATTCAACCTTTAAATATTAAAATTATTCAGCGCTTTTGACATTTGAGGCCAGATAATTCTTTATGACGGGGCTGTGCATTGTAGGATGTTTAGCAGCATCCCTGGCACTAGATGCCAGTAGTGTCTCCAGACGTTGCCAACTGTCCCCCGGGGAGCAAAGTTGACCCCAGTTATGAACCAGTGCCTTAGAGAGATTAAACTTTTACCCAGTTCAAAGCCAGACCTGTCTGATTGCAAATATTGCTATGGGGTAGAGAACTAGTCACATATGTATAGAAAAACCATTCTAGAATTCTGGAAGCCCGAGTTCTTATCTTCGTGCCCCCACTAGTAGCTTTCTAACCCTGCCTAATGATGCCACATCTGGCCTCTGAGGCCCTTGTCTTCAGTAACCCACGTGGCAGTCAGGTCTAGGGAACTCGAAACTGTTGAGGTTGACGCTCTGAGGTGTCCAGAGCTGAGCCATGCTGAGGAGAACAAAGCTGCTTTGAACTCACATTATTTCAGCCACATCAAACAGGATTTCTCTGAACTCTGGAAGGGCTCTTAATATGATTTCAGTCTCCTAAGAAAAGATCCAGTTCCCTTTCCTTAATTAGGCAGGCTGGCCAGTTAAAACGATAGATCTTCTTGTGAGTAATATTGTGACTTGGCATTGCTCTTAGTGCTTACACGGAGCCCCAGAACAATTAAAAACCAAGAAAGATACAATTATCAATGGCGAGGCCATCAGGGTCCCTTGTCCAGGTTACTTCATAACACACCAGGAAGGTTGAGTAATTTTAATATTTAGCCTATGCCAAAGAAAACTGGCGATAAATCTGCTGTCTCTGAATATCTTATAATGCTTTCTAACAAAAAAGCCCTTTTTAATTCAGAGTAATTATAAAAGAGTTTCCTTAGAATTAGAGATCATGTTTCAAGAAATGTAGCTTTATGCTTTCTGGAGTATAACAATAACTTTACCAACAACTCCAAAGTGGTTCCCAAGGGAGATTCAACCAGAATAGCTTTAACAAACTTAAGACTATTTGAAATAGCATATTAGAAACTTTCATGTAGACTATAAAATTTTAGATCTACTCTATTTGAATGATCAGAAATTCCACATTTTGAACTCTGACTTCAGTTTTAATTTCAAACATTTTTCTCTGTATTATGTCAAATCCTTATTACATGGACGGCCCTTCTCTTTATTAGAGTAGGTAACCGAAAGTTAAATATATGCATTTTCAGACAGCATGATGAATATGTGCATTCTATTCTAGTTTATCTTATAGGAGTTCTTTAGCCATGAACCTTCCATCCAAATAAAATTATTTCTCCACTGGCAAAAGAGAAATAAATTAAGCCACATTACAAAACGCTCAATTTAACCTCTCAGATCTAAGATGACACAAAGGAACTAAAGAACTAAGGTTAAATTTGTGAGAACTATGGTAAAATTAGGATTTCAACCATCTCTTTATTATAGGAGAAAGAAAGTATGAAATCAAGCGCAGTTGGATCTTGTTAGGTGATGCATAATTCCCAAACTTCCTTGTTTGAAGATCTCTTCAGCAGAGAAAGATTATGTGATACATTCATTAAAACCCAGGAGGCGGAGCTTGCAGTGAGCTGAGATTGCACCACTGCACTCCAGCCTGGGTGACAGAGCGAGACTCTGTCTCAAAAAAAAAAAAAAAAAAAAATCTAGATCGGTGCCACCAAACCATTCGTTCCTCCATTTAATAATTATTTTTTTTTAACACTTACTGCATGTCAGACACAGGGCTTGGCTCTGAAGCAGGGGATATCCAGTTGCTTGACTGCCAGTCAAATTAGTGGTTTTATTAAACCTCACATGGCTTAGCGATGAGACCTGTTTCTTTCCCTCTAATGACTAGATATTATTCAGGAGAAATTTCTAAAACTTAAATATTAAGTGGCTCTGGGGGGAAGGATCACTATACTTCTGTCACTCAGATGTTCTCGGGGGTGTGATGTCCACATATCCCACATGGGGGCTATTCACATTCATTGTTCCCTAGCCTTGGTCCAGATACTGGCCCCATGATCTCAGAGGGTGGTGGGAACCCACCTTCCACCAACCCCTTAGTCCTGAGCACAGGCTAGATTCTATAACATAATTTAGAAGAATAGGGAAAATGGCATTGCTTTTATGAGATGCCCCTGAAGAAATTCCAATAGTTTATCATTAGTAAAATTGTATCTTACGTATCACATGTATGTTCAGGTCAAGAGACCTGCCCACAGGACTCCCAGACAGTCTTTACGAGTCACAACTAATCTCAAACTCTACTTAAAAACCGTGATATGGATTCATCTTCTGATGGCCATGCAGAAGAATCTTTTCATGTTGATTTTGTGGTTTCTATAAATTTCACATGCAAACTATTGAATCTGAAGCTAAAAGCTGTCAACTCCGATGGGTCATTTCACTGCCTGTTTGATTCTTGTTCCTGTGCCTAACTCCCCACCATGTTCCCAGCTGCTCCCACTCCTGGGCTGGCAACTATTGCTGGAGTCATCAAGACAAATGATCCCATCACAACCCATGCTTTAGTCAGTTAGTTTATTCATTCAACCAAAATGCATTAAGAGTTCTGATGTGCTATTCCTGTGCTAGGTGCAGGAGATGCAAAGATGACTGAAACAATTTCCTATTTCTCCATGAGCTTACCATCTATTTGGGGAGATAGATGAGTAGAAGATAAATAGAGTAGAATGTACTAAATGCATACAAGGGGTAAAGAAACAGAAATGGGGCGCCTAACCCATCCTTGAGTGGTCACAGAAGACTTCTGACAAAGTCTACACCGGATCTAAATTAGGAAGTAAACAGCCAAGGAGGGTAGCGGGGAGTGAGGATATAACTTGTGTCAAGTCCTGGGAGTCTGGGGAGGAGGCAGGAGCTTGAGTCCATGGGTAGAGCACAGAGAGTGAGATGGGGAATGTCAAGAGATAAAGCAGAAGAAGCAGATCCTGCAGGGCCTTGTATGGAAACTTAGAGAATAACAAGGAGCAATGAGAGGATTTCACTTGGGTGACTGATGTGATCAATTTTCATTTTACTAAGAGTTGCAATGTCACCCAAACATTGATACATGGTCAAGTACTGCTGGTTGCCTCCTCAATATCCCCTTTCCTCTTCTTTATCAATAGAACCTCTATTTATTGGGAACAGCAATATTTCCAATTAAACTATTTTTCGTGGCTTCCATTGCAAATAGGGAGCTCTGTGAGCTGCAAGTACAGTTTGTGGAGATAAGGCTTCTGGCAAAACTTAGAGGGGGACTGATGGCATGGCATACTCTGCGCCCCTGTTCTCTTCCTCCTTGCTGTGAATGGGATGGCCTTAGCAACAGTGCCCACCTTGTTATCGTGAGGCAGCCTTGAGGATGGAAGCCACATGCTTAGAATGGCAAAGCGGAAACACAGTCCTCTTGTCCATGGAGATGGCGTACCAGCCCTAGGAGTCTCTTTAGCTTCAGACCTCCTGTACTGGAGGAAAAAAATATATTTATCTTTATTTTACGTTGCTGTGATTTGTACTTACTTTTATAGGCAGCAGCAAACTAATCATAACCGATAAGGAAGGAAAGCACAGCTAGAAGAGATGCATCCACAGGTTTCTGCAAGATGACAGGTGGTAGCCTCAACTGAGCAGTAAATGGGGTACAGAAGAGTGGCTAGATGTGGGAAATCATTAATGAAGTATGATGAACAAGACTGGTGATTGATTGGAGGCAGGTGATGAGAGGGAATCTGAGTTTCAACTTTCCGGTTTTAGACAATGGAGGTAATAAATCATCATCTGCTTACAGTAAACTCTCAAGATGTTTGCTATTGAAACGTAGACAATCTGAAAAAATCCCTCAAATCTTCACTCAACTTTCAACCACGCCCTGTCAACAAAACATGTAATAAACTCCATAAGATTTCAAGCAAACTTTTAAATCAGACTTATCAAATCACATCCCCAAACACTTTGAAGTATAAAAGACTTTAACTTCAAGGGAAATTTATTTTAGCTATTTTCCTTAAAAATTGAATGTGCTATGAAAATTTCATGGCGGAATTCCTTTCTAGAATTCTTAGTCCCTTTAAAAGTAAGATTTAGGTTAACTGGAAAAAGGAGAGAAATGAAGACTTTAGCAGTTTAATTCTTATCCCCCTTGTCAAGGGGCAAGCTATCTATCCTTTAATAGCTAAGACATCTTCACCTACATAAATCTGTAGATTATTGTATCATTTATAGTTGTCCAGGAAAGAATTTACATTTAGAAAATACAGAGAAGTGGTATGATTTTTAGAGGTTCCCTCTATTCCTAAGTGTTCCCAACATTGTGTAGCTAAAATTTTACACATCTTTTTAGGTCCAATTCAGTGTTATCTCTCTCATGAAGCCTGTTACAACCACTAAACTGGAAGCAGCTCTTTTTTCTCTCAACTTGCATGCTTTTTAGACTATTGGATACCAATAGCTGATTTAACTGGGCCAGGGTAATCACTCAGGAATATTGCACATGCTATATCCATAAAACCAATTATCTTACTCCTAAGGAAGGACTAGGGTTTTTCTTCCATTTTCACAAAGCAGAAAATTTGCTTTTTGCATTGCAGCAACCCTTCATTGTTGTGTGAGGCACTGAATACATCGAAACGTACTTATGACACACTTTGCTTTCAATGTCACGTTTTAGCTATCATCTCCATTCTAGTCATTTCATTTTTGCAGTCTTGTAGGAAATTGAAAGATGTTAAAGAACAAGGTATTTAGTCATTTCACTGCCTGAACTGGAAAGATGGGAGAATGAGAGAAGATACAGAGGGGAAATTTTGCTTGAGTTATCCCTTCAAAAAATCCGAAAAATGGGAGGAATTTATGACCGTTTTTAGCACTACTCAAGGTACTGAAAAGTCATTTTGTACTTCAACAAGTATTTCTTGAGCACTCTTTCTGTCACATGCCACATGAGGAGCCGTGACAGTGGTGTGCTGGACCAGCCCTTTCAGCTGGCAAGGGTTCACTCTTAAAATTCCAGGGAATTTATTTGAGCCAATTGTTACAGCATCGGTAGCTTGAAATTGGCCACAATTGGAGTATTTACGTGGCAGAAGTTGGCAAACACTACAGATCAGGGGTTTTAATTTAAGGGAGCCAGTTTACCAGCATCCACTGGTAATACAGTCATGAGCAAGATGCATTTTAAGTCCTTAGATGTTTGCTTCCTAGATGGGAAATAAGACAAGTGCAGCAACAGTCAGAACACAGGCAGCATTTACCGGGCTCTAATCCATAGGTTGTTAGGATACGTGAGGCTCAGTCCACAGCAACATTGCACTCAAGGAAATATAGCCACAAAAGAATTATAATTGTGTGTCATATAATACAAATCCAAGGATATCACATAACACATATCTTAACATATATATCTGACAACATGATTTGAAATTCTGATGGCAAATTAGGTAACAATTCTGCATCATGCACACACACACACACACACACACACACACACACACTTTAAAATGAATACATTGGGAAGATAAATTCCACGAGGCAGTGACTGAAAAGGAGGTTAAACGGAAGTAGGGGCAGAAGGGAAGTGAGCATAGGCATTGCCGTGGAGGCCTCTGTGTGTGATTACTTGCTTAGTCTAGGTTCTAGGTACAGTTTTGTTGTTGTTGTTGTTTTTTAAATAAAGCCACTCCTGAGCCATAAGCTAACTCATATATAGTAGCCAAATAATCCACATGTGTCCCAAAACCTCTCCCGGAGAATTCTACTTAACACAGACCTGGTCTGTAAGTTACTACCAGTCTCTGGGAGAAACAAATACTCCCTAGACAAATGCAGCCTTATTCCTGGTTTGGAGAAATCAGAATGAATCTCAAAAAGTACAACCTCACAAATAATCACAAGACATAAATCATCCTAAGATAAAGCGGAAAAAAGACTGCAATGACAGACATTAATAAAGATTTCATATAACAGAATTATCAGACATAATATATAAATAAGGATGTTAAACATGGTTAAAGAAGTAAAAGAATTAAGAGGTGAGTAAAAGTAAAGTCTATTAGAAGTTAACAGGTAGATTTGAAAAAAATTTCTAAGAATAAAAATATAATAATTTAGTTTTAAAATCCTGTGGAAAGGTTAAAGAACATAATAAAATTAGATGCAATTTGTGAACTAAAAGGTAGATCTGTACTTTTGGGGACTCTTTAGACATTAATTATTAGACATTCCTTTCATGAGGAATTAAAGCACATAAACCCTTAAATTTTTATGGGTACATAATAGGTGTATGTATTTGTGGGGTACATGAGATACTTTGATACAGGCATGCGATATGAAATAATCACATCATGGTAAATGGGGTATCTATCCCCTCAAGCATTTATCCTTTATGTTACCATCCTATTATATTTAAAATGTACAATTAATTATTAACCATAGTCACCTTTTTGTGCAATCAAATACTAGGTCTTATTCATTCTAACCAGTTTTTGTACCCATTAACCATCCCTAATTCCCCTTCACCCCCTGGTAACCTTCATTCCACTATGTCCATGAGTCCAATTATTTTAATTTTTAGTTCCCATAAATAAGTGGGAACATGTGAAGTTTGTCTCTGTGCCTGGCTTATTTCACTTAACACAACGATCCCCAGTTCAGTCCATATTTTTTGCAAATGACAGGATCTCATTCTTTTTTATGGCTGAATAGCACTCTGTTGTGTATATGTACCACATTTTTCTTACCCATTCATCTGTTGATGGACACTTAGGTTACTTCCAAATCTTAGCTATTGCGAACAATGCTACAAACAGACGTGGAAGTGTAGATATCTCTTAGATATATTGATTTCTTTTCTTCTGAGTATACACCCAGTGGAGGGGTTGCTGGATTGTATGATAGCTCTACTTTTAGTTTTTTGAGGAATCTGCATCCAAACTGTTCTCCATGGTGGTTGTACTAATTTATATTCTGACTAACAGTGTACAAGGGTTCCCTTGCAGCATTTCTTATTGCCTGTTTTTTTTTTTAATAAAAACAATTTTAACTGGATGAAGATGGTATCTCATTGTAGTTTTTATTTGTATTTCTCTGATGATCAATGATGTTGAGCACCTTTTCATATGCCTGCTTGCCATTTGTATGTCTTTTGAAAAATGTCTATTCAGATCTTTTGCTCATTTTTGCCATCAAATTGCTAGGTTTTTTTTCCTATAGTTCGAGCTCCATACATATTTTGGTTATTGATCCCTTTCCAGATGGGCAGTTTGTGGATATTTTCTCCCATTCTGTGGGTTGTCTCTTCACTTTGTTGGTTGTATCCCTTGCTACACAGAAGCTTTTTAACTTGTTGTGATCCTACTTGTTCGCTTTTGCTTTGGTTATTACTCAAGAAATTTGTGCTTGTGAGTTATTACTCGAGAAATTTTTGCCCAATGTCCTGGAGAATTTCCTGTATTTTCATGTAATAGTTTCACAGTTTGAGGTCTCAGATTTAAGTCTTTAATCCATTTCTATTTTTGTATATGGAGAGATAGAGGTCTAGTTTCATTCTTTTGCATGTGGATATCCTGGTTTGCCAGCACCATGTATTGAAGAGACTGTTTTTCCCCCAGTGTAGGTTCTTGGCATCTTTGTTGATAATGAGTTTACTGTACATGTATGGATTTGTTTACTGGTTCTCTATTCTGTTCCATTTGTCTATGGTCCATTTTTAAGCCAGTACCATTCTGTTTTAGTTACTATAGCTCTGTAGGGTAGTTACTATAGCCCTGTAGTATAATTTTGAAGTTAGATAATTTGATTCCTCCAGTTTTGTTTTTAGTCAGGATAGCTTAGGCTCTCTGGGTCTTCTGTGGTCTCATATGAGTTTTAGAATTTTTTTTCCTATTTCTGTGAAGAATGTTATTGGTATTTTGTTAGGGATTGTACTGAATCTGTAGATTGCTTTGGGGAGTATGAACATTTTAACAATATTGATTCTTCCAATTTATGAACATGAAATCTCCATTATTATGTATCCTCTCTTCAATTTCTTTCAGTGTTTTATAGTTTTCATTGCAGGGATCTTGCACTTCTTTGGTTAATTTCTAGGTATTTGATTTTATTTGTGGCTACTGGAAATGGGGTTACTTTTAAATTTATTTTTAGATTGTTCACTGTTGGCATATAGAAATGCTATCGATTTTTGTATGTTGATTTTGTATCCTGCAACTTTACTGAATTTCTTTATCAGTTCTAATAGTTCTAATAGTTTTTTGGTGGAGTCTTTAGGTTTTGCCAAATATAAGATCATATCTGCAAACATATCTTTCTTTCTAATTTGGATGCCCTTTATTTCTTTCTCGTCTGATTACTCTAGCTAGGAGTTCCAAGAATATTCTTATTTCATTCTCACTCTTTATATTTTCCACTTTTTATTATGAAAAGGTTTAAAATATAAAATGGTTGAAAGAATAGCAAAAAGTAAGAAAAAACAATGTGTATACACACACACACACATTTTTTCCTGAGCCATTTGAAAGTAAACTGGAAATATCATAGCATTTTGCTGTTAAATTTTTCAGCATGCATCTAGGATCTAGGTTAAGAGTTGGAAAATATGAGATTACAGGCATGAAAGACTGAGCATAAACCATCCAACTAGATGTCAGAGGTGGAGGAAAGGCAATATTTGAAAAGATAATGGTTTCAATTTTCCAGAGTGGTGAAAAGATAAATTTTAAGATTCAAGAAACCCAATGAATAGCAAACAAAATAAAGAAGCCCACAACTAGATACAACATAGTTACGTTATAGAACACCAAAGAAAAAGATCTTGAAATCAGCAAGAAAGCGTTGAAATAATGTTTTCAAAGTACTGGGGAAAATGATACCTACCAAGAAATTTGTCACTGTGAGCCAGTGTTTTTTTTTTTTTTTCATTTGTTTGTTTTTTGAGACAGAGTCTCTCTCTGTCACCCAGGCGGGAGTACAGTGGCACCATCTCGGCTCACTGCAAGCTCTGCCTCTCAGGTTCACGCCGTTCTCCTGCTTCAGCCTCCCAAATAGCTGGGACTACAGGCGCCCGCCACCACTCCCGGCTAATTTTTTGTATTTTTAGTAGAGATGGGGTTTCACCTTGTTAGCCAGAATGGTCTCGATCTCCTGACCTTGTGATCCACCCACCTTGGCCTCCCAAAGTGCTGGAATTACAGGTGTGAGCCACCACGCCTGGCCACTGTGAGCCAATATCTTTCAGGAATTAGGCTGAGCCCTAATCAAATGCTTATACTTAGCATCTCTAATGTCATGAGAAAGTCAGACAAACCCAGAATGTGACAAATCTAGAATGTGTTTAAGAAAACTACATTCAAAAATGTCAACTTATTTTTAAAAAGTAAAAGGACAGTTTTAAGTTAAAAGAGATTTAATAACCAAATACGTGAACCTGATTACAAGCCAATAAAGTTAGAAAAAAAAACAAGCTATTATGTTGGAAGCAGTGGAAAAATTCTGAATATGGGCCAGACATGAGATGATATCATGGAATCATTAATGTTTCTTCAGTGTGATAGTGGTATTGCGGTTTTATAGAAGAATGTCATTTTTAAGAGATGCATGCTGAAATATTTAAGAATGAAATGTCATAACATTTGCAGCTTACTTTCAGATATTTCAGTAAACAAAATTAATTTTAAAAAATCTACATGTACTATTTTTCTTTGTGTTCTCTTATCAGTATTTTAAACATTTTCATAATAAAAAGTTGGATATTTCAGAAGGAATGGTACCACCTCCTCTTTGTACTTCTGGTAGAATTTGGCTGTGAATCCATCTGGTTCTGGGCTTTTTTTGGTTGGTAGGCTATTAATTACTGCCTCAGTTTCAGGACTTGTTATTGGTCTATTCAGGGATTCGACTTCTTCCTGGTTTAGTTTTGAAAGGGCGTATGTGTCCAGGAATTTAACCATTTCTTCTAGATTTTCTAGTTTATTGGCATAGAGGTGTTTATAGTATTCTGATTGTAGTTTGTATTTCTGTGGGGTCAGTGGTGATATCCCCCCTTATAATTTTTTTATTGTGTCTATTTGATTCTCCTTTCTTTTCTCCTTTATTAGTCTAGCTAGCTGTCTATCTATTTTGTTACTTTTTTCAAAAAACTACCTCCTGGATTGATTTTTTGGGAGGGTTTTTCATGTCTCCACCTCCTTCAATTATGCTCTGATCTTGGTTATTTCTTGTGTTCTGCTACCTTTTGGATTAGTTTGCTCTTGTCTCTGTAGCTCTTTTAATTGTGGTGTTAGGGTGTCGATTTGAGATCTTTCTAGCTTTCTGATGTGGGCGTTTAGTGCTATAGATTTCCTGCTTAACATTGCTTTAGCTGTGTCCCAGAGATTCTGGTACATTGTCTCTTTTGTTCTCATTGGTGTCAAAGAAATTCTTGATCTGCCTTAATTTCATTATTTACCCAGGAGTCATTCAGGAGCAGGTTGTTCAATTTCCATATAACCACTGCTCAAAGAAATAAGAGAGGACAAAAACAAATGGAAAAACGTTCCATTCTCATGGGCAGGAAGAATCAGTATCATGAAAATGGCCATACTGACAAAACTAATTTATAGATTCAATGCTATTCCCATCAAATTACCATTGACATTCTTCACTGAATTAGAAAAAAAAAACTACTATAAATTTCATATAGAATCAAAGAAGACCCCACAACAGCCAAGACAATCCTAGGCAAAAAGAACGAAGCTGGAGGCATCATGTTACCTGACTTCAAACTATACTACAAGGCTACAGTAACCAAAACAGCATGGTACTGATACCAAAACAGACATATAGACCAATGGAACAGAACAGAAACCTCAGAAATAACACCACACAGCTACAACCATCTGATCTTCAACGAACCTGACAAAAAACAAGCAATGGGGAAAAGATCACCTATTCAATAAGTGGTGCTGGGAAAACTGGCTAGCCATATGCAGAAAACAGAAATTGGACCCCTTCCTTACACCTCATACAAAAGTTAACTCAGGATGGATTAAAGACTTAAATGTAAAACCCAAAACCAGAAAAACCCTAGAAAAAAACCTAGGCAATGCTATTTGGGACATAGGCATGGGCAAAGACTTCAGGAAGAAAATGCCAAAAGCAATTGAACAAAAGCCAAAATTGACAAATGGGATCTAATTAAACTAAAGAGCTTCTGCACAGCAATAGAAACTATCATCAGAATGAACAGGCAACCTACAGAATGGGAGACAATGTTTGCGATCTATCCATCTGACAAAGGTCTAATATCCATAATTTACAAGGAACTTAAATTTACAAGAAAACAAACAACCCCGTCAAAAAGCAGGCAAAGGATATGAACAGACACTTATCAAAACAAGACATTTACAGCTGGGTGCGGTGATCACGCCTGTTATCCCAGCACTTTGGGAGGCCGAGGTGGGTGGATCACGCGGTCAGGAGTTTGAGACCATCCTGGCTAACACAGTGAACCCTCGTCTCTATTAAAAATACAAAAATTAGCTGGGTGTGGTGGCCGGCACCTGTAGTCACAGCTACTCGGGAGTCTGAGACAGGAGAATGGCATGAACCCAGGGAGGCAGAGCTTGCAGTGGGCCGAGTTCGTGCCACTGCACTCCAGCCTGGGTGACAGAGCGAGACTGTCTCAAAAAAAAGACATTTACGTAGCCAACAAACGTATGAAAAAAAGGCTCAACATCACTGATTAGATAAATGCAAATCAAAACCACAATGAGATACGATCTCTTGCCAGACAGAATGGCAATTATTTAAAAGGCAAGAAACAACAGATGCTGGTGACGCTGTGGAGAAATAGGAGCACTTTTACACTGTTGGTGGTAATGTAAATTCATTCAACCATTGTGGAAGACAGTGTGGAGATTCCTCAAGGATCTAGAACCAGAATTACAATTTGGCCCAGCAATCCCATTATTGGGTATATACCCAAAGGATTATAAATCATTCTACTATAAAGACACATGCACACTATGTTCATTGCAGCACTATTTACAATAGCAAAGTCATGGAATCAACCCAAATTGCCTATCAATGATAAAGAAAATGTGGTAATACACACCAGGGAATACCATGCAGCCATAAAAAGAAATGGGATCATGTCCTTTGCAGGGACATGGATGAAGCTGAAGCCATCATCCTCAGCAAACTAATACAGGAACAGAAAACCAAACACTGCATGTTCTCACTCATAAGTCAGAGCTGAACAATGAGAACATGTGGACACGGGGAGGGGAACATCACACACCAGGGCCTGTTGTGGGGGTGGGGGCCGAGGGGAGGGAACTTAGAGGATGGGTCAATAGGTGCAGCAAACCACCATGGCACATGTATACCTATGTAACAAACCTGCACATTCTGCACATGTATCCCAGAACTTAAAAATTGGATATATAAAAAATGAGGTTGAAATATGTTTTCAGATGAAGAAAAAAAGGAGTTGTGAGCTATCATTTCTCAATCTAAAGATTTATATTCAAGAAAACACAAAAAGGAATGGCGACAAAAGAAAATAGTTAACGTGTGGATATCGAAATGAACTGCATAAAAGAGTAATTGTTTCTAGTTTATGGAGTTAAAATGCAACAAGATGAAGCTAAATGCCTGGACAACAATAACACCCAGGCTGGAAGAGGAAGATTGATGTTAACATATTCTAAAGTTCTTGTATTTGTCAGGAGGAGGGTAAATATTAGACTTAATTATCGGTGTTATAATTTTAAGGATAATCACTAAAAGAATAAAACTGAAAATAAATCTTCAAACTAATGCAAAGTAAAAAATGAACAAAGAATCTAAAAATAAGGCAAAGAAGACACAAAAAGAAACTGGAAAAGTATGAGAAGTAGGATACACAAAATGATATAAAGCCAAATATTTCATCACAATAAATGGGAATAAAGTAAAATCTCCTGTTAAAAGTCAATGATTTCTGACATGATTTAAAAGATAATTGAACTGTCTATTTATGTAAAGGATGCCTAAAATTGAGAGAAATGATTGAGAAATAAAATGATTGAAAAATATTTCATGTACCTACTAAAAAAGAAATCTGGTGTAACTGTATTAATATCAGACAAAGTAAATTTTAAGGTGAAAATCATTAGTCAAGATTAGAAAGGTAAGCATATAAAATTTTGTTCCCCAGGAAGATGCACTGAATCTGAATTTGTAAATCTCTACTAAGACAGCTTAAACGAGAAAACTAAATAAAGATTGATTAATGATGCCGAGTATCTTCTCATGTACTTATTGCAATCCATCTATCTTCTTTGGTGAAATGTCTATTCAAATCATTTGCCCATTTATTTAGTTGGGTTGTTTGCCCATTGCTGGGTTTCAAAAGTTTTTCACATATTCTGGATACAATTACTTTATTAGATATGTGATTTACAAATGTTTTCTCCCAGTCTGTGGCTTGTCTTTTCATTCTCTTAATAGAATTTTTGAAAGCAAAAGTTTTAAATTTTGACAAAGTTTAATCTTTTTTTTCCTTCTATGTATTGTCTTTCGGGGTTATCTCTAATAAATATTTGCCCACTCCAAGTTTACAAAATTTTCTTTTAGAATTTTTACACTTTTAGGCCAGGTGCAGTGGCTCACGCCTGTAATCCCAGCACTTTCGGAGCCCGAGGCAGGCGGATCACCTGAGGTCAGAGTTTGAGACTAACCTGGCCAACATGGTAAAACCCTGTCTCTACTAAAAATACAAAAATTAGCTGGGTATGGTGGCGGGCGCCTATAATCCCAGCTACTTAGGAGGCTGAGGCAGAAGAATCACTTGAACCTGGGAGGCGGAGGTTGCACGGAGCCGAGATTGCACCACTGCAGTCCACTCAGTCTCAATTTAAAAAAAAAAAAAAAAAAAAAAAAAAGAATTTTTACATTTTTAGATTTATATTTAGGTGTATGATCCATTTTGAGTTCAGTTTTGCCTATTCTGTGAGGTATGGTTGGAAGTGCATTCTTTGCATATGAGTGTCTTATTCAAGCAGACTTGAATAATTTCAACTAAAATTTTAAAGTCACAAAAAGAATATTATATTTCACACATTTATTATAGAACAAGTTACCTAATAACAGCCCAGAAAATAATATTTTCAAATTCACACAGAACATTTTCCAACACAGACCCTTTTCTGGGCCATAAAATAATTCCCAATAAATGCATTATTATTATGTATTTATTTATTGTGACAGAGTCTCACTCTGTCACCCAGGCTGGAGTGCAGTGGTGAGATCTTGGCTCACTGCAACCTCCACCTCCCAGGTTCAAGCGATCCTCCTGCCTCAGCCTCCCAAGTAGCTGGGATTACAGGCACATGCCATCACGCCCTTCTAATTTTCATATTTTTAGTAGGGATGGGGTTTCACCATGTTCGGCAGGCTGGTCTCGAACTCCTGACCTCAAGTGATCCACCTGCCTCAGCCTCTCAAAGTGCTGCGATTACAGGCGTGAGCCACCGCACCCAGCCCCAATAAATTGAAAAGCACTGAAATAACACATTGTATATTTTCTGACCATAAAGAAATTAAGCTAGAGATCAATAATAGAAATGTATTTGGAAAAATCTCCAGATGTTTAGAATTTGAACTCACCTCAAATAACTCACAAGCCAAAGAGAAAATTACCACAGAAATCAGAAAACATTTTTAACAGAAATGAAAGCATGTTATTAAAATTGGTGGGGTTCACCAAAAATATAGAAAATAGAAGGAAATTTATAATATTAAAAGCTTACAAGAAAAGTCTTGAATGATCTAAACTCTAAGAAACAATAGCAAATTAAACTCACAAAAGAATAAAGAACATTTTAAAGCTAAAAGCAGAGCGTGCTTGACAGATTTACAACAGACAATGTCAGAGTTATTTACAATAGACAAACGTGGAAGCAACCCAAGTGTCCATTGACAGATGGATAAACAAAGTGTGATATATACATGAAATGAAATACTATCCAGCCTTGAAAAGGAATGAAATTGTTGGCTGGGCGCCATAGCTCACACCTGTAATACCAGTACTTTGGGAGGCTGAGACAGGTAGATCACCTGAGGTCAGGGGTTGGAGACCAGCCTGGCCAACATGGTAAAACCCCGTCTCTATTAAAAATACAAAAATTAGCCAGATGTAGTGGCAGGTGCCTGTAGTCCTAGGTACCACAGAGGCTGAAGCGGGAAAATGCTTGAACCAGGGAGGCAGGGGCTGCAGTGAGCTGAGATCTCACCACTGTATTCCAGCCTGAATGACAGAGCGAGATTCCATCTCAAAAAAAAAGAAAAAAAAAGGAAATTCTGACACATGCTGCAACATGGATGACCCTTCGTTCTGCTAAATGAAATAAGAAGTCATGAGAAGACGAATGCTGTATGATTCTATTTATGTGAGGTGCCTAGAGTAGTCAAATTCACAGAGACAGAAAGTAGAATGGTGGCTGCCAGGGCTTGGGGGAGGAGGGATAAGGAATGGGGAGTTAAGAGCATAGAGTTTCAGTTTGCGTTCTGATGATTGGCCGTACAGAAGTGTAAATGTACTTAACACCATTAAAGTGCACGATTAGAAATTGTTCTGATGGTAAATTTTAAATTGTGCATATCTTACCACCATTTAATAATAATAATAATAAACAGAAGCTCTACCCATATTCAACAACAACTTCCCATTCCCGTCTTTAATTTGGTTGCTTAGACCATTTACATGTACCGTGGTTATCAATATTGCTTAAGTCTACCATCTTCAAAGTTGTTTTCTATTCGCACCCCCATAGTTTCTTCTCCCCCACCCTTTCTCTGACTTTTTATACAAAAGGAATATTTTTATATTACTTTTTATTTCCATAACAGAGCCATTAGTTGTATTTTTTTTACTGGCCCACATAGCGTTTATAATATACATCCTTCAATTTACAAAAGTTTTCTTACAAATAATACCGTGTCACTTCACATAGAATACGAAACATTACAAAAATATTCTCCCATTTCCTCCACTTGGCATTTGTGCAGCTACTATTGTGCATTTTAATTTTATACATGCTATAGACACATTATCATTCTTGCTTTAAAGAATTTTTTAAATTTTTTGTGTTAAAAAATGTTATATTTTCACAAATATTAATCATTTCTAGTTCTCTTATTTGTATAGATCCCAATATGCATCCAGCATCATTTTCCTTCTGTCTTGTGAAAGGAAAATCTTGGGGCCCCAAAATTACTAAGCTAAAGGGAAAACTGAAGCTGGGAACTGCTCCGAGCAAACCTGCCTCCCATTCTATTCAAAGTCATCCCTCTGCTCACTGAGATAGATGCATATCTGATTGCCTCCTTTGGAAAGGCTTATCAGAAACTCAAAAGAATGCAACTATTTGGCTTTCACCTTCCTGTGACCTGGAAGCCCCCTCCCTGCTTCAAGTTGTCCCTGCCTTTCTGGACGGAACCAATGTACTTCTTACATATACTGATTGATGTCTCATGTCTCCCTAAAATGTATAAAACCAAACTGTGCCTCTACCACCTTGGCACATGTCATCAGGACTTCCTGAGGCTGTGTTACAGGTGGGCATCCTCAACTTCAGCAAAATAAACTTTCTAAATTAACTGAGACCTGCCTCAGATTTTCAAGTTTCACAGTCTGAATAATGTAACATTTTTGTATTGCTATCCTGCTGGCAGTTAATTCATGTAGCTTTTTTCTGTCCGAAAGATCTCAATTTTGCCTTAATTACTGAATGTTTTGTTTTTCTGGCTATAGAATTCTAGGTTGAGTTTTCCATTTTTCTTTCAATAATCTAAAATGTCACTCCACCGCATTCTGGGTTTCATTGTTTCTGATAAGTCTGCTACAATTCTTAGTTGTGTTCCTCTGTGTATATCTTTTTTCCTGACTGCTTTTAAGATTTTCTCTTTTTGATTATTTTTGGCCATTGGGTTATGACATGCTCTGGCATTTGTTTTCTTCATGTGTCTCCTGCTTGGCTTCCGTTGAGCTACTTTGGTCTGTTTCCAGTATTCGCTTGAAAAATATTCTGAAGTTATTGTTTCAAACATTTTTTTCTCCCCACTCCTTTTCTGGTATTCAAATTACATGCATTTAGGCTACTCGACATTGTTCCATAGTTCCCTGATGCTCTTCATTCATTGTTTTTAGTCTTTGTCTTTTATTTTGGGTAGTTTTTATTGCTATAGATGTACCAGCTTTTCCTCTTCTGTATGTAATCTTCTGCTAATCCCATGCAGGATATTTTTTATTTCAGTTGTTGCATTTATCTTTAAAAGTTCAATTTGGGTCTTTTTTATATCTTCTATTTCTCTCCTTAGCATACGGGCATATCTTTTTGAGCCTATGAGGTGTTTTTTTTTTTTGCTTTGAGACAGAGTCTCACACTGTCGCCCAGGCTGGAGTACAATGGTGCAGTCTCGGCTCACTGCAACCTCCACCTCCCGGGTTCAAGCGATTCTCTTGCCTCCGCCTCCCGAGTAGCTGCCATTACAGGCATCCACCACCACACTCAGCTAATTTTTTGTATTTTTAGTAGACACAGGGTTTCACTATGTTGGCCAGGCTTGTCTTGAACTCCAGACCTCAAGTGATCCGCCTGCCTCGGCCTCCCAAAGTGCTGGGATTACAGGCGTGAGCCACCATGCCCGGCCATATTTCTAATAACTGTTTTAATATGTTTGTCTACTGATTCTATCATCTGTATCAATTCTGGGTCTGTTTCTATTTGTTGAGACTGAATTCTCCTCTGGGTACAAGTCCTATTTCATGCTTGGTAATTTTTTATTGGATGCCAGACATTATGACTTTTTTAGTCGGGGACTAGACTTTATGACATTCTTTTAAATATTGTTCGGCCACTTTGGGGATGCAGTGAAGTTATTTGTAATCAGTTTTATCCATTCACATTTTGTTTGTAAGCTTTGTTATGGCAGATCCAGAACAGCTTTTCAGCTAGGGCTAATACGACCCCACTCCTGAGGCACTATTCTTTTATGATGCTCTCCAATGCCACGTCTATTAGGAAGTCTTTCCACTCTAACCGATGGGAATGAAAACTGTCCTTGGCCTCATGTGAGCTATGGAAATTTTTCTTCCTCCTTCTTTCTGGTGTTTTTTTCCCCAATCCCAGTAGTTTCTTCACATGTTGCAGATCAGTGCTCAAAGACTCCAGGAGACACATCAGAAGGACTTTGGAGCACTATCTCTTTTCAGTTGCCTTTCTAGTATTTTCCTCCATAAATTCAGCTACCTTAGCTTTTCTGAACATCAATTGAGCCAGGCTGATGGACTCTGGATTACCCTTCCTTGTGTTTTGGCCTGAAAATGGTGGCACTTTAAGGGCTCACCTAGTTTTTCTCCTTGCTCTCAGGGATCCCTGTACCATGATCTCTATTCTCTAAATACCTGAGAACTATCATTACATTTTTACTATAACCCATGTTCAAGTATTACGATGGAAGAGTAAATCTAGTTCCTTTTGTTCCATCATTCCTCTAACATGCCAAATTTTAAGTGGATGTAAAAAAGCAAAAGACCAGGAATAACCAAGATACTCCTGAGGAACTGAATAGGCTTCACTACTAGATATCAAGACTTACCATAAATAAACCATAATTATGACAGTGATTTTAGTGAGTGGATGGAAAATAGACCAATTAAAAGCTAAGAAACAGACCCACACATTTATCTCTGGGGAAAGAAGGAATTATTTAATACATAGTGTTAGGATTTATTTTCAATCTGAGAAAAAGATTGAATTTATCCATGCATTATGCCACATAAAAAATATAAAATCCAGGTATGGTATTGACTCTTGCACTTATGACCAGGTAGATGTGTCAAAGAATATTAAGTAGTAGCAGTCTTCATAATGGCAAGGTGGGGATAACCCAAGTACCCATCGATAATGAGCAGATAATTGTGGTGTACTCAAAGAGAATACTATGTAGAGATACAAATAAATGAATTATAACTACACACATGAACACGGATGAATCTATAGAGTATGATCTGAGTTAAAAAAATATAAGCCATATGATGCCATTTTATAAAGTACAAAACAAGAAAAAATGAAATAAAGATATTAAACACAAATACTTATGTGATAAAACTATAATGAGAGCAATGGAATAATAAATTTCAGAATACTGGTTACTCTATTTGGCGGGGCAGGACAGGTGATGGAGGGTTTCGGAGTGGATAGGGAGACAGAATTGAGAAAACATTCAGAAAATGTAATAGTTTCTGTAATGCTGTATTTTTTTAAGTTGGCTAGTGGGGTTATGAGTGTCTGATTATTATAATTTATAACATAACTTTTTTTTTGGCATAGTAAACTTCATGGAAGCCAAGAAAACAGACACACTCCATGGTCATGCTCTCGAGTGCTCTGCAACTTCTAGGAGCCCTCCACACAGTTGGCTCTGGAGAAGTCCTCTTGTGTCACATGAGACCTTCACCCTCCTGCCCCCACTTAATTCTACCACCCTTCTTTTCATAACGGGCTCAGAACACATCAAGTCCCCCCAATCCTCAACACTACCACTGCAGAAAGTAATTAATCTGCAGTTTGCCTGCTTTTCTTTCACAAATGTGCCCATTCTATCCTCAGAGGGGTAAGAGTGGCTCTCTAGCGACTTTAGAACAGCTGAAACAGCAAAGATAGAATGTCGTGTTGGGCAGCAGGATCGGAATGGCTCAAAGCACCTATGTTAGTAATTGTGTAGCCAACAGTCTTCTGGAGGAAACCAGGGGGTTGGGAAGGGCTTCAAGCAGAAGACAGCAACAGACCTGAACTTTGAAAAGCAGGAAGAATTTTGATAGATGGGAGAAAGAAAATTCCCTGCAGAGGGAAATGTCTTCACAAGAGAAAACTGCAAAGCTTTTGAAACAGAGTCTTTTGGTTTGACTCGTTCACAGGGGAAAGGAATAGGTGGCGAAAATGGGATTGAGGTCACGTCAAGGCGTTGGCATGGCATGTCAGGGAGTTAGATCCTGATTCTTTAGAACATGAGAAGCCATTCGAGATTGTCAAATAAATAGTGACATAACCAGAACTCTCTATGAAGATTTAAATAGGTATTCACGTATTTACTGTGGATAAGGTTGGGGGGTGGGAAACAAACCCAAACCAGAAGACCTCAGGACACAGTGCTTGCCCTAGTGGCTCAGAATCCAGTTGCAGTTAGGGAACATAATCTAGGGGGCAGGATAAAGCGACAGGACAGTTTCCCAACTTCTCTGAAGCAGTTCTTTAGATTGTGGTTGCCTTATTTGGTAGGAATCAGTGTGAATAACCAGAGTGTCCAAATTAGAGCACAAAGGCAAATGCTACCTTTCTGCCTTGCTCAGCACACTGTAAATTGAATTGGGTGATAATCAGGTGGTATAATGCTAGGAGAGTGTTCATTGCAGATTCTCAGGAAATGCACATCCCCTTTCTGAGGAATAACAACGGGATCTGTGTCCATGAGTCCCACAGACCTTATTTTTAAAAGTCCAGGCCACTGAGACTTGCACAGACACACGGTGTGTGGGTCAGAGCGTGATGCCCATTAGAGGAGGGGCTGACCTTTGCTGGGCAGTAAGCTCTGAGGAAGGAATGTACCAGCCTCTTTCCCAGACAAGCAGTGAGTTATTGATGGCAACCGTGTCTGATAGAATCCTCCTCTGCATTCCTTCAGCCTGATGTTGCAATTGCCTGTATTGTGAACCCCCTCAGTTATCAATCCGGATAAATGCACCAGCCTGCCTTGGGGTTGGCGAGGTGATCTATTTCTGTTTATCACTGAATATCGACTGAGCTCTTGATGACACGAAGCAAGCCGGGCCTCTCTTTCTCTCCACTTATCCATCATCCCCCGACCGCCAACACACCCTATCAAAAAGGAAGAGGCTGCCAAGACATATGCTAAAATTATATTGTATTTCATCTTACTTGGGAAGTAATGAGATCGTTTAACATGAAATGTAATTTAAAAGTTCAATGGGGCTTTTTTCCCACTCCCCTCCCTTGGTAATAGCTTTAGACGCTGCATGCAGCTGACTGACACATCAGTAACAGGTAGAGAATGAAACCTATTCCTTTCAGAAAATGAGTGTCGGCTGAGAGAGCAGGACAGAAAGCAGTGATGACATGGGTCTTTCAGGACTTTGGCTGTTCCTCCAGCTCGCCTCCCAACAGGTCGGGATCCATTACTCCAGGCTCTGCACAAAACCACAACAGCAGACAGGAGCCTTCGAACACATGCACATTAAGCTAACTCCAGAATGAGACACTGAGAAGCAGCTGCAAATGCATTTTCCTCTGACCACCCCCTTTAGAAAATGATATGCTTTACATCCACACAGAAATATAGCAGCTGATTCTAATCAAAAG
This sequence comes from Nomascus leucogenys, assembly GCF_006542625.1. Lineage (NCBI taxonomy): Eukaryota > Metazoa > Chordata > Mammalia > Primates > Hylobatidae > Nomascus > Nomascus leucogenys. The sequence goes on from NC_044386.1 coordinate 110,917,783, forward strand.
ATGCCTAAGCCATTAACAGTTTCACGTGTGTTTATTACCCCTCGAGGGGAGTAATAGAGGAATTGGCAGCGCTGGGCAAAGCTGGAAATGTAATCTTCGGTAAAAATGTTATGTTCAAGATAAAGTCACACTTCATAAGACAGCTAATAGCTTTAGATTCACATATTTAAAGAGAATGTGGTAATTGTGTGATAAAATATTAGCAAACCTCAAAAAATAGAGATAAAAATGCTAAGCATGTTAAGAGAATAGAAGATTGTGGCACCAGCAGATTGGATTTTGATTTGCTTTTTAGTTACCCAAAAGTTATTACCTTTGAATGTGTTTTAAATTCAATCAACGTTCAAAATCATGCAGTAGAAGTCGAGTTGTAGCAGTGAAGAGTCACATACCTGTGTGCGTGGCTCCGGCAGGAATAGCTGTGCAACCTCAGGGAAGTCACTGTACATCTCTCTGCCTCATTTTTCTCATCCAGAAAGGAAACTATGACCAGCACATAACTTATAAGATGCTTATGAGTAGTACCTGGTCCTTTTTTAAAAGCTCAGGTTCATGCGTTTTGTAAAAGGATTAAAAACACCCAACACATACTTGTTATTCCTAGTGTAGTCCGCAAACCAACCAGCATCCGCGTCGCCGAAGCACTCATTAGAAATGAGCAGAATCTCAAGCCATACTCCAAACTCACCTATTTAGAATCTGAATTACAACAAGATTCAGGTGATCCATATTGCGCTTAAAATGTAGATTTGGGGCTGGTCGTGGTGGCTCACACCTGTAATCTCAGCACTTTGGGAAGCCGAGGTGAGCAGATCACCTGAGGTCAGGAGCGCGAGACCAGCCTCGCCAACATGGTGAAACCCCGTCTCTACTAAAAATACAAAAAAACATTAGCTGAGCATGGTGGCAGATGCCTGTAATCTCGGCTACTCAAGAGGCTGAGGCAGAAGACTCTCTTGAACCTTGGAGGCAGAGGTTGTGGTGAGCCGAGATGGCACCATTGCACTCCAGCCTGAGCAACAAGAGCAAAACTCTGTCTCAAAAAAAAAAAAAAAAAAAAAAAAATGCAGATTTTAGTTCAGCAGGTCTGGGAAGGGCCTGAGGTTCTGAAGTTCTAATAAGCTCCCAGGTGATACTATGCCGCTGATCCAAGGATCACACTTTGGGTAGCAAGGGTTAAAAGAATTTCTGGCACATTGGAGGTGCTTAATACGACAGCCTACAGCTGTGATTCTTAAACTGGCTTCATCACACCACCTGGAGGGCTTGATAAACACAGACGGATAGGCCCTGCCCCTAAAGCTTCTGGTTCAGTAGGTCTGAAGGGGAACCAGTTTTGCAATTTCTAACAAGTTCCCAAGTGATTCTGATGCTGCTGGCCCAGGGACCACATTTTGAGAATCATCGGTCTACAGACTGGAGTGGAAAACAGTAAAACAAGATTAACTATGAAAGCATAAGGAAAAACAGGAAAATAGCACAGTATGATTTTTAGTTACAAATAATCTACCTGTTAAGAAATCTAGAAGGAAATGTACAAGGGAGATTGTTTTATGGAATTGGAACTATGCGTGAATTTGAGGGTATTCTATTTGCCAAATTTAATTGAAAGCAAAAGGTCATTTTCTATCAAGCCACTCCTTTCTTCATACGCTATTGCTCCAGATGCAGCAGCTCTCCTGAGCTCTGACCTTTCTCACTTATGTAATACAATGAGGCTACTGGCTTTTAGACATAAACAGGTTGATTCAGATTGAAAACGGGAGGAAATTAAACATGAGAGAGTCAATGATGAAAACCGTAGGCATAAATCAACAAGTGGGTAAGCTTATGAAAGGCTGCTTATCATCAGAGATTCCACAAGGTGGATGTGTCCATAGTATTCACTGGGATAATTTGTTTGCTTGTTTTATTATTTATGTCCTATTGCATTCTGAAAAGGTTTTCAAATGTTTTAAAAATGCATCCTGGCTTTATCAACCTCAAGTTGGTGAACTTTTGAATATTAAGTTTCCATGGCACAGGATGTGCAGTACTAAGAGTCATCATCATTGCCCTTAGCAGTGGAGCTGTGGGCCAGGCATTGTCCTTTGCCAAGAGGCAGCCATCTCCACTGAGCATGGATTGTACAAGGCCTGGCTCATGTCCAGTCCCAAGGGCCCTAGCATTTCAATGCAAACTTCCCCTCAGGTTTCAAAAGTCTCTAACACCCAGTAACTGCAATCCAGTTGATGCTCAGTAAAGGTTTGCTGTTCTTAAAGGGCAGCTATCCCATCCGCTGAAGAAAGAGCTGATGCCCCAGAATCAGGGGCCCAAACAAAAGCAAACGATAATAACCATCATCATCACTAAAAACAACCTATATTGGTATTGGAAGTCATTACAAGAAAACACGAAGAGAGATATTTATTGTAGTTATTCTTGGAAAAGTGACAGATTATCAACAATTTAATGCCCAGCATTAAGTCAATAGAATATTACATGGCCATTAAAAATTATGTCTGTGAAGACCAATGAATAATCATGGTATTAGCCGGGTGTGGTGGCTCATGTCTGTAATCCCAGCACTTTGGGAGGCTGACGTGGGCGGATCACAAGGTCAGGAGATTGAGACCATCCTGGCTAACATGGTGAGACCCTGTCTCTACTAAAAATACAAAAAATTAGGGGGGCGTGGTGGTGGGCACCTATAGTCCCAGCTACTAGGGAGGCTGAGGTAGGAGAATTGCTTGAACCCAGGGGGCGGAGGTTGCAGTGAGCCGAGATTGCGCCATCGCACTCCAGCCTGGGCGACAGAGCTAGACTCCATCTCAAAAAATAATAATAACTATTATTATGGTATTATAACAAAAATATTTTCTAGGCTAAGTTTTTAACAAAGGCTACAAACTGCACCTAGAGCTTGATTACAGCTGTATTTTAAAAACTTCCTACCCAGGAACACCTGGAAGAAAACATTGCAAAATGTAGGCATTAGTCATGTTTGCAGCTCTTTCAAATTTTGCTCATTTATCCAAAATTTTTGTTTAATAATTATGCATTAAATTGATAATAAAAGTGAGCCTTTTTAAAGATCATGTTTTTAAAAATGTTATTTTCATGCTGATAACATTAACAGGAAATAGGAAGATAAGAAATCATTACTCTATAATTACCATTATGCTAAAACATCTACATGTTTAACAAATAGAAATGCATTAACACTGATTGCTTTTTTTGGGACTCGGCAATTGGGAGAGGGGTAGGATCCTTTAGTTACCAAATTTATTCACTGTGGTTTGAGAATGAAATACAAAATATGAATGTATGAGTAGATTTGCAGCTCGTATGCACAGATTTCTCAAAGATGCACCTGAAATTTGGGGAATTAATCTTTAAAATAAAATAAACAACAGCTTGTACTCTGGCTTACTGCTCCTGTTGAAGTGTTCTCAGGCTGTATCCTTGCCTCTCTGAACCACCCCGGTACTGGAGCCTGTGCTCCCACATGAGGTAGCATGAACAGGTGTTCACTGGTTTTCTCACTTGGAAGTGAACCCAGCCAAGGAGTATGACTCACTCCTCAGAGCCTCAGGAATAGTCATAATGGCTGTGAACCAGAATCTTGTCCGCTAGATGCTCCACTCCTATAGCTGTTGGCTAATGTGTCTTTGTGCCCATCAGCTCTGTAACATACAAACTTCATGGGACCATGAGTGACCCCATATTTGGGGCTTAGGATAGGTACATGCAGAGAACAGAATATATCATTGTTTTAAACAATTAAGCCAAAGTAGTGTTACATACTTCATCAGTCAAGGCTGATGGTGAATCTTTGGAGGGCCTTACTCAAAAACAAAAGTTTCATTCTGAGCATTGAGGCCCTAGGAATTTTGCAAGCAGACTTAGGAAAATTGAACTCGCTCACGTTGCAAGGCCCATAGAGATGCGAAAACCTGCTAATGCCAGTCCACAAATAACTTCCTCTAATAGTTCCCATTACCACACAGCAAACCATTCACTGAAAATGTGCAGGACAATGCAAAAATTCATTAATTAATTCATTCACCCATCAAATATTCCTTGAGTCCCTTCTGTGTGCAGACGCCAGGTGCTAGAAATAAAGTGGTGCTTAAAACACAGTAGCCACCTTAAAGCAGTGCAAGATCTAGATTCAGAGACAGAAGAGGTAGTTTCAGTGGAGTGTCACAAGGCCTTCCATGAGGACAACATAAGAGTTAAGGAAGGACAGAGGGCTTGCTGGAGGAAGTGGTGCTTCAGCTGAGAGGGGAAGCCCAAATAGATTTTAACCTGACAAAAGAGAGTAAGAGTGGGGTAGTAAAGAGGGGAAGAATTTTCTAGGAGGAAGAGCAGCAGAGTCAAAGCCTGAGAAGAAAGCGAACATGATGGATGCTCAGCATTGCAGCATTGCAGAAAAGTAGAGTGCAAGAGCAGTGTCAAGAGATGACTCATAAAAGACTTAATAAGCTGTGTTGTCCTGGTAGCACATTTCAAAGCTTCCTGCCTCCCCTACCTACTGGGGAGGAGAAAGGGAGCTGATGTTGACAAGGCCCAGGACAAAATTGGGCCAGCATAATTGGTATGGAGCTTCCCCTGCATAAATGCAATGAGCTTGAGAATTCCAGCCTGTTGGTGCATTCCCTTTGCTGGACTATTTGTGTTCCCTTCATTGGCCTCTTCCTTGGAATTTGCTGTCTTCTATCACTTTCTTGTCAGAGCATCTGGTGTCTAAGGGGTGCATAGAGCTGTCTTTTATTCCAGATGGGCCCTACCCTGTGGAGGCCAAGTGGCAACTGCACTGGAGCCCAAGGAGAAGGAGGCAACCTCCAGAGCCTTATATCTACCTGGTCTCTGCCTACGATCTTTTGGCTGGTGGCAATGATCTCACATTATAAGCACAAATTTCTGCTCACTGGGTAACATATAAACTGGACACAGAAGAGGTAGCTAAGGGTGTCAACATACTAAAGGACAGGTTGTATGGAATTTGAATGTATAAAAGTTGAGGGGTTGCTTAGATCTTTCTTGGAGAGTGGGTATGACAGTGATATCATATTAGGATCTGGCACAAAGTAGGTGCTCAGTAAATGCATTCTTTCTTTCCTGCCCTTCACGGCTAGCTGAGCTCTAAAGTTCACAGAAACTTAGCCAAATTAACAAGTCAGCTGTGACAATCAGTTACAAGACACAAGACGGGCCCTAAAGAGGATAACAGGTTGGAAATATTTTAGGGGAGAAAACAGATCATTGCACCCTAAACACACATTTAGGACCTACACTTTCTCAGGCATTGTGCAAGGGATTGTGAACCAGGTGAGTAGTTTGCCCTTGGGAAGCTATCGGTCTTATGGTGAGCCAAGTCCACACAAAGGATATTATTATTTGACATCCATGCACATAAAGAGCCAAGAGATGGGATGACTTGAACAGGCATCCTCTCTCTCCCAGCTGGGAAAGGTATGGAAGGCTTTGTGGAGGAGGGGACATTTGAGGAGGGAGAGGTAGGATTTGGATTCTAGGGCATAGTGTCACTGGAATGGCTTCCAGGGCAAAGGGAATAGAATGAGTCAAGTCAGGCAGGAAGGAAACATAGGGAAGAGCAAGCAGTTCAGTTGTTATAGCACATGAGATATGCCAGATGTCAGAACCAGGGGAAGGCAGGTTGGCAAGTCCCATTGGGATCAGATGGCAGCAGGTCTACAGGGTCCGCCTTCATGCTTACTCCAGGAATCCATCCTGCTCTGGCTGGAGCACCCCAAGGATACTGTGGCAGGACTGGATGTAGTGGAATGTACATGGCTGAAGATAAATGCTTGTGACCACCCGCTCTGCACATGTTTGCTGCATAATGATGGAGCACCAAGCCAAGCTTCTTCCTGCCAACTGCATTGAAGGAGCAGTTGCACTATTCCCAGCTCTGATAGCTGCCTGCCTGGCCCCTTTTCCCATTATCACATTCCAGAAAACTGCTGTCACACTCTCTAGGGTCAACCTATCCCAGGCAATGTGGTCAAAAGACACAATCAAGACCCAGGACACAGAACGGCAAGCAGACCTGCAGCAGAGCATGCCTGGGATGATTAACTGCAAGAGGCAGCTGCATCCCTGATCTCTGCTTGGCAGACTCGGGGTCACAGCTGTGCAAAAGTAGCACCTGCTTCACTTCAAGAACTTCTTCATGCCCCTCAAGCAGCCTTTTACAAGAAGACAACAGAGTACCTAAATATGTGCCTCCCTTGAACAAGCCACGTTCCACGTATTAATCTTGCCAAAGGACTTTTTATTCCAGCATGTTTCCATATCTCAATTTTTGCTGCTCTTATGTCCTAACTAGCCTGTGGCCAACAGCTGTCATATTCATCCATTTAGATAAGACTCAGGTATTTCCTCTTCTTCCTTAGCCTGGAACATTCCTGATTGATGGTCATTATATTTGCCCTCTTTCAACCCTCTTCACATCTCTATTCCATATGGTAAGAGGAAGGCCCTCCTACCAGGGGTGGCGATCAACAATTAAAATTACAAGATATATCTCCAACTGAATGCCTTGTTAAACACATATAAGAAACCTCAAATAAAATGACATGCTGCTGATAAAAAACCATTGGCCCCAAAGGGATGATCCCAGGGAGAAACATACATTCCTGGCTAACACGGTGAAACCCCGTCTCTACTAAAAACACAAAAAATTAGCCGGGCGTGTTGGCGGGCGCCTGTAGTCCCAGCTACTTGGGAAGCTGAGGCAGGAGAATGGCGTGAACCTGGGAGGCAGAGCTTTCAGTGAGCTGAGATTACACCACCGCACTCCAGCCTGGGCGACAGAGCAAGACTCCGTCTCAAAAACAAACAAACAAACAAACAAAAAAATTCCGTGACCAAATCTTCAACATAAGCAATAAGGAGGCACCTGCTTTAAAAATTACCTCATGAAATCCAACAGCAAGTGGCGCGTTAAAGAAAGTCAGCATGATTATCATTGGCAGATTTAAACTGTGCTCACAAAAGACTCAAAGATGATATAAAAAGGCCTTCACTGCTAAAGACGTTTTCACTTGAAAGTGCATTGTCTAAAAAATTAGAACATTTCTTCTTCATAGAAACAATGATGGTGAAGGTCCCAGGCTATTCAATAAAATTCTGTTAATCCACAATTATAATGAAGAACAATATTGCCAAGCCATACCACTTCCTATTCTCCAATACATTCTGCTCCCCCATCTGGGTGCCCTTTGCTTATGTATACCTGTCAAATCATACCTAATTATGGAGACACAGAACAGGTACCTCCTCCTCCAGGAAGCCTTCCTTACAACCTCAGATAAAAGCAAGCCCTCTCCATTGCATGTTTCTGGAGTCCTCTCCTTTATCATTTTCTATAGCAGTTCTTACATTGTGTGTTATATAGGCATTTATTTGTCCTCTTCAGCTGGGAGTTCCTTGTGGGAAGAGATTATATCTTAATAATCTTGAACATCCTACAGCCTCAATGATGAAGTCTTAAGAAGGCTAGCTCTTTCGTAAAAGTGTTTAAATTGAAAAACAAATGGCTGCTGTTAAACCAAACAGAATAATGAAGAATGAATGGAACTTTAAAAAAGTGACTGATCATGCCTGATCTATAGTTAGGTGCACAGGAAAGGCTAATTGAAAACAAAAAACAACAAAGAATTTTTTTAACACAGCATTCCATTGTATGTTTATGCTATACTTTATTAAATTAACCTTTAATTATTGAACACATCCAGCATTTTTTTCATTCATGAAGAATCCTGCAATGAACATAAATGTACTATCAATTTTGTGAATGATTATTATTTTAGAATAAATTATTGGAAGACATAAATGGGCATATTCACTGTTAAGAGTTTATGCAAATTGATACTTCTAAATGGGAATTCTCTTAAAGTTCCACCAATAGGTATAAGTTTTGCTGCTGTTTTCTGGTAGATTATTTGGCCCCAGTCAGGGAAATTTTTTTAAATCCATAGTTTGTTAATAGTTTGCTCTTGAATGGGTGCTGAATCATATCTAGGGCTTTATCCAGGGAAGATAAAGCACCTGCTCTGGATGCTCTTCTCGGTTCAACCCTCAAATCCACAGTGTCCACCTTTTCTAACCCGCTCTGTGTGAGGAGGGTGGCTTCTTTGCCCTCTGGCTATTGGTTGGGGTCAGCCAATGGGAAGGAACTTTAGGAAATCTAAAGGGGTATGGGTGGGGGAAGAGGGAGAAATTCAGCAAACACACTCTCCTGGCATCCTCCTTAGTAACTCATCAGTAGCTTCATTTCTCTACCAAAGACCACAGATTCTACTAGATGTTCCCACTCCGCCATTTCTGAAAACCATCCCTCTCCTTGCCTTTCAGGCCTTGGGGGTCAGGGGATGTGCAGGTGGAAGCTCTCTACTTTTCCTGGGCCTGGGATGCTTCACCATGTCTTACTGGGTTCCCCTAACCCAACTGCACCTCTGCAAAGAGTTCCTTCGTTAGACTCTCGCCATTCACCCTTCTGAAATTTCCATCTATTTTTTGACAAGATTAGACTAACATTGTAATTGGTACCAGCAGTAGCTCCAGGAGCAGAGTGGAAGCCCTTAACCATAAGCAACAACATAGACACAATTTCTAAAATTAGCAGGGGTGTCTTTTGTGGCAATGGAAGTATTTTGACCAGCAGCATCTATGACTAATTGAATTGTAGAGTCCCTAGAAATGAAATCGATGGGTAGACTTACTTAAGTATACTTGACTCATGTAGAAAGAAACTTTCTGGTTCTGGTGAGCAGAATCCTAATACAATGAATCCTAATACATGGAATCACCGTAATGGGATTCCATGGCCTCTTGCCCACTTTCCAGACCTAGGCCAGTTCACAGAACCAGAGTAGGCTGGATTCTTTGAGGAAGAACTCTATAGTGCAACCACGTGTGTACGGTGTGCATCTACCTCTAGGCCTTCCCCAGAGGGCCCTGCATTTATTTACAGGGTGACTATGCACCAAGGAAAAAGAAATATCCAGACTTTCCAAGGGTTGTAAGAGTCATCTCTGAGCAGATGTCAAGCCCTAGAAATTGAATTAGTCTCTCAGTGGGTCTAGTGGGACCCACCGTGATTTATTTGTCCAGTTCCAGCATGTAGAAGGCCATAATCAAAAATCTGAGAAAGACAGGGGTGCTGGGTCTTACCGTGGTGGCCATTTAATTAGCTTGTTGGGCCTGTACAAAACTCAGATAAGTCTGGAGAATAACTGTGCATTATCACATACTTAATCAGGTGAGGATGAGAACTGTAGTTTTGGTTCCAGATGTGGTAATTGACTGAGAAAATCAGTACAGCCACTGGCTACAGGTATGCAACTATTGACATAGCAAATGCCATTTCTTTGGTTTCTATTGAAAAAGATAACTGGAAGAGATTTGTCTCCACATGTTTTCCCTTGAGACCATGATAACTCCCCTGCTTCTTTATCATAATATAATGCACAGGGATCTTGATTATTTTGATAACCCCTAGAACATCATGTGTGAGCACTCCCTCAGTGACAGTGTGCTCATTGCATGCACATGGTAAGGGAAACTTCCCATCATGAACTGGGTGGCATCTGAGTCACCAGATCATAGAGGTGGGCACAGAACCTGTAGTTACATGGAAAAGATCTAAATGAGACTGACTCAAACAGGTACAGAAGGTACAAGTAAATGGCTTGAGCATGTACCTCTCTCTCCCTCAAGGTGTCTCTTCCTTATGCTTCACTACTTCTCCCTCTACTCACACTGATGGCCTCATAGGGAATTCCTGCTCAACAGTCTCCAGTTTACGGAGGGGTTTTCAGGGTGTAAAATCCACTAGGAGTGGCCTTCAAAGGAGTGGCCTTCAGAGAGTGGTGAAGGGAAATCCTCATTTGGGCAGGCTTTGAGTTGTACAGTCAGATGGCTGCCTATTTCACCTGGAAGAGAAGAGCAGGAGTAAGGCTCAACATTATGTCATTGGCAGAGGTTAACAGGTAAGTGACTGGCTAGAAACTTGGAAAGACCAATATTGGGAAAATGGTGATAGGGAAGCCTGGGCTAGAGATGTGTGGGTGGGTCTCTCAGAATGAGCACAGAGAAGACAATCATTTCTTACAAAAATGCCCACCAGAGGGCATCCACTCCAGTGCCAGCTCTCAATAATGACTAAGTGTAGATGCCAGTTAGCCTCTTTCCCCAGTCACCCCAGTGCTTGCTGAGGCTCTTTTCCCAAGTGGCCCTGAAGGCATGGCTGGGGTCAAGAAGCCTGGACTTTCCCCAGCGAGGCTTATTTGGTTCCTGACACCACTGAGTTCTCTATGTGCCAATGGCAAGTATGGCCCTAATCCCTGAGTATACCAAGCAGCCGCATAGGACACATTGATTCCATTGCTCCTTTCATCATGGAGGGGGCAACAAATTTGGCCTCACCAGGATAAATGCCTATTCTGTTAATAGACTTACTTTTCTTGCCTATTGTGCTTCCACAAGCATCATGATTGGTGCCTTATCGGCTGCCACGGTACCCCAAACAACATAGTCTCCAGCAAAGCAGTTGTTCTATAGCAAAAGAAGTATAGCCTTGGCCGGGCACGGTGACTCACGCCTGTAATCCCAGCACTTTGGGAGGCTGAGGCGGGCGGATCATGAGGTCAGGAGATCGAGACCATCCTGGCTAACACGTGAAACCCTGTCTCTACTAAAAAATACAAAAAAAATTAGCCGGGCCTGGTGGCGGGCACCTGTAGTCCCAGCTACTCGGGAGGCTGAGGCAGGAGAATGGCATGAACCCGGGAGGTGGAGCTTGCAGTGAGCCGAGATGGCGCCACTGAACTCCAGCCTGGGTGACAGAGCGAGACTCTGTATCAGAAAAAAAAAGAAGTATAGCCTTGAGATTTACAATGTGCCCCATCACCCAGAAGCAACTGCCTTAATAAAATGGCAAAGGTTTGATTACAGGAACCAGGGGGAAACAACATTCTGCAAGGTTGGGGAGCTACCCTACAGGACGTAGCAGATGCCTTTAATCAGCAGCCAATATGCAGGGCCACTATAATCACCAGAATGCATGAGCCTGGGAGGTAAAGTGTGGATGTGGGAGTTGTCTCTCTCCCTATTTTACCAAACAATTCACTGAAGAATTGCTTTCCCTTGTTATGACCTTGAGTTTGATGGGGTTGGAGTGCCTGGTGCCTAAGGTAAGAAAACTCCCGCTAGAGATCACAGTGATATATCAATAAAATTATAGCTTGACACTGAACCCAACCACATTATTTCTCATACCACCAAACTAACAGGCAGAGGAGTCACTCTACTGACTGGGGTAATTAATCCCAAAGGCTACGGGGAAATTGGGTTGCTGCCATGCAATAGAAGCAAGTGAGACTGTGTCTGGTAGACAAAGGTTCACCGTATTGGTGGAAAATTGCAGAAATCCAGTAAAGACAGGACCACCAAGAGCTTGGATCCAGTGGAAATGAAGGCTGGCATCATTCCACCAGGAAGGAATCGCATTCATCAGAGTTGCTGGCAGAAGGTAAGGGGAACAGAAAAAGGGTGGTGAAAAATAGAGCTAGGATGATCAACTTAGGCTTGTGACCAGTTACAGGAGCAAGTACTGTATTAGCTGCTGTGACTTACATTCCAAAATTGTTTCCTGCCCTCCACCTTTTGGGCCTGAACTTAGATTAAAAAAAAAAAACAGGCGAGGTTTCATGTGGTGATACTATTGAAGTCATATTAGCTCAGATAATTTCTTTAATTCTCTCTTCTTCATCTTCTTCTGTCTCTCCTCCTGGAACTTCTATTCTACTGACTGAGTCCTAGCTCTATTCTTGATTATCTTTATCTTTTGATTATTATGGCTCTATTGATTGTTTTTATCTTTCATCTCTATTAATCGCTTGATTAATTTATCTTTTCATTTGTAATTCTCATCTCTGCCTTTTGGTTTTGCATTCCAAGAGAATAACATTAGTTGGTCTGATTTCTAAGACTTTTTCTGAAGTATCCATTGTGATATTCATGCTATTTTTTCTTTTGGAAATTACGTGTTTTTTCCAAGATCTGTTTTTTCCTAGCATTGCCCTTTCCCATGGCTGTCTGCTCCTGTTTTATAAACATGATATCTTTCCCAATCTCACTGCAAATATGAATTCAATGTGTTTGAATTCCTGTTTTCTGGCACTCTGCTTGATTCACCTCTTCAAGCTGCCAATTTTTGTTCTTTGTTAGGAAGAAAAGTTGAGATCAGTGGTTTGAGGAGTAACATATCATAGTCACTTGGAGAATGGTTTTTCGAAATATATATACCCAGTTTCCCTTTTTTTCTTCTAGCGCCCTATTTCCCCACTCCCGGTAAAAGTATAACAATCTCCAGTAAAAGGTGTCTAGATAAAGATATTAATAAAAAACCTAATCTATCTACATAATTCTGATATGCTTCCTTCCTCCACATGGAGAATCAGCAGGCTAGTGTGCACAGCACACTTAAATGATGTGAACCCTGTCTGGGACCTCAGGCCATTATTTGATTAACATGTTGGTTTCCCATGATAGTAGGTATGTAGGTGCTCTGTGTGTTGGCAGTGGTAGCTCATAAGATAAACTTCCTTCCAGGGACAGCAAGCCAGGAATGTCGTTGGAGTCTTAGAATAACCTGGTTATTCTTCAGTCTCTCTTTCTTTGTAGCATTAACTAAAAGGGCCACATACCTCAAATGCTGGAGCCACAAGATGGTAGAGCACGATTAGTTGAGAATCCATAGTGACTGCTGATCCCTATGAGTCATAAACTTTTGCTGTGTTAAAACACCAAGACTATAAAATTCTTTTTTTAACACAGAATAACTTAGTGTATTCTGATTATTTTGTATCTTGAGTGCTTTTTTCCACATGATACATCAGAATTTTCCTATACTGTTAAAGACGACACAAGAATGAGATTTTGAATGGCTCCACAATATTTCATCATAAGTTTATGTACCCTAAATTTACTGACCTAATCCTCTATTGTTGAACATTTAGTTGAAAACAGTTTTCGAAACTATAAATAATGTTGTAACAAACTCCATTGTGTTTGGCATTCATTCATTGTCTAAATTTCACTAGTGCTACTCACATGATTAGAAATGACTACATACTGCTACAAATAACAAAATATTAGTGTAACATAGGTTTAAGAACTATAATGTTTTTATTTGAAGATGATATGATTGTTTACATGGAAAATTCTTGAGAATCTACAAAACAAGTAAAACTAATAAATTTATTTAACAAGATCAGACCATGTAAAATACGTATACAAAAATCAATTATATTTTATGTACTAGTGTCAAACAGTTGAAAATGGAATTAAATAAAAACAAACAGAGAATACCATAAAAAACATAAAAATTTTAGGATTTAATTTGTAAATATATGCAATATCTCTACATTGAAAATTATGAAACATAGCTGAGAGAAATAAAAATAGCTAAATAAATTAAAAAACATACCATTTTCATGGATCAAATACTCAACATTTTTAATACAGCAGTTCTCTCCAAACTGAGATATAGATTCAACTAATCACAAGCATAATCTTACCTGGGTTTTTATAGAAATTGACAAGTTGACTCTAAAATTTATATGGTAATTCTTGCCTCCCTGACAGTAGCTCAGCCTCCAGGACTCTCTTCCAGCATGGCGGAAGACACCTCTTCACATAAGATGGTGACAACAAATCATAGGCGCAGTCTCACCAAATTCACAGATCAATTGAAAATCCTCATCAATACCTTCAATCAAAAACCTTACCCAGGTTATGCTACCAAACAAAAACTTGCTTTAGAAATCAATACAGAAGAGTCCAGAATCCAGATTTGGTTTCAGAATCGAAGAGCTAGATTCCAGAAAAGACCAGAATCTGGGACTTTAGAATCAAGCCAGAGCCATGGGCAAGATCGACCTGATGCAGAGTTTCAAAGTAGAGAAGCCAGATGGTGTTGTACCACCTACAGCACCTCTCAATTAAGCACTCTCATCAAGGCATTTATGAAAAACCCATACCCTGGGATCGATTCCAGAGAACAACTTGCTGAAGAAATTGGTATTCCAGAGTCAAGAGTCCCAATTTGGTTCCAAAATTGAAGATCTAGATTTCATCTCCAGAAAAACAGGGAACCTGTTGTGTCCTTAGAACAAGAAGATCAGGGGCAAGATTTCTGAGGGACGTCAAGGTACAGCAGATACACAAAATGACACCAACCTCACTAGCAATTCTCATTTCTCCAGAGCCAGAACATGGTGAACACAGTCAAGTTCAGTGTATTTGATATTATCAACTTGGGCCCCAAATCTCTCTCACAGTCTTCCTGGGAGTCTATCCTTTTGCTGAAGCTGCAAGCTAAGCCCTCTGAAGATGGTAAAGGACATCGCCAGGTGCAGTGGCTCATGCTTGTAATCCCAGCACTTTGGGATGCCGAGGCAGAAAGACTGCCTGAGCCCAGGAGTTCAAAACCAGACTGGGCAGCATAGCAAGACCCTGTCTCTATTACAAAAAATGAAATAAAATAAATAAAAAGGACTGCAGGAGGCAGAGACAGGTACAGGAGGCACCACACTACCCTATTGACACAGCCTGGATCCAGAGTTCAGTGGACCTTGAGACAATGAAAATAAACATAGTAATAATCAAAATAAATAAATAAAAATAAAATTTATATGGTAATTCAAAAGACTTAAATATCAAAGTCAATCTTGAAAAACAAGAGAAAAGTTAGAAGACAAACTATCCAAATCAAAACTTACTATGATGCTATAGTACTCAATAAACTAGTCCTGGTATGAAGATCAACAAATAGATCAATAGAACAGACTAGAGTTCAGAAATAGGCCTACAGTTACAGAACGTGATTTTTACAAAGGTGTCAAATCTTTTCAACTAATAGTGTTGGAGTAACTAAAATCCATATGGAAAACAATAAACCTTGACCCCTTACCTCATACCACACTCAAACACTAATTCAAGATATATCAGAGACCTAATTATAAAAGGTAAAATTATAGGGCTTCTTGGAGAAATCACAGAACATCTTTGCAAGCTGGGGGTAGGCAGAGTTTCTTTAGACAGGTTACAGAAAGCAGTGACCATAAATGAGAAAATTTTTATAAATTACACTATCAAAATTAAATACTTTTGATTAAAAGACAACATGAAGAAAATATATAATAGACTACAGATAAGAAAACAATATTTACTAAAAACAACTCAATACAAACTCAATAATAAAAGCCAAACAACTGAATCAATAACTGGAGGAAAAAAAAAAACATGTGAACAAGAAGATACGTGCATGGCCAATAAACATGGAAAAAGGTTCTGAAAATCATTTGCTATTGAAAATGCAAATTAAAACCACAATAGGACACCAATTAATACTCACTAGCATGGACAAAATTAAAATGAGTAACACCAAATGGTGGGAAAGGTGTGGAGCAACTGGAATCTGCGTACGTTGTTGGTAGAAACATAAAATGGTGTGACCACTCTGAAAAATATCTGCTCATTTCTTTATTTTTTTATTTTTTATTTTTATTTTTTTAGATGGAGTCTCGCTCTTTTCGCCCAGGCTGGAGTGCAGTGGAGCGATCTTGGCTCGCTGCAGCCTCCGCCTCTCAGGTTCAAGCGATTCTCCCTCCTCAGTCTCCCAAGTAGCTGGGATTACAGGCATGCACCACCACGCCCTGCTAATTTTTGTAATTTTAGTAGAGACAGGGTTTCACCACGTTGGTCACGCTGGTCTTCAGCTCCTGACCTCAGGTGATGCTGGGATTACAGGTGTGAGCCACTGTGCCTGGCCTGATCGTTTCTTTAATAACTAAGCATGTATGTGTGAAGTTGGCTAGGCCATGGTACCCAGCTATGTGGTCAAACACTAATTTAGATATTGCTGTGAAGTTATTTTTTAGAGGAGATTAACATTTCCATCAGTAGACTGTGAGTAAGGCAGATGACCCTCTGTAATGTGGATGGGCCTCATTCAATCTGTTGAAGGCCTTAAGAGAAACGACTGATGTTCCCCCAAACAGAGGAAAGCCTCCAGATTGTCTTCGGATTTTGGCTACACCATTAATATTTCCCTGGCCAAGCCTGCTGGCCTACCCTGCAGATATTAAACTTGCCAACCCCACAGTCATGTGAAGCAGTTCCTTAAAATAAACACACACACTCTCTCTCTCTCTCTCTCCTCACACATACACACACACACACACACACACACACACTATTGATTCTGTCTTTAGAAAACCCTGACAAATACACTATTACTTGACCCAGCAATTCTATACAAGAAAATGAAGTCAAATGTCCATAAAACTAATTGTACAAGACTGTTCATATGGGTTTATTCACAATAGGCAGAAACTGGAAACAGATCAGGTGACCACTGATAGCAGAATGGATAAACAAACCGTATTATATTCACACAGTGGAATACTGCTTCGCAGCAGAAAGCCGTGAACTACTGATAAATACAACAACATGGCTTAATCGCAAAAACATTTTATCTGAGTGAAAAAGCCTTACACAGCATGATTTATAGTCCTTTGGGTATATACCCAGTAATGGGATGGCTGGGTCAAATGGTATTTCTAGTTCGAGATCCCTGAGGAATTGCCACACTGACTTCCACAATGGTTGAACTAGTTTACAGTCCCACCAACAGTGTAAAAGTGTTCCTATTTCTCCACATCCTCTCCAGCACCTGTTGTTTCCTGATTTTTTAATGATGGCCATTCTAACTGGTGTGAGATGGTATCTCACTGTGGTTTTGATTTGCATTTCTCTGATGGCCAGTGATGATGAGCATTTCTTCATGTGTTTTCTGGCTGCTATAAAGACACATGCACACGTATGTTTATTGCGGCACTATTCACAATAGCAAAGAGTTGGAACCAACCCAAATGTCCAACAATGATAGACTGGATTAAGAAAATGTGGCACATATACACCATGGAATACTATGCAGCCATAAAAAATGATGAGTTCGTGTCCTTTGTAGGGACATGGATGAAACTGGAAAATATCATTCTCAGTAAACTATCGCAAGGACAAAAAACCAAACACCGCATGTTCTCTCTCATAGGTGGGAATTGAACAATGAGAACTCATGGACACAGGAAGGGGAACATCACACTCCGGGGACTGTTGTGGGGTGGGGGGAGGGGGGAGGGACAGCATTAGGAGATACACCTAATGCTAAATGACGAGTTAATGGGTGCAGGAAATCAACATGGCACATGGATACATATGTAACAAACCTGCACATTGCGCACATGTACCCTAAAACCCTAAAGTATAATAAAAAAAAAAAAAAAAGAAAGAAAAAGGCTTACACAAAAGAGTATTTACGATGTGATTCCATTTATCTAAAGAACAGGGAAAACTAATCAATGATGACAAAGGAAATCAGAAAAGCAGTTGCCTCTGGGGATAGGGTAGAGGCCGGGGCTTTACTGGAAACAGAAATGAAGGAACTTTCTGGGGTAAGGGTATTGTTCCATGTGTTAATGGAGGTTGGGTTATACAGGTGTATGCATCTTTCGAAGTTCATCAAATAGTACAGTAAAATTAGATCATTTCATTTTAGGTAAATTTTATCTTAAAGAAAAAAGAACTATAACTAGATATTAAACTCTAGGTAGCAGTATACATGGTGAAGTGTTTAGGGGTGAAATATGCTGATGTCTGAATCTCACTTTGAAATGCACTAAAAATAAGAGAAATTAATGGATAGATAGAGAGATGGATAGGTATATCAGAATAAGTGTAGAGAGATGTTAATTGTAGAAACCAGATGGCAGGTGTTTGCTATACAGTTATTTCCAGTTTTCTATATGTTTGAAATTTATCCTAATAACATGTTGGAAAAAAAAGAGAAGTTTATTTCCCTTCAAGAAATAAAGATCCAGAAGCAGGCAATCCTGGACTTCGATGGCAACTCCATGATGACCAGGAATTCAGGCTCCTTCCGTTTTCTTCTACTTTCCTTAGCGTGCCACCTCACAGCTGGATCTCTCAGCAACTATTCCACTCTGCAGCCAGCAAGACACTCACAGCATCCAAGCAATTCTTTCCTGTCTCTCCTGCCTCATCATTATTTCTCTCTCTACTGGATTGCTGTCATCAGTGTACAAAACTGTAGTTATTTTTCTCATCTGAAAAAGATTCTTCTCTTGGCCAGGCATGGTGGCTCACGCCTGTAATCTCAGCACTCTGGGAGGTTGAAGCAGGAGGATCACCTGAGGTCAGGAGTTTGAGACCAGTGCAGCCAACATGGCAAAACCCTGCCTCAACTATAAATATAAAAATTAGCCGGGTGTGGTGGTGCATACCTGTAATCCCAGCTACTCAGGAGGCTGAGGCAGGAGAATCACTTGAACCCCAGGAAGTGGAGGTCACAGTGAGCCGAGATTGTGCCACTGAACTCCAGTCTGGGTGACAGAGCAAGACTCTGTCTCTCTCTCTCTCTCTCTCTATATATATATATACGTATATATATTCTATATATATACGTATATATGTATATGTATTCTATATATGTATATATATTATATATATGTGTACATATGTATATATTCTATATATGTGTATATATGCACATACATATATGTATACCCAACTTCCTCTTCTTTTAGCTGCTGTCCTGTTTCTTTGCTCTCCTCTAGGCAAAAAAAAAAAAAATCCTCAAAAAAATAAAGATGCCGCCCCTGTGTGATTCCGTCCTGTGCAGCTGTTCTCCTGAGCAGTGGTTGTTTATATCCATCCGCCTTCTCTCCCACCTAAGTGCGTGCCGCCACCTGATGGAAGATTCGATGGACATGTACGTGGACATGAGTCCCCTGAGGCCCCAGAAATATCTTTCCGGTTGTGAACTTAAGGCCGACAAAGATTACCACTTTAAGGTGGATAACGATGAAAATGAGCACCAGTTATTTTTAAGAACACTCAGTTTAGGGGCTAGTGCAAAGGATGAATTGGACATCGTTGAAGCAGAGGCAATGAATTACGAAGGCAGTCCAATTAAAGTAACACTGGCAACTTTGAAAATGTCTGTACAGCCAACGGTTTCCCTTGGGGACTTTGAAATCACACCACCAGTGATCTTACGGTTGAAGTGTGGTTCAGGGCCAGTGCATATTAGTGGACAGCACTTAGTAGCTGTGGAGGAAGATGCAGAGTCAGAAGATGAAGAGGAGGAGGATGTGAGACTCAAGTATATCTGGAAAGCGGTCTGCCACTGGAGGTGGTAGCAAGGTTCCACAGAAACAAGTAAAACTTGCTGCTGATGAAGATGATGGTGATGATAAAGATGATGATGGTGATGATGATTTTGATGATGAGGAAACTGAAGAAAAAGCACCAGTGAAGAAATCTATACAAGATACTCCAGCCAAAAAATGCACAAAATCAAATCAGAATAGAAAAGACAAAACCATCATCAACACCAAGAACAAAAGGACAAGAATTTTTCAAAAAACAGGAAAAAACTCCTAAAACACCAAAAGGACCTAGTTCTGTAGAAGACATTAAAGCAAAAATGTAAGCAAATGTAGAAAAAGGTGTTTCTTTTCCCAAAGTGGAAGCCAAGTTCTTCAATTATGTAAAGAATTTCTTCCGGAGGATTTACCAGGAGGCTATTCAAGATCTCTGGCAGTGGAGGAAGTCTCTTTAAGAAAATAGTTTAACAGTCCCAGGTGTGTGATGTTCCCTTTCCTGTGTCCATGTGTTCTCATTGTTGTGGGGTGGGGGGAGGGGGGAGGGATAGCATTAGGAGATATACCTAATGCTAAATGACGAGTTAATGGGTGCAGCACACCATCATGGCACATGTATACATATGTAACAAACCTGCACGTTGTGCACATGTACCCTAAAACTTAAAGTATAATAATAATAATAAAAGAAATAGTTTAAACAATTTGTCAAAAATTTTCCATCTTATTTCATTTCTGTAACAGTTGATGTCTGGCTGTCCTTTTTATAATGCAGAGTGAGAACTTTCCCTACCGTGTTTGATAAACGTTGTCTAGGTTCCATTGCCAAGAATGTGTTGTCCAAAATGCCTGTTGAGTTTCTAAAGACGGAACTCCACTCTTTGCTTGGTTTTTTAAGTATGCATGGAATGTTATGATAGGACATAGTAGTAGCGGTGGTCAGACATGGAAATGGTGGGGAGATAAAATTATACATGTGAAATAAAACTCAGTATTTTAATAAAGTTAAAAATAAAAATAAAGATGCCTATGTTTGTTGTTTCTGGTTCAATATTCTATGGTCAGCCCCTGGTGTTCATCTTGCTTGCTGCATCTGCAATACTCAGTGTAGCATATTGATCACTGTTTCCTCCATAATACAGCTTCCTATACACCAAAGTCTTGACTTTCTTCCCACTTCCCCGTTTCCCTCGCAGTGCTTTCGCGGTCTCGTTTGTAATTTACCCCTTTTCCTGGCCATCTCAATGTTGCAGTGCCCCCAAGGCTCCGTTCTTGGACCTCGTCCTTTCTCCTTCCCATCCAGTTCCAAGGACTTAATACCACCCTCTTGCTTATAACTATCAAAATTCCATCTCCAGTTCAACCTCTCCCCCAAAGTCCAGACTCATAGATCCAACCCTTACTATCAGATATTAACTTGCACATCTAATAGATATATGACACACAACATGTCTACAACCAAATTCCTGGTCCTTCCCTCAAAGCCTGTTTTAACCTCAGCTTCCCGTATTTTCATGATAGCAGCTCCATCTTCCAGGTACTCAGGCCAAAAATTGTGTCATCCTCTTCTCTCTCCTTTGCTCATACCCAGTAGTCAATTCATCAGGAAACCAAGCTGATTCTACCTTCAAGATATACCCAGGACCCGATCACTTCCCACTGCCTCCTGGCTGCTCCCCTGGCTCAGGTTACTACGATAGCCTTCTAACTGGTTCTGGTTTCTGCCTTTGACCCCGCAACATTCTATTTGTAACAGAGCAACTTAACTAATTCTTTTAAAATGTTAAGTCAAACGACATCAATCCTCTGCCCAGAACTCTATGTGGCTCCCCATTTCTCTCAGAGTGAAATATGATGTTCGGTAGCCTACAAGGCTCTGTGTGGTCTGGCCCCCCTCATTTCCTCTGGATCTCACTTGCCCCCTGGTCTACCGACTCCAGCCACAATGGCCTCCTGCCACTCCCGGGATGGTGCCAAGCATGCTCCAGCATTGGGGTCTTTCACTGGCTATTCCTTCTGCCTGGTACATTCTTCCCAGATATCTCCCTATTCAATGCCCTCTCCTACTTCAAGTCTCTGTTCAGACCTCACCTTCTACACAATTCTCAGCCTCACCATTCTGGGCAATCTTGAAACTCCTCCCCACTGCCACCCTGGGGATCTGATCCTTCCTACCATGCTCTGTAAGTTTCTTTCTTCTGCTGTGCATATCCCTTCAAACATGCAATTAATGTATTTATTTATTATATTCACACCTGGAGTCTCTCTCTTGCACTACAAGTTAAATTCCAGAAGAAGGATTTTGCTTTTTTGCTTATGTAGATGCCAAGCACTTGAAACAGTGCTAATACAGAGATTAATTTATGCTCGTTCAATAAATAAATGAATAAATGAAGCACACGGAACTGCACGGTCAA
The DNA here is from genome assembly GCF_006542625.1 of Nomascus leucogenys. Taxonomy (NCBI): domain Eukaryota; kingdom Metazoa; phylum Chordata; class Mammalia; order Primates; family Hylobatidae; genus Nomascus; species Nomascus leucogenys. The sequence goes on from NC_044386.1 coordinate 110,939,462, forward strand.
ACCTCCTTAAACCCTTTAACCTGCTACGTCTTATACTTTTATGATTTAACCCGATACATTTCTTTCCTCCATTAAAAATAGATTTTTGTTCTTCTGATCAACACTACACCACCTAATGAAGGGCCTTTTAATTTATTCACCCAACCAGCCTTCAAATGTAATTAGCACCTATTAGATGAAGAGGTGGACTTGTTTAAAGAAGCAGCACAGCATGAGCAATCCATTCTTAAATCAGAGGCTTGCAAGCAGTAGGCGTTATAGTCAGGAATACAAAAACCAAAAATGAAACAATTGTTGCTCAAATACCTGTTAAAGATCCCCAGAGTGATCTTTATGTAGAACAAAAACAAAACTGAAACAAAACAAAAACCAACAGCCATTAAAAAAAATAGGTCACCTCTCCTAATTCTTGCTCAGCTTCTAAGGGATTAGATTCAGCTCTTAATATTCAACTTTTTCTCTCCCCTCTAGATCTTGTGGGCTTATTTTCTCTCTTACAGATTTACTTCAAGCAAAAGTAACAACCATAACCATCTGTTGCATAAAAATGAGAATTATACTTTCAACCAAAAGGCAACTTGCTATTGCTGATATTTGCCACTTGTCCCACGTAGCAAAGATCCCAGGGGCAGCAAAAGAAGGAACAACTCTAGGTCTACTTGAACACCCTTTTTATGCTACTCATGCACTGGCATCAACTGTCAGGCCTCCAGCCCTGGACCACATTAATGACTAGAAACTCAGAAGCGATACTCCAGTGATGTTCCCTGTAGTCCAAGCAGTTTCTTTGAGTGTGGCCAGTTTATAACTTCTGCATAACTTAGAAGAAATGGAGGACTCTCAAAAATGGCCCCAGGCACCTATTCATTGGTTTTTTTCTTGTGATATATTTGCCTTTCCACTTGCAATCACTTACAGCTAAGGAAGGGGTAATAAATTTAGCCAATGTCAAGATTTAGACAATGGCAAGAGTCTAATGTTGGCCACCATCGGCAACGTTTATGGTGTCACAACGGGCAGAGGAAGACAAAGGAACCGAGATTGCAAATATAATACAGGAGTCAGGAAGGTCTGGAAAAGCCACATCTTTCTTTCTTTATTATTATTGCTGTTGTTAATTCATTAAGTGATTGATTTTTATTGGGTTATATTTCCAGTATCCCTTTCAGCTGAGTATAAGGCCATTTTCTTGGTTACTAGGGCAAGGTGAGGTCAATTTTGTGCACGTGGGGGTATGTTAATAATTCATATCATACCATGTAGACCATGCAAATAAAACATGGGTCAGCCTCTTTCCTAAGTCCTCCAGCTCAAACAAGAGCGACTCCCATTTCAGCATATTACTCCCTGCTGTCAATGTCAGTCTCTTAAAACATTATCATGACAGAAAACCAAAAGATTTCATGAAAAGCTCTTTGAGCTACTTCACACCCCATGGAGTCTCAGTCTGGGTGAAGCATTGCTTCTCACTGAAGATATTGTAACAGTTTAGCAAAATCTAGCAAATCAAATTCTTTCCAAAGGTAAAATGTTCTGGATTCATCTTAGCCTGTTCCTATCTAAACTGACAGATTTGCCCATGAAAATCACTTGAAATATCTTTATATGGAGAGGCAGGAACTATCTTTTGTTCCTTAACAGTTCTTAAGAGCAAATAATACTTGAGTTTGCTCTTCCTGAGAAAAAGGGGAAGAAAAGATCAAGAATGTGAAGGCAACAAAAGCAGCAAGAAATAATCAAGAAACTGATAACTATATTTCCTATAATGATCAGCTATTACCTAACAAGAAGCATGGCTTTCTTCTCTACTCTTAACCAATGGCTGGCTTGTACTTGGTGACTCCTAGGGCTCAAGTAGGCCATGTGACAGTGGATAGTGACCCTCAAGCTGCTGCAGTGCAGGGCATGCCTAAGGACGGTTCACAGGGAATGCCATGGGCACATGGTTTCTGCACGATAGCAGAGGTTCTTCTCTATTGCAAGTATCTCAAATTCCTCCCACTGTCACAACTGGTTTGAGAGACTCAGAACATGGCACAAGGGCAGGAGGTCCACTCAGGACAGTTGTCATTGCTGTGTGTAACCAACAGCCACAGCCAAAACAAACTAAAGTTGATGGTGTAAACCCTTTCAAAAATTCAGTTGGTGAGGGTTTCTATTTGTAGTGCTGAGCAGTTTTGGATGGAGAGAGAATTCTCTCCAGGTGGCACTGGCCAGTACAGAACAGCGGTGTAGCTATGAAATTTATGTGGGTTGGTGGATGCTATAAGACCTAGAAGACCAAAGGTGATCTAACTTGGCACAGAAATACTTCCTCTGCAATCTGTTTCTTTATATGCCTTCTTTTAGGAAGAGTGCCTCTTGTCCTACTAAGGCTTCCAATAATTGGCCCACCTTAAGCACCCAGCCTGAATTCTGTTCTATAATAGTGATTCTCCTCTCTACCCTACAGAAACACCATGCTGAGCCTCCTTGTGCCCCACCATCTGTAATTCCCTCCTGCCTGTTCAAATATCCCCTGTCCTTTAAGGCCCAGGTGAAGACCCTTCTTCCCTGTGAAGCTTTACAGATGACTTCAGCCCACACTGATCTCTGAGTCATATGGCACTCAGAGTCTGAGTCATATAACTTGCCACTTGATTACACATTATTTGATAATGTCCTATAATTCCAGGTAGAATTACAGGATAATTTGTTGGTTTGTCTCCCAATAAAACTGTACTCTGCTCAAAGTCAGAGACTGAAACTTTTACTTCTTTGTACCCCCACTATTGCTGGCAGAGCCATGGACACATGGTAGACAGTCAATAAAAGACTAATTGGATTGTTCCCGAGTTGCAAATCAGTGCATACATTAAGAAGGCTAAGCCAAATAAACTCCTCTCATTAAAGTCTTCTAAATTACACATAGACCTAAAATTATAAAAAGTAGGCAAATGACAGAGGTAAGTCACTGAAGGATAAAAATTATTTCAGCAATAACCTCAAGTTGCAGAGACAATGTAGTTACAGGAACAAGGGAGGGAGGGAGGGCAAGATTTGATTCCAAACTGACATTTATGATATATTCAAAGCATATTGAGGGAAAGCTAAGGATGAGAGCAGATAACAAGCGAGGTGCTACCTTCCAAAGTGGAAGGATGGCAAGAAAAACAAGCACTAATTGTGAGAGAAGGAGTATATGGGAGAGCATTTCATGAGGGACAGAGGATAAGAACTCCATGCACAGGGCGGTGAGAACTACATTCCATTCTGACAGCCTGGTTAGCCAAGAGATGCAGATAAGATAAGTAGAGGTGAACAAAACGATCCCGTTGATTGGGAAATTCACAAAGCATAAAAGGAGTCCTAAAAAGTCCAGTTATAGAATCTCTCATGATCCATATTGACCACTCTCTGAATCAAACCAGGCTCCTCTTTTGCCTGGAACCATGGACAGTGTTTATAGCACCTGCAACATGCATAGCACTTTACACACACCACGTCCAAGCTGCACAACAACTTAATATAATGTTGCAGTGTCACTTGTATTTTACCAATGAATACATAAAGGCTCAGAAAATCAAAGTTATTTGCTTACTCATCCATTCAACGAACATTTAGTGTTGGCTTGCTTTGGTGCCAGGCACAGGCTGTTAAATAGGGGTCAAGGCAGCAGTGTCTGCTGTCACGGAGGTTATGTCATAGAGCTGGAGAGTCTGGCTACGGTTTGGACCCTGTCTGGTTCTAAACCACACCTGTAGCCTCTTTTCTCTCCTACCTTTACAAGGAAAGCCTACAGATGGTTTTCTTTTTAAACTTGTCATAAACACGATAACAACATGGTTATAAAAATATTTTGTCTCAATAACACTTCAATTGAAAAGACTATTTAACCACCACAGGAAGTGTGTGCAAACAATGGAAGACTTTTCTTACCTCTTGTTTAAATTACAAAAGCAAGGCATGAAAGGCTTCTAGGAGAGGGTGGAGCCAAGATGGCCAAATAGGAACAGCTCCAGTCTACAGCTCCCAGCGTTAGCAACACAGAAGACGGGTGATTTCTGCATTTCTGTTTGAGGTACTGGATTCATCTCACTAGGGAGTGCCAAACAGTGGGTGCAGGACAGTCAGTGCAGTGCACTGTGCACGAGCCAAAGCAGGGCGTGGCATTGCCTCACTCGGGAAGTGCAAGGGGTCAGGGAGTTCCCTTTCCTAGTCAAAGAAAGGGGTAACAGACGGCACCTGGAAAATCGGGTCAGTCCCACCCTAATACTGCACTTTTCCAATGGGCTTGGAAAAAGGCACACCAGGAGATTGTGTCCCGCACCTGGCTCGGAGGGTCCTATGCCCACGGAGTCTCACTGATTGCTAGCACAGCAGTCTGTGATTAAACTGCAAGGCGGCAGCGAGGCTCGGGGAGGCGTGCCCACCATTGCCCAGGCTTGCTTAGGTAAACAAAGCAGCCAGGAAGCTCAAACTGGGTGGAGCCCACCACAGCTCAAGGAGGCCTGCCTGCCTCTGTAGGCTCCACCTCTGGGGGCAGGGCACAGACAAACAAAAATTCAGCAGGAACCTCTGCAGACTTAAATGTCCCTGTCTGACAGCTTTGAAGAGAGTAGTGGTTCTCCCAGCACGCATCTGGAGATCTGAGAACGGACAGACTGCCTCCTAAAGTGGGTCCCTGACCCCCGAGCAACCTAACTGGGAGGCACCCCCCAGTAGGGACAGACTGACACCTCACTCAGCCAGGTATTTCTCTGAGACAAAATTTCCAGAGGAACTATCAGACAGCTGAATTTGTGACCTCAAGAAAATCCGCTGTTCTGCAGCCACCGCTGCTGACACCCAGCCAAACAGGGTCTGGAGTGGACCTCCAGCAAATTCCAACAGACCTGCAGCTGAGGGTCCTGTCTGGTAGAAGGAAAACTAACAAACAGAAAGGACATCCACACCAAAAACCCATCTTTACATCACCATCATCAAGACCAAAAGTAGATAAAACCACAAAGATGGGGAAAAAAACAGAGCAGAAAAACTGGAAACTCTAAAAAGCAGAGCACCTCTCCTCCTCCAAAGGAAGGCAGTTCCTCACCAGCAACGGAACAAAGCTGGACAGAGAATGACTTTGACAAGTTGAGAGAAGAAGGCTTCAGATGATCAAACTACTCCGAGCTATGGGAGGAAATTCAAAACAATAGCAAAGAAGTTAAAAACTTTGAAAAAAAATTAGACGAATGGATAACTAGAATAACCAATGAAGAGAAGGGCTTAAAGGAACTGATGGAGCTGAAAGCCAAGTTTCGAGAACTACGCGAAGATTGCAGAAGTCTCGGTAGCCGATGCGATCAACTGGAAGAAAGGGTATCAGTGATGGAAGATGAAATGAATGAAATGAAGCGAGAAGGGAAGTTTAGAGAAAAAAGAATAAAAAGAAATGAACAAAGCCTCCAAGAAATTTGGGACTATGTGAAAAGACCAAAGCTATGTCTGATTGGTGTACCTGAAAATGATGGGGAGAATGGAACCAAGTTGGAAAACACTCTGCAAGATATTATCCAGGAGAACTACCCCAATCTAGCAAGGCAGGCCAACATTCAGCTTCAGGAAATACAGAGAACGCCACAAAGATACTCCTCGAGAAGAGCAACTCCAAGCCACATAATTGTCAGATTCACCAAAGTTGAAATGCAGGAAAAAATGTTAAGGGCGGCCAGAGAGAAAGGTCGGGTTACCCATAAAGGGAAGCCCATCAGACTAACAGCTGATCTCTCAGCAGAAACTCTACAAGCCAGAAGAGAGTGGGGGCCAATATTCAACATTCTTAAAGAAAAGAATTTTCAACCCAGAATTTCATATCTAGCCAAACTAAGCTTCATAAGTGAAGGAGAAATAAAATACTTTACAGACAAGCAAATGCTGAGGGATTTTGTCACCACCAGGCTTGCCCTAAAAGAGCTCCTGAAGGAAGCACTAAACATGGAAAGGAACAACCACTACCAGCCACTGCAAAAACATGCCAAATTGTAAAGACCATCGAGGCTAGGAAGAAACTGCATCAACTAATGAGCAAAATAACCAACTAACATCATAATGACAGGATCAAATTCACACACAACAATATTAACTTTAAATGTAAATGGGCCAAATGCTCCAATCAAAAGACACAGACTGGCAAACTGGATAAGGAGTCAAGACCCATCAGTGTGCTGTATTCAGGAAACCCATCTCACGTGCAGAGACACACATAGACTCAAAATAAAGGGATGGAGGAAGATCTATCAAGCAAATGGAAAACAAAAAAAGGCAGGGGTTGCAATACTAGTCTCTGATAAAATAGACTTTAAACCAACAAAGATCAAAAGAGACAAAGAAGGCCATTACATAATGGTAAAGGGATCAATTCAACAAGAAGAGCTAACTATCCTAAATATATATGCACCCAACACAGGAGCACCCAGATTCATAAAGCAAGTCCTGAGTGACTTACAAAGGGACTTAAACTCCCACACAATAATAATGGGAAATTTTAACACCCCACTGTCAACATTAGACAGATCAACGAGACAGAAAGTTAACAAGGATATCCAGGAATTGAACTCAGCTCTGCACAAAGCGGACCTAATAGACATCTACAGAACTCTCCACCCCAAATCAACAGAATATACATTTTTTTCAGCACCACACCGCACCTATTCCAAAACTGACCACATAGTTGGAAGTAAAGCACTCCTCAGCAAATATAAAAGAACAGAAATTATAACAAACTGTCTCTCAGACCACAGTGCAATCAAACTAGAACTCAGGATTAAGAAACTCACTCAAAACCGCTCAACTACCTGGAAACTGAACAACCTGCTCCTGAATGACTACTGAGTACATAATGAAATGAAGGCAGAAATGAAGATGTTCTTTGAAACCAATGAGAACAAAGACACACATACCAGAATCTCTGGGACACATTCAAGCAGTGTGTAGAGGGAAATTTATAGCACTAAATGCCCACAAGAGAAAGCAGGAAAGATCCAAAATTGACACCCTAACATCACAATTAAAAGAACTAGAAAAGCAAGAGCAAACATATTCAAAAGCTAGCAGAAGGCTAGAAATAACTAAAATCAGAGCAGAACTGAAGGAAATAGAGACACAAAAAGCCCTTCAACAAATTAATGAATCCAGGAGCTGGTTTTTTGAAAAGATCAACAAAATTGATAGACTGCTAGCAAGACTAATAAAGAAGAAAAGAGAGAAGAATCAAATAGATGCAATAAAAAATGAAAAAGGGGATATCACCACCGATCCCACAGAAATAAAATCTACCATCAGAGAATACTACAAACACCTCTATGGAAATAAATTAGAAAATCTAGAAGAAATGGATAAATTCCTCAACAAATACACCCTCCCAAGACTAAACCAGGAAGAAGTTGAATCTCTGAATAGACCAATAACAGGCTCTGAAATTGTGGCAATAATCAATAGCTTACTAACCAAAAGGAGTCCAGGACCTGATGGATTCACAGCCGAATTCCACCAGAGGTACAAGGAGGAACTGGTACCATGCCTTCTGAAACTATTCCAATCGATAGAAAAAGAGGGAATCCTCCCTAACACATTTTATGAGGCCAGCATCATCCTGATACCAAAGCCTGGCAGAGACATAACCAAAAAAGAGAATTTCAGACCAATATCCTTGATGAACATTGATGCAAAAATCCTCAATAAAATACTGGCAAACTGAATCCAGCAGCACATCAAAAAGCTTATACACCATGATCAAGGGGGCTTCATCCCTGGGATGCAAGGCTGGTTCAACATACACAAATCAATAAATGTAATCCAGCATATAAACAGAACCAAAGAGAAAAACCACATGATTATCTCAATAGATGCAGAAAAGGCCTTTGACAAAATTCAACAACCTTCATGCTAAAAACTCTCAATAAATTAGGTATTGATGGGACGTATCTCAAAATAATAAGAGCTATCTATGACAAACCCACAGCCAATGTCATACTGAATGGGCAAAAACTGGAAGCATTCCCTCTGAAAACTGGCACAAGACAGGGATGCCCTCTCTCACCACTCCTATTCAACATAGTGCTGGAAGTTCTGGCCAGGGCAATCAGGCAGAAGAAGGAAATAAAGAGTATTCAATTAGGAAAAGAGGAAGTCAAATTGTCCCTGTTTGCAGATAACATGATTGTCTATCTAGAAAACCCCATCGTCTCAGCCCAAAATCTCCTTAAGCTGATTAGCAACTTCAGCAAAGTCTCAGGATACAAAATCAACGTACAAAAATCACAAGCATTCTTGTACACCAATCACAGACAAACAGAGAGCCAAATCATGAGTGAACTCCCATTCACAATTGCTTCAAAGAGAATAAAATACCTAGGAATCCAACTTACAAGGGATGTGAAGGACCTCTTCAAGGAGAACTACAAACCACTGCTCAATGAAATAAAAGAGGATACAAACAAATGGAAGAACATTCCATGCTCATGGGTTGGAAGAATCAATATCGTGAAAATGGCCATACTGCCCAAGGTAATTTATAGATTCAATGCCATCCCCATCAAGCTACCAATGACTTTCTTCACAGAATTGGAAAAAACTACTTTAAAGTTCATATGGAACCAAAAAAGAGCCCGCATCGCCAAGTCAATCCTAAGCCAAAAGAACAAAGCTGGAGGCATCACGCTACCTGACTTCAAACTATACTACAAGGCTACAGTAACCAAAACAGCATGGTACTGGTACCACAACAGAGACATAGATCAATGGAACAGAACAGAGCCCTCATAAATGATGCCTCATATCTACAACTATCTGATCTTTGACAAACCTGACAAAAACAAGCAATGGGGAAAGGATTCCCTATTTAATAAATGGTGCTGGGAAAACTGGCTAGCCATATGTAGAAAGCTGAAACTGGATCCCTTCCTTACACCTTATACAAAAATTAATTCAAGATGGATTAAAGACTTACATGTCAGACCTAAAACCATAAAAGCCCTGGAAGAAAACCTAGGCAATACCATTCAGGACATAGGCGTGGGCAAGGACTTCATGTCTAAAACACCAAAAGCAATGGCAACAAAAGCCAAAATTGAGAAATGGGATCTAATTAAACTAAAGAGCTTCTGCACAGCAAAAGAAACTACCACCAGAGTGAACAGGCAACCTATAGAATGGGAGAAAATTTTTGCAACCTACTCATCTGACAAAGGGCTAATATGCAGAATCTACAATGAACTCAAACAAATTGACAAGAAAAAAACAAACAACCCCATCAAAAAGTGGGTGAAGGACATGAACAGACACTTCTCAAAAGAAGACATTTATGCAGCCAAAAAACACATGAAAAAATGCTCATCATCACTGGCCATCAGAGAAATGCAAATCAAAACCACAATGAGATACCATCTCACACCAGTTACAATCGACATCATTAAAAAGTCAGGAAACAACAGGTGCTGAAGAGGATGTGGAGAAATAGGAACACTTTTGCACTGTTGGTGGGACTGTAAACTAGTTCAACCATTGTAGAAGTCAGTGTGGCAATTCCTCAGGGATCTAGAACTAGAAATACCATTTGACCCAGCCATCCCATTACTGGGTATATACCCAAAGGACTATAAATCATGCTGCTATAAAGACACATGCACACGTATGTTTATTGTGGCACTATTCACAATAGCAAAGACTTGGAACCAACCCAAATGTCCAACAACGATAGACTGGATTAAGAAAATGTGGCACACATACACCATGGAATACTATGCAGCCATAAAAAATGATGAGTTCATGTCCTTTGTAGGGACATGGATGAAACTGGAAAACATCATTCTCAGTAAACTATCGCAAGGACAAAAAACCAAATACTGCATGTTCTCACTCATAGGTGGGAATTGAACAATGAGAACTCACGGACACAGGAAGGGGAACATCACACTCCGGGGACTGTTGTGGGGTGGGGGGACGGGGGAGGGACAGCATTAGGAGATATATCTAATGCTAAATGATGAGTTAATGGGTGCAGCAAACCAACACGGCACACGGATACATATGTAACAAACCTGCACATTGGGCACATGTACCCTAAAACCTAAAGTATAATAATAAAATAAAATTAAAAAAAAAAGAAAGGCTTCTAGGAGTAGGGCAGATTGAGAAGACACAGCTTCCCTCCTTTCCATGACAAACAGAAATTATGGGCAAAGGGTAACAACAAATTGTAAAACCGAGCTTGGAAAGAAAACAATACAGAGAAACCCCAAGAGTCCAGAAATAGGAAAAGATCTCAAAGCCAAGTGATGCAGTAAATGGGAGTTCATTGACTATCCTCCTGTCGGTACTTTGCCCAAACATCAGATCTGGAGTTAGGGTTCTGACACTTGAGTGAGGTGTCACACCCAGGAGTTGGAAGCTAGATATAAGCCCCTGCAAGGCCTGGAGCTATGAAGAGCTACTCCATTCTCCAATCAAAGCAACAAAACTTTGTTCCTATGAAGGGAAAAACAGCAAGAAAACTTGTCCTTCTGGGCTCATGGATGGGAAACAAAAAGAAATGGAAAATCAGAAACTAGAGATGCATAGTCAGAAATTATTCCACCCACTTGATAAAGAAAACTTCCTGCTAAGAAAGGAATACCTAGCTAGTCCAGACGAGGAATACTCTTAGAACACTTGCGAATGCAAAACCAAAATCCCACTGCAGACACATCTCCACCACCCACTATGAAACAGACCTGACTGGAGATGAATTAACAATAAAAAGTATAGATCCAATGTGAACATGAAATACAATAAGGGTGAGTTTGCAAGGGCATCGAATGGAGAAGTGGAGCTAACAGGACAATTTGAAAAAGACTATAAAATAAACAAGAGAATGAAGGAGATGGGAGAAGCAATCAGAACTATAGTGAAAGAATGGATCAGAATTTTATAAAAGACGTATTTTAAAGAGAATTAAGAGGAGATTTAGAAATGAAAAACTTAATCATTGAAATTAAAAACCCAATGCACATTCCGTAAGCACATTAGACAGCAGGTGAGAAATTAAGTAAACCAGAAGAAAGCACTAATGCTGTAAATACAGTAGTGAGAAATAAATAGAAATTATAAAAGAGCTCTTAAAAAACATGGAGAATAAAATGACAAAATCAAACATAGATCTGATACCAGTTCTGGAAGTAGACATTGAAAAAAAAAGGGAGAAGCATTATTCAACAAAAATGGTCAAAATTGTTCTCAAGAATGACATAGGTCTTTGAACGACACACAGAATCATCGGCAGAAAAATATAAGTTAACTCCAGCAACATTATACTGGAAGTGCAAAATATCAAAGACCAAAAAAATCTTAAAAGCAGCCAAAGGGGGAAAAAGCTACCTATAAAGGAATGACAATCACACTGACATCATATTTCATATTAGCAACAACAGATGCCAGCATTGTATCTCCAAAGGGCAGTGGGAATCTAGCTATCAAGCTAGTATTTTGAACCTAAATCATCCATGCCTATGTTGTTCAATATGGAGTATTGTAGTCACTGGTCAAATGTGGATATTGAGCCCTTGAAATGTAGTTAGTCTGAATCGAGATGTGCTGTAAGTATAAAATATACTCTGGATTTCAAAGGCTTATTGTGAAAAGAATGTGAAATATCTCGTTAACACTATTTTATATTGATTACATGTCAAAATGGTGACATTTTGGATATATTGGATTACATAAAATATATTATTAAGTTCACCCATTTTTGTTTTTTTTTACTTTTAAAATCAGCCCCAGTGATCTCCATTCATTCACTTGATAACATTTGCCACCTTCCTCCAACCTCAGGCTATTTGCAAATTGAAAATAATCTCTTAATTAACTCCTTGGCTACTCTGTACTTTTAGCAATTCCTTGGTTTCAAAGTGTACATTTATTTGTAGAATCATTTTATCCACATCTGTCTCCCAACTAAAATAAATGTAAACTCCATAAAGACAGAAACGATACCTGCCATAGCCACTCCTGTGTGCTCAGCCCCTAGCACAGCATGGACCCAGGACTCTATGTCTTAGCTGTAATTAAGAGTATGTGCTTCAGCATCAGATGGCACGATTTCGAATCTGCCTCCACTGGGGCCATCTATTTGACCTGAAGGCACGTCATCTGACTTTTCTGAGCTTTGATTTCCTTGGTTTTAAAAAGCCTATTTTCCTATTCTTTAAGATTTTAATGAAATGATGAATGAAATAGCCCATAGGTTGTCTCCTTCCCTCTGATGCTTTTTAATATGTGCTTGGGACTTAATTTATAAAGTGAGTGGCAACACGGAGCAGTCAATGCCCCTGAAGGAAAAGTCGAGTGTTACTCACAGCTTCCCTAGAAATGAGGCATAGCACATTGTGCAAGGTCACGTGGGGAAACATCAGAGTCACTGAGGAGGGAGGAGGCAGGGGAAGGCATGGCCACAGCTGTTACTGGGGTTTCTGTGGGAAACCCAGGGCAGGGTAAACAGCTTCGGATTGGCTAGTTTGAATAAGCCCAGCAGGCTTTGGTGACATAAAGCTGCCCCTAGGTATCTGGTCCTGGCCCTGAGTTGATGTAAGGCAGGGGAATATTGCCTTGGTATGTGAGTGTTCAGTGAAGAAGGTGACTGGGGTGTGGCTATGGATCAGTGGGTCAGCATTTGAAAGGCAGGCTCAGAGATAAGCCTTTACCCTGGGCGGGGCAGCTTCTCCACAGTCAGCAAGGCCCCCAAGATGTCAAGCATCATAAAATAAAAAAGCACAATTAGTACACTTTTGAGCCACTCTTGTCTTTCCAAAGAGTAACAACTTGCATGTCACAGTGGCCACTCCCTTGTTCTGGACACAATTCTGCTTATTTAGGTTTCTTCTGCTTGCCCTGAGAGATGACTTGTTCCTAAACCACCCTTACCTGCTTTCCAAAAACCACCAAGCTAATTGCCACAGTTCCGCCACAATTCTGGGCTTAGTGCTAGAGCACTCCCCAGCTTAGCCTGTCCCAGCTCCCAGGAGATGCTAGAATAAATTATTGTTAACTATCCTGCAAGCTCAAGGAAATACTATTAAGCATGCCAAAAAAGAAAGAAAGAGCCGGGTGCAGTGGCTCATGCCTGTAATCCCAGGAATTTGGGAGGCCAAGGTGGGTGGATCACCTGAGGTCAGGAGTTCAAGACCAGCCTGGCCAACATGGGGAAACCCCATCTCTACTAAAAAATACAAAAATTAGCCTGGCGTGGTGGCACATGCCTGTAATCCCAGCTACTTGGGAGGCTGAGGCAGAAGAATCACTTGAACCCGGGAGGTGGAGGTTGCAGTGAGCCAAGATTGCACCATTGCACTCCAGCCTGGGTGACAGAGCAAGATTCTGCCTCAAAAAAACAAAAAAGAAAGAAAGAGTGAGAGAGAGAGACAGACAGACAGACAGGAGAAAGAAAGAAAGAAAGAAAGAAAGAAAGAAAGAAAGAAAGAAAGAAAGAAAGAAAGAAAGAGAGAGAGAGAAAGGAAGGAAGAGAAAAAGAAAGAAAGAAAGAAAGAAAGAAAGAAAGAAAGAAAGAAAGAAAGAAAGAAAGAGAAAGGAAGGAAGAGAAAAAGAAAGAAAGAAAGAAAGAAAGAAAGAAAGAAAGAAAGAAAGAGAGAGAGAGAAAGGAAGGAAGAGAAAAAGAAAAGAAAGAAAGAAAGAAAGAAAGAAAGAAAGAAAGAAAGAAAGAGGAAGGAAGGAAGGAAGGAAGGAAGGAAGGAAGGAAGGAAAGAAGGAAAGAAGGAAATAATATTTTTTCCATTGTAAGTTACAGAAATGACTCAGTGGCTTGGGCAGAAAAGAACTTATTACAAGGATACAGAAGTATCTCAGGAACCCACAGGCAGCCAACCTGAGGAATGAACTGGACCAGGGATGCCATGCAGATACTCTTTCACCTTCGTTCCTCTTTGCTTATCTGCTCTGTTCTTCAGATTGACGTTCTCTGCTGCTTCACTGAACATTGTAGATCGAAGGTCCACTGCTACAGCTGACTGGCCCAGTTTGGGTGAGATACCCATCTCTAGTCTAATCAACTGTTGCTGGGGGTGGCAGGGGTGGCAAGGAAATTATAAGCTGAACAGACAAAGACGATCGCAGTGGTTGAATAGTTTGGAAGGTTAAAATGCTGGCTAAACAGCTTCTCAGGGCACAAAACTAGTATGCATTACACATTTTTAAGACAGTGACGGCCGGGCGCGGTGGCTCATGCCTGTAATCCCAGCACTTTGGGAGGCCGAGGCGGGTGGATCACAAGGTCAGGAGATCAAGACTGTCCTGGCTAACACGGTGAAACTCCATCTCTACTAAAAATACAAAAAATTAGCTGGGCATGGTGGCACACGCCTGTAGTCCCAGCTACTCAGGAGGCTGAGGTAGGAGAATCACTTGAACTCTGGAGGCAGAGGTTGCAGTGAGCTGAGATCGCGCCACTGCACTCCAGCCTGGGTGACAGTGAGACTCTGTCTCAGAAAAAAAGACAGTGATATAGTAGGTAGTATTAACCAAACTTACGGAAATTCGAACATCTTTTTTTCCAACGATTCATTAAATATTAGGGAACTAGTGTCCTACCGAATACAGTTGCCAAAGATCAGAGGTTGTGGCATATTTTTGATTTTCCAAAGTGCTTTACTATGTGGCAGAAGATCAAAAGATGTGATTTCTTGACATTCTGTGTGTATATCTTATATAATCGTTGGGTGGATGGGGGCATTGAAGGTTAAGGGTACTTCATGAGAACAGACACAACAAGAAAGTGGGAACTTTGAAGTCCCTGCCTAAAGTAGAATCATCAAAATTTGAGCAGGACCAATCCTCAGACCCAGCTGTCTCATCTTAGAAGCTCCAGAAAAGCTGATTGACTGGCCCAAGGTCACACAACAAGTTAGTAGCAAAGTTGAAACCAGAACCATAGCATGACGAGTGCGGTTGTTAATGGCAGGCCAGCCTTGGATGAATTCAAGGTAGAGATTTGACTTTTCAAATATTTGCAAAGCCTGCTTTGAGCTAATTGGTACTGTAGGAGTGCTTGGATTTTATGATAAGAGGAGCAGGGATTCTGCATTACAAGTTCAGAGACTGAATCCATGTTTGCCAGCCCAAGCTGAGCCTCAAGAGGCTCTGAGATCACATTCTTCACTGCCACACTGACAGCCACAGAAGCCGCATGTGCTCAGAGTGCACTCACACTGGGAGCCTTGTGGAGTGTTTAATGCTTAATTTAAATCCTAATGATTATTCAGCCTATTCGAGAGTTTAACTCAGTCATCAAAGGTTAAGGTGCCTCCGGGTTCTGCATTTAACAAGGCAGGAAATTAGTTTCTTAGCCCCGAATCCACGTGGAAATAAAGATGGGAAAGTCAGAAACTGACTCTACCTTTGTTCAAATGACCCCCACTGAAAGCTCTACGGAGAGTTGCACATACCATCAGCAGCCCCAAAGCAAAATATGTCATCCATTGGCACCAAGAGACAAAGCAAGTCCTTCCAGGGAGCTTCAAGAGTTGCTGGCTGGTGGCAAAGACCTCGTGCCACCTACCCTCCCCTGCCCCAGTGCCTGTCTTTATGTCCAATACAGAAAAGGGAGTGACATGGGAAGCCCATCTTTGGCCATAGTAGAGCAAACAGCTTCCAGTATGAAGATTTTGCTTGGCCCAAAGCTTGTGCCACTGACTGTTTTAAAAGTAGACTTACTCCAGGCTACCCTCTTTGGCTCCCCTCCTGTTGTATGGGAGCTCTGTTTTCACTCTATTAAATCTTGCAACTGCACACTCTTCTGGTCCTTGTTTGTTACGACTCAAGCTGAGCTTTTCGCTTGCCGTCTGCCACTGCTGTTTGCCGCCGTCACAGACCCGCTGCTGATTTCCATCCCTCCGGATCCGGCAGGGTGTCTGCTGCGCTTCTGATCCAGCGAGGCACCCATTGCCACTCCGGATCGGGCTAAAGGCTTGCCATTGTTCCTGCATGGCTAAGTGCCCGGGTTCATCCTAATTGAGCTGAACACTAGTCACTGGGTTCCATGGTTCTCTTCCGTGACCCATGGCTTCTAATAGAGCTATAACACTCACTGCATGGCCCAAGATTCCATTCCTTGGAATTCATGAGGCCAAGAACCCCAGGTCAGAGAACACGAGGCTTGCCGCCATCTTGGAAGCGGCCTGCCACCATCATGGGAGCTCTGGGAGCAAGGACCCCCAGTAACATTTGGCAACCACGAAGGGACCTTCAAAGTGGTGAGTAATATTGGACCACTTCTGCTTGCTATTCTGTCCTATCCTTCCTTGGAACTGGAGGAAAATACTGGGCACCTGTCAGCCAGTTAAAAACGATTAGCGTGGCCGCTGGACTTAAGACTCAGGTGTGAAGCTGTCTGGGGAAGGGCTTTCTAACAATCCCAGCCCTTCTGGGTTGGGACCATTCCTCTGCCTAGAACCAGCTTCCACTTTCAATTTTCCTGGAGAAGCCAAGGGCTGACTAGAGGCAGAAGGTTGTCGTCCCAAACTCCCAGCGTTAGCTGGTTGAGATCATGGCGCAGCCAGAAGTCTCTACTCAACAGTCGCCCATGCGTGCGCCCCTACCTTTCCTTCTGACCCATACCTCCTGGGTCCTGACCATGACTTTCTTGAAAGTGTAGCCCCAAAATTCTCCTTACCTCTGAATCTACTTCCTCTGATCCCTGCCTCCTAGGTACTAATAGTTCAGACTTTCATTTGCTCTAGCAAGTTGTATCTCCAAAGGGATCTAAGGAAGCTCTACGCTGCATCCTTACATATCTAGGCTATAAACCCAGGGAGTCTTGTCCCTGGTGTCCCTCCGATTTAGGTATACAGCTCTCAACATGGGCAGTTATGTGGGATGCTTTCCCCACCCTTGCCAAGGCCCCAAGTTTGTAAATGCCTAAGAGGAGAGAAAGAGAGAGAGAGAGAGAGAGACAGAAAGGAGAGAGACAGAGACAGAGAGGAGAAAGAGGCAGAGAGACAAAGAGGGAGTCAAAGAGAGAAAGAAAGAGAAAGATAGAAATAGTAAAAAACAGTGTGCCCTATTCCTTTAAAAGCTAGGGTAAATTTAAAACCTATAATTGATAATTGAAGGTCTTCTCCGTGACCCTACAACACTCCAATACTACCTTGTTGTCAATGTAAACAAGGGCATAGCCTGAAAACACTGAGACCACTGGCAACCCATATACTCTGCTTTCTCAAATATCAGAGGAAGCAGAGTGGTTTACAGTCCTGGACCTTAAGGATGCCTTTTTCTGCATCCGTGTACATCTTGACTCACAATTATTGTTTGCCTTTGAAGATCCTTCAAACCCAACGTCTCAACTCACCTGGACTGTTTTACCCCAAGGGTTCAGGGATAGCCCCCATCTATTTGGCCAGGCATTAGCCCAAGACTTGAGCCAGTTCTCATGCCTGGACACTGTTGTCCTTCGGTACATGCATGATTTACTTTTAGTTGCCCGTTCAGAAGCCTTGTGCCATCAAGCTACCCAAGCGCTCTTAAATTTCCTTGCCACCTGTGGCTACAAGGTTTCCAAACCAAAGGCTCTGCTCTGCTCACAGCAATTTAAATACTTATGGCTAAAATTATCCAAAGGCAGCAGGGCCCTCAGTGAGGAATGTATCCAGCCTATACTGGCTTATCCCCATCCCCAAACCATAAAGCAACTAAGAGGGATCCTTGGCATAACAGGCTTCTGTCGAATATGGATTCCCAGGTACGGCAAAATAGCCAGGCCATTATATACACCAATTAAGGAAACTCAAAGCAAATACCCATTTAGTAAGATGGACACCTGAAGCAGAAGTGGCTTTCCAGGCCCTAAAGAAGGCCCTAATCCAAGCCCCAGTGTTAAGCTCGCCAACAGGGCAAGACTTTCTTTATATGTCACAGAAAAAACAGGAATAGCTCTAGGAATCCTTACACAGGTCCAAGGGACCAGCTTGCAACCCATGGCATACCTGAGTAAAGAAATTGATGTAGTGGCAAAGGGTTGGCCTCATTGTTTATGGGTAGTGGCGGCAGTAGCAGTCTTAGTATCTGAAGCAGTTAAAATAATAATGGGAAGAGATCTTACAGTGTGGACATCTCATGATGCGAACGGCATGCTCACTGCTAAAGGAGACTTGTGGCTGTCAGACAACCATTTACTTAGATATCAGGCTCTATTACTTAAAAGGCCAGTGCTGCAAATGCGTACTTGTGCAACTCTTAACCCAGCCACATTTCTTCCAGGCAATGAAGAAAAGATAGAATATAACTGTCGACAAGTAATTGCTCAAACCTATGCTGCTCGAGGAGACTTTTTAGAGGTTCCCTTGACTGATCCCGACCTCAACTTGTATACTGATGGAAGTTCCTTTGTAGAAAAAGGACTTCGAAAAGCAGAGTATGCAGTGGTCAGTGATAATGGAATACTTGAAAGTAATCCACTCACTCCAGGAACTACTGCTCATCTGGCAGAACAAATAGCCCTCACGCGGGAATAGAATTAGGAGAAGGAAAAAGGGTAAATATATATACAGACTCAAAGTATGCTTACCTAGTCCTCTATGCCCATGCAGCAATATGGAGAGAAAGGGAATTCCTAACTTCCGAGGGAACACCTATCCAACATCAGGAAGCCATTAGGAGATTATTATTGATGGTACAGAACCCTAAAGAGGTGGTAGTCTTACAGTGCTGGGGTCTTCAGAAAGGAAAGGAAAGGGAAATAGAAGGGAACCGCCAAGCGAATATTAAAGCAAAAAGAGCTGCAAGACAGGACCCTCCATTACAAATGCTTATAGAAAGACCCCTAGTATGGGGTAATCCCCTCCGAGAAACCAAGCCCCAGTACTCAGCAGAAGAAATAGAATGGGGAACCTCACGAGGACACAGTTTCCTCCCCTCAGGATGGCTAGCCACCGAAGAAGGAAAAATACTTTCGCCAGCAGCTAACCAATGGAAATTACTCAAAACCCTTCACACAACCTTTCACTTAGGCATCGATAGCACCCATCAGATGGCCAAATCATTATTTACTGGACCAGGCCTTTTTAAAACTATCCAGCAGATAGTCAGGGCTTGTGAAGTGTGCCCAAAAAAATAATCCCCTGCACTTCAGGCCATATATTTCAATCCCTATATCTTTATCCTCCTTGTTAAGTTTGTCTCTTCCAGAATCAAAGCTGTAAAGCTACAAATGTTTCTTCAAATGGAGCCCCAGATGCAGTCCATGACTAAAATCTACCGCGGACCCCTGAACCAGCTTGCTAGCCCATGCTCCATTGTTTATGACATCGAAGCCACCCCTCCCAAGGAAATCTCAACTGCACGACCCCAATTCAGCATGAAGCAGTTAGAGTGGTCATCAGCCAACCTCCCCACAGCACTTGGGTTTTCTTGTTGAGAGGGGGGACTGAGAGACAGGAGTAGCTGGATTTCCTAGGTCAACTAAGAATCCCTAAGCCTAGCTGGGAAGGTGACTGCATCCACCTTTAAACACGGGGCTTGCAACTTAGCTCACACCCGACCAATCAGGTAGTAAAGAGAGCTCACTAAAATGCTAATTAGGCAAAAACAGGAGGTAAAGAAATAGCCAATCATCTATCACCTGAGAGCATAGCAGGAGGCACAATGATCGGGATATAAACCCAGGCACTCGAGCCGGCAACAGCTACCCTCTTTGGGTCCCTTCCCGTTGTATGGGAGCTCTGTTTTCACTCTTTAAATCTTGCAACTGCAAAAAAAAAAAAAAAAAAAAAAAAAACATAGACTTACATAGACTTACTCCTTGATGCCTTCTATCACCTGTGGGAGTAGATCATTTAATGGAACATGCTCATCAAAATGATGGAACTCAGAATGCTTTTTGCCAAGCACCAGCCTTCCAGTTAAGTAGTTTATAGACAAATGCACTCAGGGATGGAAACACTGCGGGAAATGGAAGAGGCTGGGGAGATAAAAGCCACAGCAGGAAGACTCCCCTAGAACACTACATTGATGTTTCTTCCAAAAATCCACGTATTAGGCCCTACCACCATGACCACCTCTTTCCCCACATAGCCCTCACCACCATGCCCAGAAAGACAACCACAGAGGCCATTTCACTGGTTGTTGGATTAGAGCAAATTGTGCAGGACAGGTCAACACTCAATGACATTTTCCTGATTGAACGGTTAATACGAAAATATATCCAGTGCTCCTGGAATTCATGGAGAAATGTATCATTATCTATCTAAGCAGATGCCCCACTGTGCACCCAGCCACTTCGGAGCAGAGGAGGCAAGCCCACAGAGGCCTCCTTCTTCAATCCATCCTTAAGTTGTGTCCCAGAGTGTGCCTTCCTTGGCCCTGTGTGATAGGGTTAAGTTTGTCTGCATGTGTTGTACCTTTATTTGATTTTCTAAGTGTCACCTTGTGGCCATCACCTCCATGATCTTGTGTGAGCTGGTGACACCATCCCAACCCAATAGCTGGATCAGCTGGAGTGTTCAAGGCCATCACAAGATCTCCCTTCCCCTGCAACCCTCATCACTGTCAATTTAATGAGGAATCCAAACACAGAATGACCTTTATTTTTGTTTATATAATTTATTTCCCCATAGCTAAAGAAATATTTGTTCGTTCATTATGAAGTATTTGGAAAATACAAGTGGAAAGAAAACTCTCCCGCAAATCAGTCATAACTCCACCAAATTAAAAGATGATTGAATAACCCTTTCTTTAGTCTTTTTGCTATACATATATATAGAAAACTAAGAGCTAACATTTATTGAATGCTACAATGCATCTACTACTTTGCTGAAGGTTCAGATATATTATTCCACTTAATTCTCACTACAACTCTAGGCAGTAAATACTACTTACAATCTTCATGTGTAGTTTTACTTTATATATAATTTTGTTTGCTAGGTTTTTGTTCTTTTAACATTGAAACATAAGCATTTTCCATTTTACCAAAATTTTTCTGGTTATCATTTTTAATGATTTCATGTTTTTTATTTAAATTTTATTTCATACTTTTAGTTTAAAACATACATTAAAATGTCTTTAAGGGTTTGTTTCCATTTTATTTTTAAAATACTGCTGTGATGAACATCTTCATGGATAACTGTCTTCCATATTTAATATTTAAGATAGTTTCTCAGAAATAGAACTACTAGATCAAATGGGTATAAATATCTTAAGTAGTTTATTCAGTTATTTGCAGACTGATTCTTGTGATTCAAAACAATTTTATGTAATTTAAAGAACATAATATCCATCACTATCAGAAGTTATTAGCTACATTACCCTGCTCAGAGTAAATTAATTTTAAAACTCAAATAGCATTTCACCTCAAACTTTCACACAGAACTAAAAATGCTACCTATTATCAACTACTAAAAACTTTTCAAGTGTGTTAACATAGTACAAGCTGTTTGTGGTGTTTTGGTAAATACAAAGAGCATAAAGAGTCTAAAATTTATCCATAATCTCATGAGCATTCAGAGATGGTCCATTAATATTTCGGTGGATTTCTTCCCATTTCTTAATAGATCAGATAGATAATACTGTGTAATCTATTTTATACACTTTTCCATTCAATATTACACTACATAAACCTCTTAAATGCTCTTGATCCTTGAACACAAGTGTTCCCAGGAGACTTGTATCAATAAATAAGTCCTGCAGCCTTTGGAGAGCTGCCCCCAAGCACCCCAAATGTTCTTTGCAGATCTGATTAGGGGCTGATGTGCAAAGATGGTCCTTCCTCTACTACGTCCCACATTGCAAATAGAGGAAGGTTCTCTCGGTGAATATCGCTGTTGTTTCTGACTGGACGGCTGAGCATTTGCTCTTATATCAAACAAAGTACCCATCAGCTTTCTGCTGATCTGGAGAAGGTGGCAGATTTCAAAAAAAATAAAGCTTTGACCAGGGAAGGACTCCTGTGGGCTGAGCAGCAGGAAACCTGCTTTGAAGATTGTAACTTGTCAAGCCAGTCAGGTGGAGTATGCTGCTGTTGGAGGTATTTTTAGAAGCCTAATTCAGCTGGGAGAGGGTGGAGGGGCATCCAGATTTGTACTCAGGTCCAGTGACAGGCAATTTAACCTAGTGATATCATCTTCTGACCTCAGCTCTGGGGAGAGGACCCCACATCGACGGCTGGGCACTCCCTCACCTTCAGGAGCAACTGTCTGAGCTCTTGGCAAGCATGCAGCTCCAGCTTACCCAGAGCCTCTGCTCACAGTTCTCGAGCTGTGGTCCCCATTTCAGAGCTAGGAGATGCTGAGGCTCACAGGAGATCAGAAACGTGCCCTCCACCCTTGGCTGTACCTGGTCTCTGCTGTTCATGGATGCTTAAGAGCAAGCAGGCTGCAGCAGGTGGGACTGGCAAAGACCAAGGCAAAATAAGCTTTTCAACTGTAAAGGAGCAGTAGCTACCAAATGTGCTTCCCGGGGTTTGTCAGTTGGTACAACTCTCATAGAAACATAACCCAATCAAGGATTCCTAGGAAGTGAGGTCTGGAAGGGATCTGAGAAATAAGGTGGGTCAGAAATCATAAACCGCTGCTTTTCCTAGAGCTGAGTCCCACCCCCCTGAGGCTGTCTCCAGCAGTGCATTTAAAATATTTGGAGGTGTTTCCAAACTTTAAAACTCAGGAGATTTTACATAAAATCTGGATTTCTGGCTTACCTGGAAGAATTAGGACATCTTCCAGTACCGGGCTCCTATTCTTTCAGGACAGCAATAAGCCACCCTCTGCAGGAGGAGCACCAAGTCCCCAGGTTGCCACCATCTCCCCCATTCCCTATTACGATTTTTATCTAGCAAGATCCATATATGCTAAGACCCATTTTGACAGATGAGCAAATTGACCTCTGGAGATTTTTGCAACGTGTCCAGTGTCAGACAGCTGGTGAATCTCCTTGTTCCGCCCCTCCTGGTCATGTATACTTCTGCTTATAACTACCTTCTATTCACAAGGTCTCTGCAAAGTCTTCAGTGTGGTTCTCATAAATGACTAGGATTTCCTCCCTTCCTATGAAAGCCCAGTTTGAGCTCTCATCATTGCTGAAGTGAAGCCCTCCCTCTATTAGCAAGGCAAATTGAACGGGGTAGGGATGGGGGAGAACAGAGCTCTTAAAAGAAGATGGGGTTCAGTGACTCAAGGCTTGAACTCATTTGTAATCTCTCTAACCTCGGCTACACATTAGAATCAGATTCCCCAACCCAGACCACCTCTATCAGTATCTCTGAATCCAGGTGTCTGTATTTTTAAAAGCTCACCCGATGATTCTAATGTGCATTCACAGCAGGGATCCATTCCTCTGATCACGTTTCCATGTGGCTGCCCCAGCTTCCCTTCTTAGTACTCATGCCGTTTTGGGTAATTTAGGTTGGGGAGTTCCCCTTCCTCAACTGGAAAATGAGGAGGATAGATTGGATGCATGATTTCTAACTTGGGATGCTTTGTTCCTTGACATCCACAAAGGGAATTATGAGATCACTGAGTGCCTTTCAATATTGCAAAATGTCTAATAGAAATCACACACTCATGTTAAGGCTGCACACATTGATGAAGATGTTAAATTTCTTTGCTTTTACCTGCAATTATATATCCTCAATGTAGTGGTTCTAGTTTCAAAATAGGGAGTTTGGGGAGAGAGGAAAGAATGTCCCTGGTGATTACAAACGGAGAGACAGAGAGAGAGAGGAAAGAGAGAAAGAGAGAGAGAGAGAAAGAAAGAGAGAGGAAAGAGAGAAAGAAAGAAAGAGAGGGGGGAGGCAGGGAGGGGGAGAGAGAGAGAGAAAGAAAAGAAAAGAGAAAGAAAGAAAGAAAGAAAGAAAGAAAGAAAGAAAGAAAGAAAGAAAGAAAGAAAGAAAGAAAGAAAGAGAAAGAAACAAAGAGAGAGACAAAGAGCGAGCGAGTTGGGCCTCATCATAATGATTTCACAGTTCCTTCTAATTCGGCATTCTGCGGTTTGATGATAACCCAGGGAAGAGAAAAATGACTTCTGAGGAAGCAAATACACTCTTTGAACCCTCTTCTTGTAAAGAGAATTACATTCTAACATGATACATTTTAGTCCCCCTTCTTTGTGGAATGTTCTAATTAATACCTGGAAGTCAACACACCTGAAAAAAGAAATAGGTCCTAAATTCAGGGACCTCAACCCAGGAGGCCTGGTTTACTTTAATGAGCCCACCAGTTTGACAGCCACAATCGGGGAAGAGGACGGGAACAAGGACAGTGTTGTCGGGATACACATCAGCGGACGGTGACAAAAAATAAAACATTTTGTTACATGATAGATAAGTGCTTCCTGACAATCTGTCTGCTTTTATCTCTTTAGAGCCTCCCTCCTGCTCTACTCTCACCCAGCTGTTAAATTATTCTAGCCAACGCGACCGTTTCACCAGTAAACATTTTCCTTGCCTGAAACTAGGAGGAATTTCATCAAGGAAGCAGACGCTGTGTTCGTTAAGCTGATTTTTCTCTTTGCTGTGTCTCCAAGGGAAATGCCCCCTTGAGTTTCCCTCTTGTATATGCAGGCAGAGCTGGTGACCATTGCTAGGCAACGTGTCATCATACATATTTCATCAGCGAAAGAAAGTCTATCTCAGAGAAGCCATCCTTCATCTATTCTAGGGCTTCCATTCTCCTTCATAAAAAGAATAGGAAAAAGGAATAGAAAGCCACCACCTCTCTGTTCCCTGGCACCCATGATGAGGAATCAATGACAAAAGAATCAAGTGGAAAATTTAAAACCTAGGCAATAGCAATAGTTAATTTAGAAAACATAATGGGGGGGGGGGGAAATTCCATTCATAATATTGTCTTAGCCAGCTTGGGCTGCTATAATAAAATACTGTAGACTGGATGGCTTAAAGAATAGACATTATTTCTCACTGTTCTGGAGACTACGAAGTCCAAGATCAAGGAACCAACAGATTCAGTTATTGGTGAGGGCCTTCCTCCTGGCTTGCAGACAACTACCTTCTTGCTGTGTATTCTCACACAGCGGAAAGAGGAATCTCTGATGTGTTTTCCTTTTCTTATAAGAACACTAATCCCATCAAGGAGGCCCCACCCTCATGACCTCATATACCGTCCAAAGGTCCCACCTAGTACCATCACCCTGGGAATTAGGGCTTCAATATGTGAATTTTGAGAGGATACACACACCATGCCATAACAAATATCAACCCAAACTTTCAAATGATGCTTACCAAAATTTTGCATTGGCATATTAATATGAAGAGAATACATAATTCAATGGTGTTGAACACTATAAATACCACTTTAAAAAACAATAAGGCCAGGTGCGGTGGCTCACGCCTGTAATCCCAGCACTTTGGGAGGCCGAGGCAGGTGGATCAGAAGGTCAGGAGTTCAAGACCGGCCTGGCCAACATGGTGAAATCCTGTCTCTACTAAAAATACAAAAAAATTAGCCAAGCGTGGTGGCAGGCACCTGTAATCCCAGCTACTCTGGAGGCTGAGGCAGAGAATTGCTTGAACCCAGGAGGCGGAGGTTGCAGTGAGCTGAGGTTGCACCACTGCACTCCAGCCTGGGTGACAGAGCGAGACTCCATCTCAAAAAAGAAAACAAACAAAAAAACTAAACAAACAACAACAAAAAAAAAACAATAAATACCTAAACAGAGGGGTGACAAAAATCTGGAACCATAACCAGAATATGAAGACTGGTTTTCTTAGGCGGTTAGCACTATGGATGTGATAGACAGAATTCTAAGGTGACTCCCACGATTCCCACCACCTGGTTTACATTCCCTGTAAATTCCCCTTCTCTTGAGGGTGGGCAGGGCTTGTAAATGTGATGGGATATCACTCTATGCTTATATTATATTATATTATGTGGCAAAAGGGATTTTTGCACATGTAATTAAGACCTGTAATCAGCTGAGTTAATCAAAAGGAAGATTATCCTGGGCAGATCGGACCTACTCAGGTGAGCACCTAGAAGGGGTCTAGCAATGGGAGATGAAAGAAGTCAGAGAGCTCCTGTGAGCCTGGAGTAAAGCATGAGTGAGACTGAGCAGAGGATTCAGCTAAGCTGCACCCAGACTCCTGACCGCCAAAATGGAGATAGCCGATGTGTATTGTCTTAAGCTAACAGTTTTTAAAATTTTGTTTTGGTTTGCTCTTTTGAGGCAGGGTCTCACTCTGTTGGCCAGGCTGGAGTGCAGTGGCATGAACATGGGTCACCACAGCCTCAACTTTCTGGGCTCATGTGATCCTCCTGCCACAGCCTCCCAACTAGCTGGCACCACAGGTGCACACCACCAGGCCCGGCTAATTTTTTTTTTATTTTTTTATTTTTTACAGAGGTTGAGGTTTCACCATGTTGCTCAGGCCAGTCTTGAACTCCTGGCTCAAGCAATCTTCTTGCTTCAGCCTCCCAAAGCTGGGATTACAGGTGTGAGCCAGCACGCCTGGCCTATTTTAAGCTAAGTCTGGGGTAATTTGTTACATAGCAATAGAAAATGAATATAGTGAGTGACTGTTGTGTTTTCTGTTTTCCATTTTTTGAAATTCCCATGCATTACTTTCATAACAAACAAACTGAAGACAAAGTTGAAAACTCCATTTGGAATACAGGATTTTTTTAAAGTGCATCCTGAGGCAAAGGGAGCGTCTCAGGGTTTCCTGACACTTGGGCCACATTCACAAACTTCCTTTCTCACCATCAATAAGTAAAAGAGGTTTATCATGACACTAATTCAGAACCTATTTTAAAAGGACTGTGCCCGTATGTTTACTGCGGCACTGTTCACAATAGCAAAGACTTGGAACCAACCCAAATTCCCATCAATGATAGACTGGATAAAGAAAATGTGGCACATATACACCATGGAATACTATGCAGCCATAAAAAAGGATGAGTTCATGTCCTTTGCAGGGTAAGGGATGAAGCTGGAAACCATCATTCTCAGCAAACTAACACAAGAACAGAAAACCAAACACCGCATGTTCTCACTCATAAGTGGGAGTTGAACAGTGAGAACACATGGACACAGGGAGGGGAACATCACACACAGGGCCCTGTCAGGGGGTGGGGGGCTAGGAGAGGGATAGCGTTAGGAGAAATACCTAATGTAGATGACAAGTTGATGGGTGCAGCAAACCACCATGGCACATGTATACCTATATAACAAACCTGCACGTTCTGCACATGTATCCCAGAACTTAAAGTATAACAATAATAATAATAATAAATTAATAGCAATACAGTGAGCCATTGGTATGGTTAGGTAACCATATCAATATGGCATTAAATGTAAATGGACTAAGAACTCAAATTAAAAAGCAGAAATTATCAGCCTACATCACAAAAGCAATATATAATTTTATTCTGTTTACAGGATTATGTTTTATATATAAGCAATTGGATTAAAAGTAAAAGAATGAGAATATTTACCAGGAAAATCACATCACCTTGCTAGACCCAGAAAAAAACATGACAAAGTTCAGCACCCATTCATGATAAAAACTCACAAAACTAGAAATAGAATGAAACCTTCTCAACCTTGAAAAGTGATCTATGAAAAGTTTACAGTTAATGTCATGGAAATCATGCAAGAATGAATGCTTTCTCATAAGGTTAGAAACAAAGCCACGATGTTTTGCTTCAAACATTTATCTTGTATTGGAAATCCTAGCCAGCACACTATATGAAAAAAAATTTAGGTAAAAATTGAAAAGAAAGAAATAAAACTATTTCACACAGCATGATTATGTAAAGGTCATAGCATTTGAGATCAATGTACAAAATCTAACTGTGTTCCAATAAAAATATATATAAAATTTTAAAAGGAGTGTGCCTTATAATGTACCTTTTCCCAGAAATAAACAGAGGTCACACTTGGGTGTCTATGAAAAATAGTTAGAAAAGCACATGGGGATGTATATAAACAAGTGTCCATCACTGTCTCACTTATAAAGATAAAATTCAGAACATGTATGAGCACTAGTAATTGCAGATTGATTAAAGTACTGTCCATTCATTCAATGGAAATCTATGCACCCATTTTAAAGATTACATCGCTGTATATTTATTAATATAGAAAGATGTGCATGATATAATGTTATGTATTAAAAAAAAAACAGGTTACAAGAACTTATAACAGCATGGGCCGGGCGCAGTGGCTCACGCCCATAATCCCAGCACTTTGGGAGGCCAAGGCAGGTGGATTGCCCGAGCTCAAGAGTTCAAGACCAGCCTGGGCAACACGGTGAAATCCTGTCTATACTAAAATACAAAAAATTAGCCAGGCGTGGTGGCATGCGCCTGTAATCCCAGCTACTCAGGAGGCTGAGGCAGGAGAATTGCTTGAACCCAGGAGGTGGAAGTTGCAGTAAGCCGAGATCATGCCGCTGCACTCCAGCCTGGGTAACAGAGACTCCATCTCCAAAACAAAAGAACTTATAACAGCATGATCTCAATTTTTTTTAAAAAAGATATATAAGGATAGGTATATAAACAAAGATCTAGAGAAGGAAAGAAAGAAAAGTTGTTTGTAAGGGTGTACACCAAGGTGATAATAATGGTTATATCTAGTGGTTGTTTTATGGTCGTTTTCTTTTTGTTTATTTAGACTTTCTAATTTTTTCAATAAAAATAGATTAATTGTGTAATTTTTCAAATGCAAAGAAAAAATTAACTATCTAATAGATTAAAGACACAGAAACATGTGTGAGGCTGCTCATTAAAAGATTTCAGTTTCTACTTAGTAGTCAATAGCAGTTGATGTTCCTCAAGTTTTATTAACTGGTGGCAATATTCCTACTTGCCCTCATATTTATGGCAATGGTTCTATCTGTTGATCCTTTTTTTTTTTTAGATGGAGTCTTGCTCTGTCACCAGGCTGGAGTACAGTGGTGCCATCGCACCTCACTGCAACTTCCACCTCCTGGGTTCAAGTGATTCTCTGCCTCAGCCTCCCGAGTAGCTGGGACCACAGGCCTGTGCCACCACACAAGTTAATTTTTGTATTTTTAGTAGACATGGGGTTTCGCCATGTTGGCCAGGATGGTCTCAATCTCTTGACCTCATGATCTGCCTGCCTTGGCCTCCCAAATATTGATTCATTTTAATAGAAGACTGGTCTCCAGAATAGTCTCATAAATATGTTTTTCTTAGCACTAATGGCATATTTTCCAGATACAAATTACAGGGACCAGTTCTCAATCACTGTGTTGTTATCACAAAACATGTAGAAAGCACTGAGAATTCCACCTCCATCATATGTATTGATGCTTTAATTATGAGGTACCCAGCAGAAGACATTCCAACTGAGAAAATGAACCCTTTCCATCATCTGCCCCCCACCTTACACCGACGTCTAAGTGATGATCTCACTCTTCAGGTTTGGGGTCTTCCTGCTGTGTTCAAAGTCATGGGAACAAAAGGCATTTAAAGTCCTAAAATCACTGGCGATGTTGACCAATGAGACATCTTCCTAGTGAGGTGAATGCTTGGCTGGAAGAGCACATCTGTGTACATGAGAGAGTAGAAAGACCTCTGCCACAGGGAAGCTGTAAGTGAGGTCTCTGCCACCAACTGGAGAGCCTAGTCCAGTGGTTCTTAACTGGAGATGATTTAGGCCCCCAGGAGATATTTGGCAATGTCTGAGGATATTTTGATTGTCACATGGGTGGGGGCTGTGTTTTTGGCATCTAATGGGTAGAGGCCACAGATGTTGCTAAATGTTCTAAATTCACAAGACCACTCCTCACAACAAAGAACTTTCCAGCCCAAAATTTCAGTGGTGTCCTGCTTAAGAAACCCTGGCCCAGAGTGTCAGAGAGATACAAAGCTGGTGGTATCAAGGGCCTGACCAGGTGAGAGCAGAGCTCTCTTACAAGCTAAAACCACCCCAAAACAGAGCAACAGCCAAAGTTAGACCCAATTCCAGCCAATACTGAATAACCAGAAGTAGATTGATCCTACTCACACAACTAGAAAACCAGACAAATATATCAAAAACAACAGTATTGTCATCCGACAGCTAAGGACTGTCATCCCCGAGAGAAAGAAACAACTGAGGTTAGCCCTACAGTTGCCCAGGTTATTGCTGGAGGCATTTTCTAGGCTGCAGCACAGGGAGGGGACGCCCAAGTAGAGTCAGGAGGTCTCCCTGAGGTGAGGAGATGGAGCAGAGGATCCAGTGAGGGCAGGGCTGCTGGAATTATGGGGAGGCAGCACAAGTCTATGCAGAAAGCGTCCTGGGCCCGGCTGAGTACTGGTCTACACATGCTTAAGGGGAAACTACCTGGGACTGGAAAAAGAACCATCAGAAAGGAATACACAGAACAATTCCAGGGCTCACACAGGGCTGGGTATGGTTTGTGTTCCCACTAGCCAAGGTGGAAGAGCTTTTAATGCATGTGATAATGGGTAAAATCCTCAGAAATGCAGGGACTTAAGAGTGGGGGCAAATTGGCCCTAGAATAAAGGCTGCCTTGGGCCAGACCTAACAAAATTTAAAAGCAAGCCCCAAAGAACTGAGTAGATTCCAAAGAATTTAACTTCATGCCAAAACAAAATTCAATACTATTTGAAGGAATACAACAAAATCCAGCAGGCAAGAACATAAAAATCACAATATCCAGCATCCAATAAAAACTTACCAGACAGCCCAGGTGTGGTGGCGCATGCCTGTAGTCCCAGCTACTTGGAAGGCTAAGATAGGAAGATCCCGTGAGCCCATAGGTTGAGGCTGCAGTGAGCTGTGAACCCATCACTGCACTCCAGGCTGGGTGACAGAGCAAGACCCTGTCAAAACAAACAAAAAATCAAAAAAAATACCAGATATGCAAAGAAATTTACCAGATATGCAAAGGAAAATATGACCTATAGCCATAGGAAAAAATCAATCAAGAAAGAAAGACTTGATGCAGAAAAGGCCTTTGACAAAATTCAACAACCCTTCATGCTAAAAACTCTCAATAAATTAGGTATTGATGGGACGTATCTCAAAATAATAAGAGCTATCTACGACAAACCCACAGCCAATATCATACTGAATGGGCAAAAACTGGAAGCATTCCCTCTGAAAACTGGCACAAGACAGGGATGCCCTCTCTCACCGCTCCTATTCAACATAGTGCTGGAAGTTCTGGCCAGGGCAATCAGGCAGGAGAAGGAAATTAAAGGTATTCAATTAGGAAAAGAGGAAGTCAAATTGTCCCTGTTTGCAGATGACATGATTGTATATCTAGAAAACCCCATTGTCTCAGCCCAAAATCTCCTTAAGCTGATTAGCAACTTCAGCGAAGTCTCAGGATACAAAATTAATGTACAAAAATCACAAGCATTCTTGTACACCAATAACAGACAAACAGAGAGCCAAATCATGAGTGAACTCCCATTCACAATTGCTTCAAAGAGAATAAAATACCTAGGAATCCAACTTACAAGGGATGTGAAGGACCTCTTCAAGGAGAACTACAAACCACTGCTCAATGAAATAAAAGAGGATACAAACAAATGGAAGAACATTCCATGCTCATGGGTTGGAAGAATCAATATCGTGAAAATGGCCATACTGCCCAAGGTAATTTATAGATTCAATGCCATCCCCATCAAGCTACCAATGACTTTCTTCACAGAATTGGAAAAAACTACTTTAAAGTTCATATGGAACCAAAAAAGAGCCCGCATCGCCAAGTCAATCCTAAGCCAAAAGAACAAAGCTGGAGGCATCACGCTACCTGACTTTAAACTATACTACAAGGCTACAGTAACCAAAACAGCATGGTACTGGTATCACAACAGAGACATAGATCAATGGAACAGAACAGAGCCCTCAGAAATGATGCCGCATAGCTACAACTATCTGATCTTTGACAAACCTGACAAAAACAAGAAATGGGGAAAGGATTCCCTATTTAATAAATGGTGCTGGGAAAACTGGCTAGCCATATGTAGAAAGCTGCAACTGGATCCCTTCCTTACACCTTATACAAAAATTAATTCGAGATGGATTAAAGACTTATATGTTAGACCTAAAACCATTAAAATCCTACAAGAAAACCTAGGCAATACCATTCAGGACATAGGCGTGGGCAAGGACTTCATGTCTAAAACACCAAAAGCAATGGCAACAAAAGCCAAAATCGACAAATGGGATCTCATTAAACTAAAGAGCTTCTGCACAGCAAAAGAAACTATCATCAGAATGAACAGGCAACCTACAGAATGGGAGAAAACTTTTGCAACCTACTCATCTGACAAAGGGCTAATATCCAGAATCTACAATGAACTCAAACAAATTTACAAGAAAAAAACAAACAACCCCATCAAAAAGTGGGCAGAGGACATGAACAAACACTTCTCAAAAGAAGACATTTATGCAGCCAGAAAACACATGAAGAAATGCTCATCATCACTGGCCATCAGAGAAATGCAAATCAAAACCACAGTGAGATACCATCTCACACCAGTTAGAATGGCCATCATTAAAAAATCAGGAAACAACAGGTGCTGGAGAGGATGTGGAGAAATAGGAACACTTTTACACTGTTGGTGGGACTGTAAACTAGTTCAACCATTGTGGAAGTCAGTGTGGCGATTCCTCAGGGATCTTGAACTAGAAATACCATTTGACCCAGCCATCCCATTACTGGGTATATACCCAAAGGACTATAAATCATGCTGCTATAAAGACACATGCACACGTATGTTTATTGCAGCACTATTCACAATAGCAAAGAGTTGGAACCAACCCAAATGTCCAACAACGATAGACTGGATTAAGAAAATGTGGCACATATACACCATGGAATACTATGCAGCCATAAAAAATGATGAGTTCGTGTCCTTTGTAGGGACATGGATGAAACTGGAAAACATCATTCTCAGTAAACTATCGCAAGGACAAAAAACCAAACACCGCATGTTCTCTCTCACAGGTGGGAATTGAACAATGAGAACTCATGGACACAGGAAGGGGAACATCACACTCCGGGGACTGTTGTGGGGTGGGGGGAGGGGGGAGGGACAGCATTAGAAGATACACCTAATGCTAAATGACGAGTTAATGGGTGCAGGAAATCAACATGGCACATGGATACATATGTAACAAACCTGCACATTGTGCACATGTACCCTAAAACCCTAAAGTATAAAAAAAAAAAAAAAAAAAAAAAAAAAAAAAAGAAAGAAAGACTTGGAAATCATAGAGATTATGGAAATAAGAGACAAGGACACTAAAATAACTTTTATTGTCATGTTCTGTATATTCAAGAAGATAAACATGACCAAGATGAGGAAAGAAAAGGACGACGTAAAATATTGAGAGTGCTGATTTATTTCTTCATCTCAGCACTTAGGAACATGGTGGTGTGCTAGGCTCTGGGACAGCAGAGATGAGTAAGCCACAGCCCCTGCTCTTCTGCAGCTTATTTAGTAGAAAAGGCAGATGTTGAAACCATTAAATATGATAGAATGCCATATTTAATGCCAGTGTAGTTTTGGGCAAAGTGTTGGAGGCACACAGCAAAGTGGAATGTAACCATATATGGTAGGCAGTAGGGGGTAAGATGAGGGTCCTTTATCCTTAAGACAAATAGTAATAGCCAACTTTATGCAATAGCAAAAATAATTTGCCAAACATTTATTGTGTACCAAGAACCATAAGAAGCTTAGGGAAGAAACAGAGAAATAAAAACAGAAATGAACCCCTCCTCTCCTAAAGGTAATATTTACTGACCACTGAAAATCATTTTATCTTCACAACTCTGCAGGCGCACTCTGGTAGATCACATTAATGTTCCCCAATTTTTAACTCCCTTCTGTATCCATTCCTTTTGACTTGTACCTGAAGTTCTTCCCATCAAAGGATCAGAACTGATTTTCCTGCCCCATAACTTTTTGTTTGGCCACATGACTTGCCCTGGCCAATGGAAATGTACCAGATGTGATATGACCAGAGACTTGAAAAATGCATGTGCATGTGGGCTTATTTTCCTGTGTATGTGCCAGTAGCATGAGGAGAATATGCCTGAAACCAGGAAGAGGATGGGAGACAAATGGCACAGAAGCATTACAACAACCCACAGACCTGCAGTTAAGAAGCAGTTCACTGAACAGAGCCCAGTCTAGATCAGACGAACCCCAGCCAGCCCACAGATGTATAAGCCAACAAATGCCAATTGTTGCATGCTTTTATTTTGTGCTTGCTTGTCAGGCAGCAATATCTGACTGACATGCACCATCAGATAAAGGATGAAAGTTAAGTGACACAGCTAGAGTGATATTCCTAGTAAACAGTAGAACTGGGATTTGAATTTACATCTGCCTGATTCCAGAGCCAGCATTTTAACAGATTGCTGCTTCCCAGAAACCTCACTCCTGGGAATTTTCCTGAAGGCAATGATTCCTAAAAAGGTTATATGCACATATATATTTACTGAAGTTTTGCTTATAACATTAAGAAAAATGAAAACACCCTAAAGTCTGCAAAGTAAAAGAAGCAGTTAAGCAAAGTATAATCTACCATCTTGAAGAAATGGCTTGTGCTTATTAAAATGAAAATTATGAAAAATATGTAACATTAGAGATCTATATTCTAATGTTAATCTTGGAAACCAAAATATATTTTGTAGGTCAACTAAAAGTAAAATCGTGTGCATAAATATGCAGATTTATGTATGTGTTTGCATACATATATGCAAATAGACAAGGGCAGAAAAACAGTTTATAAAATGAAATCAATTTCAGAGAGTCGCGGGATTAGAAGCGATGTATTTTAGTCTTTAAATTTTCCATTAGAGTTGTTATAATAAAAACAGTGATTAAACTGACACACACATAGGTTTGATGTCACTCCTAATCCACTCAAAGGACTTACACAGCCACCCACTGCCAGGCTTCCAGCAACCTGGGTGTCACCAAGATCTTTCTTCCCAGTCCTGTTAGCAATGGGCTTCAGAGTGCATCTTTACCATTACGAACCCCAACTACAGGCTGCTGAGGCTTATACTTGGCCTTAGGGAAGAAAGAGAAAAGGCCCTCAATCCCCAGAGGTCTTGCATTTGGCAGCCAGGACAGATTTTTCCATTAATAAGGTCTTTCAAATCAAAGTTGGAGCCAATTGTTATCTCTCATGGTCAACCTGGTTAGAGGACAAGGAAGGGATGTGAATGTGAGGGGCATTTGCCTCCTCCCTCCTGCCTTTCCAGAATTCAGAGATAACTTGTACAAGAGCGCTTATGGGTGCCAGGGCTCTCCGCTGGACACGTGACACACAATATCCCATTTAATCTACAAGAGGAAGAGAAAGTCCTGAGAGAGACTCACATGGTTAAAAATATCCATTGGCCAAAGAACCAAGCACACTTAAAAATCAACACAAAGTTAGTCATGTGGATGAAGATTCGTATTTCTCTTTACTACCTCTTAACCACCAGTAGGTGGTAAATAGATCTGGAGTCTGAGATATTCAGGTTCAGATCTTGACTTTGCACTTCTTTGCTGTATGTTTTTCAGCCACTTGCTTAATAATCTCCAAGCATGTTTCTTCATTTGTAAAACGGAGATTAGAATAATAACAAAACATGCCCTTCCAACCTTCCAGAGAGGTTTCAAGGATAAAATGGTGTATGTGTAGGCACTGTGCAAATATCTGTGGCTATTTTGAGAGATTCTTGCAGTCGTGGTTTACCAAATTGAGTCTCTCAAGGTATGATAACTGCTCATAAACTGGAAGGTCAAATGTGGGAGGAGCTTAAATTCCATCTGTGTACCTTCCCTACAGCTATCATGTTAGGCATTGATGATGGGAAAAGAATTTGAAAGGATCTGCTAGCTGCCTGCTCTCTTGTCTTTTCTAATCCCAGTTCTAGGTACCATGAATGTCAGAGCAAATACTGCCTCCTCCCTTTAGAATGTTAGTAGTACAAGCCAAGTGTGCTAAAAAATGTTTGATAAGCCACAGCACACTTAGACGTACCTCCTAAATTATCCCCTATTTTATCACATTAATTGTGCGTTTATTCTCTACAGAGCCTCCCTTTTTCCCTTGTATTAGTTTCAGTATTCACTCAACAACTGGGCCATGCCTTGGGCTAGCACTGGTGCTACAGGTCACGGGAGGAGGGACTCTGCCCTTTTGAATATGATGACCTAGTAAATGGGAAAACTACCTAAATAATTAAATATACCATAAGATGTGCCATCTCAGAAGCAAGTCAAGCTTCTATGGGTTGGAAGAGTGTAGCCCAGAGAGAACAGCAGGGGCACAGGTTGACAGGAGTGAGAAAATGAAAGCTTTTTAAAAGAAGGTGTCAGGATTTTCTCAACCAAGCAATTTGATTTAAAAAAAAATTGTTTGGATTGTAAGTGGCCCATAAATTAAACAATACCAATTTATGGGGTTTTGCTTTTGTTTTAATTGAGTATGTTGCCTTTTTATCCATTTTTGGAATGCTGTATGCTGTAAGGTTTCAGTTGCTAGGACCTGGATCCCACATTGAGATCTCAAAAGTGAAATCTTGGTGCGTGGCTTCTGGGTCTCCACCCGGCTGTCTTGTCATTCTGCCCATGTGAGAATGGACCACGTGCTGCAGCTGCTAGGTGCAGGATGCGAGAGGGGAAAGCAGCAAAAGAGAGGGCTTAGGAGAGTTAGCTAGGGCCCGACCTGGAGGATCAGAAGGAAGGCTTTGGATTATGTCCCTCAGCTAATAGGGATCCAGAGAACTGTAAGCAGGATGGTGACCACACCAGCTGTGCCCCAGCCCTCAGAGATGTAACCTAAGGGAATGCTTCCCACAGGAAACATACCGTGGCAGTTATCGGAGCTGAGGGTTGAGAGAACGGGATCCTAGCAAATGACTTGGCACCTATGCAATCTCTGCAGCAATGTCCCCAACACATGTCAGAATAAAAACATTCACCTGGTTCAATGCCCCTAAAATCTCCCACTAGAAAGAGCACCATGGACAGTGAGTGCATCAAGGGAGCTGAAGAAGAAGAGCATCCCCTAAAGGGAAAAAGAAGATGCAGTGATAAGCAGGGTGAGGCTTGGAAAAGGGCAATGGAAAATCAGAGGATAGACAGCCCAAAAATGGGTGGGCTCTCCACCAGGGCCCCAAGAGCAAGGAGATGGAAGGAAAAACTTCAGTAGCTCATTTTCTGACAGAACATGCCTAACTCCCCAAGATATCTGAAAGTCACGTTAAGAAAGAAGCATATTTGAGACCTATACAGGAACTTCTGCCAGCAAGTACACTGTGTTCAAGATGGCTTTAGCAATCAACCACCAGGTAAATTAAAATGAGGCGGGCCACAGCTTCCATTGGTCTCTGTGCCCAGGTGGTTTTGGATCCCTTGGAGTAGCGCTAATGGACACCAAGAGTAGGAATTACAGGAGTCTAGATTGGTAGATGTGACAAACTAAAATATAATACTCTTTCATACCGAAAAATCCACAGATACAAAATTAAAAGGCAAATTTAGAGAAGAAGAGCTTTATGCACAAAGCTGTGTTTAATCATTTTATTTATTTTCATGAAAAATTTAAGACAGCCTAATAATCCTACAATTGGCTTTTAAAAGTAGTTATGAAGACTGGTAAATGTGGAAAGTGCTCACAAATGCGTAACTAAGGAATAGAAACAGAACATGACATTTGGAATATATAGTATAATTTTATCCAAATAGCAATAAAAACGCTATGCATAAAGAATCTAGAAAGAAATTTTAAAATATTTGTTCCTTCTTATTCTCTTGGGTAAATGCTATTAACCAGAAGCTGATGGAAATGTTTTTGGACAAAATCCATCTGTTTGAGATTCATCTTGCTTTTGGAGTCTGATCTCTCATCTCGGTTTGGGAAAAGACCATCTATGAAAATATGTATTTTTTTTTAGCCAAAGTGACATTAATCTTTGCTTTTTTCCTTTTGGGGGCCAATAATAGATGCGGCTACTAGAGCTCCCACCAGGAATCCCCACATGACATGGGCTCTGGCCAGCTGTTTCTTTCTCCTCTCTGGTACCTGCCATGGCCCCCGTGCTCTGCTCTGTGAAGGGAGGAGTGGGGAACAGGAGGGTGGAGAAGGTGGCATTGCATGCAGAAGGCTTCCCCCGCAGTTTGCAAGTGGGACTCAGAGTAGAACTGTTCAGCTCTTTGGCCCCATGAGGATCTAGCACAAAGCAAGCCCTCCATAAATGCTAGTTAAACTGTATTAGAAGCATAAACAAAGTATACGTTTAACCAGGCTCCTGGTACAAACCAAATAAATGTACACAGAAGCCAGAGTTTATTTCAAGGGCCAAGGAAGAAAAAAACACTCTATTAGGCTCTTTTGTGTCTTTCTGGAGTGAAACAGTTGTCACTTTTGCAAATGATTACAGCCCTCGCCTAATTCTTCCATCGTATGCTCTGTCTGGCATGGGGAACTCACTTTGAGGTGGAGGACGGGAGGGTGAGCATAGATGAATGTGCCCCAGCACTGGGGCACTGCCAGCATGAGCAGCAGAGGCTTCCTAAAGGTCTCTGTGCCCATGTGGAGCAGGTGGTAGGGACAAACTGCTGTGTACCAAGAGGAGAGACTGAAGAACAGCAGAAACAAAGTTCCCAATGGAATTAGAAATATGAGTGGACACAAACCTCAATGATTTTCTGCTGAGGCCCCTACTATAAAAGACTGCTTTCCACCTGCTTCTGGAAAAAGAGCCTTCTGGGTGCATTAACCTTATTTACAACTAGGCTGCTTCCATCTATGCAAGCACTGATGCAGGCAGTGGGTGTATGGGAATTGTAAAGGCAAATGTAGAATAGCTCTGCTCTTAAGAAGCTTCCAGTCTGCAAAGGCATCTTGGTCCTCCTGGGCATATAGAGACCTGAATTCAAATCTCAGCTTGGGCTCTGGACAACCACATAACCTTAAGTAAGTCTCAACTCCTACCCTGACCTCTTTGCATTATCCATAAAGTTGAGGTGATGTATTTAGGAATTCCCACTCCTCTGATCTGCTATTGGCATCCATCAGCAGAGTGCTTTTGCAATCTGAAAACTTCCTCCAGTATCACTAAGAACCAGGAGGATAACCTCTCAACTTCCCACCAAGCATGTCAGCATCTCCACTGTGGCACCAAGGCAAAGGAAAGCCCTGGGCTCGGAGGGCTCCAGGAATCACAGCGTGACTGTTGCCCCATGTGTATGGTAATGTGGCTAGCAAATTTGGAAGGGCAGGGTTTGTGATTAGCTCTCCTCCCAGTATCCCCCATATAGCTCTCTATTGCATATGCAGCAAGTCTGAACCCAGTTCATAAAACACAGGTTTGCACACGATGAATCTTTATTTTACTACAACTCAACTTAAATTCTATTTGAAGCCCATTCTGATTGAAGGCAGAAAATGTAATCTTAGCCAATCCTGGGAAATCTTTGCACTTCAGGTTTAGACACAGACAGTTCAGAATTTCCCCTGTCCCCTCCCTTTTCCCAGGAGTAACATCAGAGTTCAGGGAGCCCCATGCAGGATCATTAGTTCCAGGTAGGCAAAAAGAAAGAGTTCATATTCCCCAGTCCTTGTTTCTCGATGCAGAAATATTTGTCAAGTAGTACTCCAGGCCCTTTTCCTCATGCCTCCATGACTTATCTAAAAGGAGCCAGGCTTGTTTTTCTGTGTTTCCCTCCCTTCAGGACATAGGCATGGGCCAGGACTTCATGTCTAAAACACCAAAAGCAATGGCAACAAAAGCCAAAATTGACAAATGGGATCTAATTAAACTAAAGAGCTTCTGCACAGCAAAAGAAGCTACCATCAGAGTGAACAGGCAACTTACAAAATGGGAGAAAATTTTCTCAACCTACTCATCTGACAAAGGGCTAATATCCAGAATCTACAATGAACTCAAACAAATTTACAAGAAAAAAAACAAACAATCCCATCAAAAAGTGGGCGAAGGACATGAACAGACACTTCTCAAAAGAAGACATTATGTCTACAGAAAGCACCCACTCCCCTCTACCCCTGCCAAAGAAGGGCCGCAGTTGGCTTGCACTTCTGTGAATACATTAGTCCATGGAACCCTGGCGTGCTGTACCTATTAGTAGGTCCACTGTTTCCACTGAACTCAGCCACATCCTCGCATCTCACCTTTGTCCCTTATAAACATGGTGCTTGGATTTAAGACAGCCCAACTTCTCTATCTCTCAATTATTTCTGAACTTAGGTTATGGACAGGGATGTTATTTATGAGCCCCCTCCGATCCTTATGAGTAGTGTCTGCCCATGTAGGCATCTGCTGATGTGTCTGTATTTCTCTCTGCTCCCCAGAGCAGGGGCTCAGCCAGCGTCAGCTGATGCAAACCCCATCGTGTCTATGAGCTTGCCAGTGCCTGTTCTCTCTGCTGACTCCCCTCTTGAGCACACGGGAACATGTGTATTCCTTCCCACACACCTCTGACAACTCTCGGGCCTCCCTGACCCTGACAGCCCACTTTTCTTTATCACCGCCATGCCATGATGGTGCAAGGAAGTTGACCCCTGGGCCTCTCTGTATTCTCAGATCCCCAAATTCCTCTGAGAATTACATTGTTTCAGAGACCCAGCCTCTATTAGTTTCTTAGGGCTGCTGTAACAAATTGCCTCCAACAGGGTGACTATAGCAACAGAAATTTATCCAGTTCTGGAGGCTAAAAGTCTGAAATCAAGGTATCAGCAGGACCACGTGCTCTCTGAACATGCAAGAAGATGATCTTTGCTCGCTGCTTCTAGCTTCTGGTGCTCGTGGCAATTCTTGGGGTTTTTGGACTCAGGAAAATATCATTTCAATCTTTGCTTTTATCTTCATACAGCCTTTTTCCCTGTATCTGCGTCTCTGTGTCCAAGCCTACTCTTCTTACAGGAACACCAATCATTGGGTTAGGGTCCACCCTAATCCAGCATGGCCTCATCTTAACTTGGTTACGTCGGGAAGGCCTCATTTCTAAAAAAGGTCACAATCACTTGTACTAGGGGTTAGGATGTCAACATATCTTTTTGGGAGACAGTTCAACTCATAACACAGTCCCATCCTTCAAGTATATCTTAGAATTACAACACCTCTCCTTCCTTCCTTCTCTCTCTCTGTCTCTCTCTGTCTCTCTCTCTCACACACACACACACACACACACACACACACTCTCACACTCACACCTCATTTCCAACTCTTCTTTCTCTTGCAACTCCAAGGTATTTTCAACTCTCAGGTGGGGAAAATACTATCTGTTGTAGTTATTCTACCAAATCTTCTTCCCTTAGGTAGGGACAGCAGTTTTTCATTTGTTTGTTTTATTTTAAAAGCCAGGAACTTGGTGCCTTTGTCTTCTGGCTTCTGGGCCACCCTTCCTTGAGGCCAAAAGATGTCTCCTGTCTCATGGCAGGAATGGGAAGAAGGTCTCAGGGAAAAGGGCATGGAAGGAACCACATATTTCTCAATATCATCCTGGACCACGGACGTTTCTTTCAGAATATTTTCTGAGTCTTTATTGATTTTCACCAGTTTTTCAGCCTTCTGCCACCACTGGGATCTTTTGGTTCTGAAAATTCTCATGAGGAGAAAGGATAAAAGACAAGAGGCCACATTTGCAGAAGTGGCCCCCCTGCCACTTGTAAAGGCTTTGCTGGCTGTTGGTGAGAAAGCGGGAGCTTGTACACCTTCATCCAAAGATCTGAGTGTCCACTAATGGTGTGGCCGGAAAGGAGAGAAGAGCCAGTCCAACAAAAGACTGTCCCCAGTGGAGCCAGACAGCCTGTTTTAGAGGTTTATTTTGAAATGTTTGGCCCATGTCTCCAAGGCTCCTTTAAAATATAGATACCAATAGGAACCATACAAATCTTCATGGTAGTTACATCAACATTTTTCCAGCATTTCCAAATGCAAGTCCTCTTTCAACAAACATAAAAATTTCATGGCCTTCTTTTGAGTTATTTGGAATTTCAAAGTAAATAAGATATACTGACCAACAGCAGAGTAATATTATTTGGACGGTTTCTTCAATCTGCACCTCTCTCCCCTATGCCCTGGGGATTCTAATCTTTCCCACTAGGGGGTGAGAGCAGTGCCTCTCTTCTACCTAGTGATAAGCACCAATTTGGGGCTTTAAAATCCTGATCATCCCCTTAGATTTAGAAAACAAGGTCCTGGGAGAATTTGGTCCTGGACAGTTACAGGGGTTGGCAGTGAAGGAGCAGTGGACCAAATGGGAGGAGTCTTTGCAGGGAAGAGCGAATCTTGCAAAGCTACCATAGCAGAGACGTCGGGGCTGTATGTAAACGCCCTGGGTCTTGGGAAGGCCTTGGGGAAGTAGGGGCAGGGGGTTGGACAGGGAGAGTGGAGAAAACACTGGACAAGATGTCAAAAGACCCTGGTTCGAGCCCTGCTGCTTACAAGTCACGTGACTGCAGTCAAATCCCTCAACAAAACTGTTGTCGTAGGTAGTACAAGGCTGAACACTCAGAATTCACCTGGGAACTAGGGGAGATAATTCCACATGAAGTTGTTCACCCAGTGCTAATTTCCTACTCACTGCCTTCCTCATTCAGATGAGCCTATTAATAACAATCCAGTCACTGGCAGGAAGTGGAAGCCAGGCTGAATCCAGTTTAGAAATGGTCTGGAAGTTCCCATGTTGTTTCAGCACTGACCTCTTCTCTAGACGTGGCCCATCAACTCGGAGGCAGGCTTGTCCCAAGGCCACTACCACCATCACACGCTGGTGGCTTCGGACATCCCTGTTCACGAACCCTTGTGTAATGCCCAGAGTTAGATTCTGATGACAAGGGCCATTCCAGGCTGAAGTGGCAGATGCTTTGCCATCGAATACCAGCCTGAATGTGCTTTAGCTTCAGAGGTTCACACTGATGCTGGGAGATATTCTAAGCTCTCTACCCAGACAATGACAGATTGCTGCCTGCATATATTTTCTCCTCTTTTGGCAAAGTAAACGGAGTAAGTTCATTCAAAAGGAGAGAAAGGGGTGTTCTCTTGGGATGCTCAATCCGAATATAGTTCTGAGGGTTAAGGAACTTTAGAAGCAGGAAAAAAAAAATAGATGGGAAATAAGGTTGAGGTCTCCAGTTAGTAGTTTTTGTCGTTGTTGTCGTTGTTGTTTTTTGTTTGTTTTTTTTTTTTTCAAAAATTCTGTCAGATTTAATTAAATCATCACAAGTGCCTTTTAAAGGGCTCTGTGTGGTTGTCCTGCATGGTTGGAGGAGCTTGATCCAAGAGGCAGGGAGAGCTTTGGTATCATGCCAACTTCTGTTCTTTCCCAGGCAAAAAACACAAGTCAGCCCAGTAGTACTCATCATTATGTGGACCCAGAAGGCCATCAAACGCAGAGCTGGCAACGGGTCCTGAGGCTCAGCACAGTGTAGGAATTTTGCCAGAAAGTCCAATACGCACATCTTTCTCCCCTGAACTGGCCTAGCCTTTGTCTGCCGTGCTGTGTCTGTGCTGCATTTACTGAGTTCCTAAGCTACAGCTTCCCTGTCCTCTTTATTCTCCTGCAGCACCAGGGAAACAAAAAACAGGGCTGAAATTCCATTCTCTCATTTAATAGACATCCATTGAAAAAGAAGGCTCTATAGGTAAAAATAACATATTTAATATACATTATAATATATGAAATAATATACGTAAAAAATGATCATAGCAAACATTGATGAGCCTGGCAGTGTTCTAAGCACTTTGTTTTCAAAATATAAAACAAAACAAAAACTAAATGCAAAACTATGTGTGTCATCAATTGTGCTATTCACCAGACCACCCTGGATCTCCCCATTCTGAGCACATGGTTGGATTGGACATCATGTTCCCACTGTGGTTGGGAGGGGCCATGTGACTTATTCTGGCCAATGAGTTTTGAGCAGAAGTGAAGCATGTCATTTGCAGGCTAGAGTATTTATTGCTGCTGTGGGACCCTCCAATTGTCTCTTTTCCTCTGGCATAGTGACTGGCAATTTGGAGAATCAGCGTATCCTACCAACTGATAATGGTCATGTGGTACAAATGGGAAATAAACCATGTTTATTGTGAATTTGAGTCATTATTGTTTGGTTTATTGATTAGTGAAGCCTAGTCTAGTCTTGCTGATTAAACTTAAATAATCATAGGCTATTTTTTAAAAGATATACAAAAATTTGGCAACAGAAAGATAACTAGAATCAAGAGTGAGAGAGATTTTATACTTTCTTTTTTTGTACTATATGTTTTGTTTATCACGTCCATACATGAATCCCTTTCTCTACCGCTAAATTGAAACAAATGAATAAACGAAATGTGTGGAGCTGACACTATGTGCTAGGCATCCTGCCAGGTAATTAGGAGACAAAGCTTGAAGCTATTCTATTTTCCTGGCTAAGGGTCTATTTGGCTGATCTTCCTGATTTTTCTCTGATTATCTGTATCTTGCTTAAATGGATCCTCCCCACACCATACAATGCTCCTCTTACATTCAGATCCAGCACAGCAAACAGAACAGAGCCAGCATCTTTTTGGCCAGGTCAGAGAAGTCTCATGGAGCCTGTCCATTACCATCACTGATGGCTAAC
This sequence comes from Nomascus leucogenys, assembly GCF_006542625.1. Classification (NCBI taxonomy): domain Eukaryota; kingdom Metazoa; phylum Chordata; class Mammalia; order Primates; family Hylobatidae; genus Nomascus; species Nomascus leucogenys. The sequence continues at coordinate 110,984,033 of NC_044386.1, forward strand.
TTGGAGTGAGTTTGGGAAAGGCTGTAATGATACTCGCAGCCTCTCAGCTTGCCATATGGATGAACAGCACTGCAGCTGGTCACTTGAGGGGCCACTCCCTGGCCATTGGATGTGAGCCTGAAGCAGGCTGTGTCCTGAAAAGTCTTCTGTTGTGAGTAAGCCCATGTGACAATTCTCCTTGCGGGAGATGGGGGTCAGGGTATGAGGTAGGGTTCATCATTCAGCTGCAGAAGCCCAACTACAGCAGCTCAACTAAATAAGGGGTGACTGTCCCCTATAACAAGGAGCCTAAGGAGGCCTCCCAGAGGAGGTGCAGCAGCTTATGTCCCAGGCTCTATCACACCTGCCTAAGATCACGGTGGCTCTAACTTGTGCCTCCCATCAGCATTCCTAGCCAGAAAAAGAGGCAGAAAGGAAGCAAGAAGGTGTTAACAGCCGTGTCAGCAAAGCACAAAGTTTCTCAGAAATCCAATCTGTATTGGCTGGAAGTAGCCAAGCATAACAGATAAAAGCACTAATTCTAAAAACTGACTGGGTTCAAATCCTGGCTCCACCATTTAATAGTTGTGTGTTCTCAGCCTACTTACTTAACCTTTCTGTATCTCAGTGTTCTTACAGATAAAACAGGAATTATAGCACCTCCCTCCTAGAAAAATTATGGCAACTAAATTGTAAAGTGCTTAGAACCATGCTTTGTCTGTAGCAAGTACTTGCTTAAGTGTCTGCTAGATAAACACTTGACCAGCCCTCCTGCAAGGGAGTCTGGGAAGGTGAGTACTTTAGCTAGGTATATTATTGCCCTGACCAAAAGCAGGGATCAGTTAATAGGTAGGAGAGGAAGAAAGGTACTGGGTAGGCATTCAGCAATGTCTGTCATGGCCAGCAGGTTGGACAGGGGCTAGAGTTTGAGCCTAATGAGTAAGGTGACCAAGAGAGAAAAGAGTCAGAGGGCTAAAACGCTGAACCGAAATCCTTTGTTGGTATTGGGGTGGAGTTGGGAAGTAAAGAGCAATATGCAGTTCCTGAGGCTTGGTCTGAATGGGACCTAGGAAACAGAGGCCTAGCAGCTACAGGAAGAGAAAAGAAATATGAGAAATAATAACAGCTCTCATTTATTGAACAGCTTTAGTTGCCAAGTACTTTACATATTATTCAGTGCTCATCTCAACCTTGGCAGGATAGCATAATTTCCCCCATTTTACAGATGAGGAAACCGAGGCTCAGAGAAGTTTAGTAAATTGCTCAAGGTCACCCAGCCCATAAGTGGTAGCATGAGTACCAAGGCCTCAGCCATAACCACTCTGCCTCTCGGTTTTTCATCAACTGCCTTGAGTGACAGGCCCCTGCTCACCACTGAGATGACCTGTGGATACCTGAGATTGTCCTATATGACACTGCATTTGTCCCCACTCAGAAGTACTTAGCTGCCGGATATGCTGGTATTCCAGCAGCCACTAGATGAGGGTGTCGGAGCAGGAACTAGGATTGGATGAAGCCTAGATGGGGAGAGTCATGTTGACCAGGAGACCTGGTCGAGTGTGTGCTCTGAGACAGTGTTAGCCAGGCTGAAGTCACGCTTTAGATCTGGATCAATACTGTAATCTCTGTGTCTGGCAGTGGTACCTGGAGAAGGGAGGGCCAATTAAACTCAAAGCCAGATCCAGGTCGGTGATAGGGGATGGCGGGTGGGGCATTGGCAGTGTGGGGTGGGGGCAGAGCCAGGTTCCAGGAAAGGAGGCAAGGGAGGACTCTGCAAGGGTCAGGGCTGTGGCTCCGGAGACTGCTTCCATCCAGTGGGGAACGAGAGGACAAGACGGAAGCTCTCAGGAGGGAGGCCTGGGCTCCCACTCATAGGCTGATATTCAAACATGCACAACCAGTAAGGCAGATGGGGGCACCTGAGCAGGTAACTCTGCTGGACTAGGAACCTGGAGCCCCCTACTATGCCAGGAACACTGACCCTTTGGTCATTAGACCATGAACAAAGTCTGGGTTGTTTCAGGAGGTCCCAAGGGAGGGGCCGGGACACCCTGGCTTATGCAAAGCCTTTAGACTTAGCAGTAATTTTCCAATTCCTAAGAAAGCATTCAGTGTTTTAACAAGTAGCATATCTGGTGAAATGTCAGCCCTACACTCACCATCTAAATTCCAGACACCCTCCCCACCACTGTGGGCATTTATTACCAAAGGGCCCCTGTCCCGCTCGGGGTGGGTTCAGGACAGAGCAGGGCCTAACCTGCAGGGTCGGGGGCTTATCACCCCCAGACCTAGAGGCAGGGCAGACCCATTTCCCCTTTGTTCTTTCTTTCAATGTTTCAGTCTGGAAAGGGAAGGGTAGGAGTTGTCTGCTTTTTGTTTTCCACTTTGAGATATTTCTGGGGATTAGGCAGCTGTCTGGGGGTTTCCTCTCGGTGCCCAGTCCTGCCTGAGGGCTGAGGGGCAGGCACCAGTGAGCTCCAGGGCCGCGGCCTTCCTGGAACAGGTAGTGCAGAAGTTATATTCTCATCTTCTGCTAATTGCTCCCTTTCTTTAGACAGTGAGCTTTTTCATAAAAACCCAATTATGTTTCTACCTTGTCGCCCTCATATCCACCCCCATAAGCTGCTTTCCACCAACAACAATTTGAAAATTGATCTTTGAAATGACTCCTCACTTAAATCAGCTTCTGAGTTTTAAAGGGTAAGAAAATGTCTCTTACTCATTTAGACTAAAATAATGTGCCCATTAACTGCGCTAGAGACATGCAAAGTCTACTGCCTAGAAATTATCCATTAGCCTCGTTTCAGACTCTTCCACCTGCCACCCTCCCTCCATGCAGCAGCATAGTTCTAAATCTCAAATATCATCTTGACATTCCCCTCCTCCAAATACAAACTTTCAATAGCTCTGCCTTGCCTTAAGCTAAAAATCCAAATTCCTAAGCCTGTGATCTAACTTCGGTCTTTCCCATCACTCTTTCCATCTTTTTTAAAAGCATTTTCCACCATTTGCTCATTATCAAAAATAGTTCAACTCCTCTTGTGAAACAAAAACAAAAGAGTACATACCAGACACATACATTTTCCTTCCTATTGCTTTAGACCTCACTCTTAACCTAGGAACTTCTGGCTCCAGCTATACCAGACATGGCACAGGGTTAGCCCATTTCTTCTGTCCCTTCCCCCTGGAGAGACTTCATTCAGTCTCCACCTGTCAAATCCTAGCTGTCCTTCAAGGAAGGGACTTAAATGCAACCTTCTCTATATGGTCTTTACAAATCCCCCTGGCTTAGAGGATTAGCCTCCCTGGGCTCCCCCTCTGCACCTTATTCTCATCTATTGCAGCAGACCAGCTTGTATCTCCTGTGCCCAGCTAATACTTCATTCTCCAACAATGTCTGCTCTTCATTATGTCTTCCACACTTGCTGTATCATGTTTTTGTGCCCCTGTATCTGTTTGTTTCTAGGCTATTTTTTCTCCCCTTATCTGATCAGCCAAGTCAAACTCATCCTCCTAAAGCAGCATTTCTCAACCTTGCCTACATGTTAGAGTGCTCAACCAACTGGAGGGTGTTCAAAAAGCTCTATACCCAGGCCTCAGACCCCAGCAACTAAATCGGAACCTCTGGGCATGGGAGCCAGGCGTCAGAGCTTGTAAATGTTCTCAAGAGATTCCAGTGTGCATTGGGTTGAGAACACCTGTTCTGGAATCACCTCTACTTCATTTAGGTTAATTATGATTTGTATCCCTGCAGTTCAGCACTGTGCCTGTAACTGTGAAAGTATTTGTTGAATGAATGAATAAATAAATGGGTGAATGGGCTTTTTTAAAACAATGGATGGAAGGAAGGATAGTTGAAGGATGGATGGATTCTTAGGAAGAATCATAGGCTGCCTTCCACTTCTAGACTTACTCCTGGAAGGGAGGTATCAGCCCCACACCTCTAGCAATGCACCCCCCCTTACACAACACAGGTGTTGAGTAAATATTTGTAGACTTCAATTGAGCAGTGGCTTCACTCAGTTGCCAAGTTATCTACTGAGAGCAGTCATTTTCCAACTCTGCCCACAAAACATTTTGACCTAGACCAAAATGGAGCATTGGAAAAATGAAGTGATAAAAGTGGATCTTTGGAATTTTTGTGTTATGTTTTCTTTCCATAATTTTTCTTAAAATTTTGCCTACCTACTACTGATTGTTTTGCTAGCAAGTATTGATGAATCAATATGATTAAGCACAAAAGCAAATCAATACAGGAAATCTATAAAATATGATTAGAAAATAACTTCTGGAGAATGTTACTTCTGATATAATTACTTTCTCTTTCTCATCTCCTTCCTTCCCTCTTACCTTCCTTATTTCCTTTCTTTCCTTCTTTCCTTTCTTCTTTTTTTTTATTGGTTTGTGTGTGGTTTTGTTTTTGAGATGGCGTCTCAGTTTGTCACTCAGGCTGGAGTGTAGTGGCGTGATCATGGCTCACCACAGCCTCAACCTCCTGGGCTCAGGCGATCCTCCTGCCTCAGCCTCCGTAGTAGCTAGGACTACAGGCACATGCCACCATACCTGGTTAATCTTTGTATTTTTTTGTAGAGATGGGGGTCTCATGATGTTGCCCAGGCTGGTCTAGAATTCCTGGGTTCAAGTGATCTGCCTGCCTTGGACTCCCAAAGCACTGAGATTATAGGCGTGAACCACCATACCCAACCCACCTTCCCTCCCTTCCTTCCTTCCTTCCTTCCTTCCACAAGTACTTATTTAGCATATACTAGGTGCGAATCACTGTGCTAGGATTAAAAGCACAGTACAGACATGGTCTTTTCCCACATGAAATTCACTGTGAATAGTTGAATGTTCCATGATTTCTACAAGGTATGCTATGAGTTATAGAAACTCCCCATCCTTCACAAGGTTAGGAACCACTAACACATTAAAATTTCACAGCCAGTGCTCATTGAAGACAACAGGTGCACTTAACCATCAGTTTAAGTGGCTTATGGTTGGTGACTGAGCCAAGCCAGGGAAGGCAGAACCAGCTAGGCTGGCCTTGGACATTCCCTCTCAGGACTCTCCTTTACCTTAAGGAACCATCCGTGGTACCCATGAAGATCCCGCCAGTCTCCACAGTCAGGGCAAACCTTGCCTGTTTGCTGTCAGGCCCCCAGATCCCTAGATCTTTCTGTGTTTTGAGCTGTGGGGCCTTCCAGCATCAAACTACCAGGACCTCTGAGAGTTTCCATCTCCTTGTCTATATAACATCAGGTTGTGGAAGGAGCCACAAATGTTAAGGGTTACAAAGGTTCAGTCTAAATGATTTCATATGCTGAAATCCTAACCCCCACAATGTGATGGTATTAGAAGGCGGTGTTTTGGGAGATGATTAGCCCTTGGAGGCTAAGTTCTCATGAATGGACTAGTACCCTTATAATAGAAGCCCCAGAGAGCTGCCTCACCCCTTTTGCCATATGAGGATACAGCTAGGAGGCACCATCAATGAACCAGGACATGGGCCCTCCCCAGACACCAAGGCTGCCAGCACCTTGATCTTAGACTTTTCAGCCTCCAGAACTGTAAGAAATAAATTTATGTTGTTTCTAAGCCACCCAGTTTATGATACTTTGTTATAGCAGACTGAATACACTAAGATACAGTGATAATTTTTCCCTGAAAGCAGGAAAAAAACAGAACAAGAAAACAGACTCAGAAACCATGAAGCAATCAAGTGAGCTGGATAAAATCGTCCGCAAGAAACCTGTCCTAAGCCCAGATGTCTCAGCTACCGCTTTAGTAGAAGAGGTGGTGCTCGCTCAAATCTGGGATGAAGCAAATCTTCCCCAAGCCTGCTTTCCATCATAATTTGGATCCCAGTTTGTTCTTCTGGTCTCAGAAGTCCGAGCATTTCAGTGAAGCCGCTCTCCTGTCTACTCTGTCTCTGTCCCTAAAGCCCATCATATTTGCCTTCAAAGAGCCTGGTGTTTCCGATATCCCACTGCAAGGCCTCCTTTTCTCCTCCTGAGATCTGGGTGGCATGGTTTCCAAGCCTCAGGACAGTCTTTTCCTCTACGTGGAGCATGCAGATAATGTGTTTCATTTGTGTGAACTATGTACTGGTTTTGTCTGTTGCCAGACTCTCGCTTTAAAGAAAGCTGGCCTGTGGACCTTACTGAGGCCTGGTCCCTCCCTGCAGGGTCTGGGGGAAGCACCCACAATGGAAGCCACCTTACCTGGGAGCTCTTTGTCATTGCCTCAGGCCTTGTGAAGTCACTGCCATCTCAAAGCCTGGACTTCATTGTGCTTCACCTAGCAAGTTCCAGTGATGTTCACAAATACCACATTTAACATCCAACTGTGGGAAAAGGTGGGGGTTGTGGGGGAAGAAGGCCTATCCTCTGATTACATTATGGTCAAGTCATTTTCAGAACCTTCATCATTCAAGTGGAAGAAGGAGTGGAATTTTCCAGAGGCCACTTAATTGCACTCTTATAGACTATGGTATTTTAAACATTAATACACTGTAATAAAAGAAACTAGGAGAAATTTGGATTAATCAAAGGCCGGAGCTGGAAGAGAGGAGACATTATGGAGATTGATGGCTTGGATTAGATAATCACAGAGAGATATGCATTCATTCAAGAAAGTAATTTTTAAACTCTGGCCCTAAAACACTAGGGTCCCAGGGGATGCTGCAGGTCTGCAAGGATTGTATAAAAGCTTGGCTCAGAAATTCCATGTATGTAACTGTTTCTGAAAAGTCTAATAAAAACTTGCATACTCGAAGGTTACATTTCCAAAATTTTACTATTATTTGAGATCACTGGTGTTTTCATTTACATGTTAACTGACAAACTTTATGGTAAATATGATAAATATGAACATAGAAAACAAATTTACCTGTGTCAAACACACAGTGTAGGATATCAAGATGTGGTCTAAAAAATTCATTTTTTTTTACCACTGATCCTGGATTCCTCTTAGGTAGAAAATTGTCTTTATTTGCCCTCTCTCTATGTTTATATTTATTTGTTTTATTAACTAGCACCCTTTTTCCTCATAGCCCATTAGTCACACAGCTGCCCTTTGTCCCTCCAGACCCAATCCCCAAATATACTTCTTCACACTTCTTTCTGTCCAAGAGGCAGGCTTGAGTGGCTATATCAATGGCTTTCCTTGCCCTTTGGCTTTCTGTTGGATTGGCCCATGGGGAGCTCTAGCTGGACAAATAAGAGAGGAGATGAGGTCAAGGTCCCTAGCTAGGTCCCTCAACCATGAAGGCCACTACCGCTCTCCTGGGGGGAGAACTCTCTCTTCCCTTCGAATTCCTGTAGTAACTGTTCCCTCCTCCCTCCCTTCAGGCTGCATTGAAGTAACAGCTCTACTTCCAGTAACTCCAGGTTTCTATACTACCTCTGGGAGTTTCCTTACACCCTCCCACACCTTTGTACATACACCTATCTTGAGTTATCTTCTTTTAGGGATGCCACCTGTTTCCTGCTGGAACTTTCACTGATACACCCCACTCCTGGTTCCCTTCTAATGACAAAAACCATCCGTATGTGATTCTGTGCTTCTGTTTGTACATATTCTTGCAAAATAGTGTTGTTTTGTATGCATGTATTTCCATTTTTTAACTGAGCTATACATTTCTTTTGGCATTTTACCTTTCTCACTAATTACCATTTCTTAAACGGTTCTTCCATGTTGCTATGGCTACAACTAATCTGTGGTTTCTAAACTGCTGCACCATATTCCGCTGTGTACACCCACCACATTTGCCTATCCAGTCTATAGAAGACAGACAGCCAGGTTGTCTCCAGCTTTCTGGCAACTCAACCAGTGCTGCAGTGAAAAACTTTGTATATGCATGTCCCTTGGGGAGCTGTGTAAGGATTTCTTTGGACTGCATAGCAAGGGATAGAAGTGCTGAGTCATGCAGTGTGTATCTACTTAATTGAACTCAATTAAGTGAACCAGCTGTACTCTACAGAATGCCCATGTACATCTGCTCTCCTGGCAGCAGTGCCCAAGGCTTCCCCTCCCTAAGTCTCCACCAATATTTGGCATTATCCTTATTTTGTATTTGCCTTTCTTTGATTAGTAATAATTTTGAGCATCTCCTCAGATGTTTTTGATTTCCTCTTTCATAAATTATACGTCCACATCTTTTGACTATTTTTCTATTGAGGTTGCTGTTTTTCTTATTTATCTGCAAGGGGTTCCTTGTATATTTTTAATGCACTGTTGGTTTTAGTTTGCTAATATTTTGTGTAGGATTTTTTTCTACATTAATAAATAAAATAAGACTATACATTTCTTTTCTCCTATTGTTCTTATCTGGAGTAACTTTAATAATATAAGAATTAATTGTTTTTTACAAGAATCTGATGATTCTGCACCATTTACACCCAATCTAAGTCACTACTATCTCCCACCTGGATTACCAATGAAGGATGGTATAAGGGTACAGAAGAACACTGGGTTTAAGAATGGAGCAGAGCCCAGTCATGAGCCCCTGTGTATGGTGTGATAATTATTTGCTTTTTAAATCTGTCCTCTCCTTCCTATTGGAATCCATTTCCAGTACCTGGCTCATGTGTGCCAAAAAATAAAGCGTTTAATTTCATTGGTGAGTAGGAGACCCGTTCTCCTGTTTTCTAGCTATGTGATTTGGGAAGAGTCAAGTAACCTCAGTGTTGTGTTTTCTATCAACAGAATAATAAAGATAAATCATACCCCATACTTGTGATGAGGGTTAAATAGAGCAGTGTACCTAGGGAGCCCATTCCCACTGACTGCCACAGGATGGTGGGCCTGTGTGAGTAGAGGCCAGTTCAGGGGTAATCCTTGAGGATTACCTTCTTCAAAACAGGACTCAGGACATCAACTGGCTGGAAGCAGGGCTGATGTTTCAGGCTGCAGGAAATCCACAAGGTTGAGTGTGTCTGGGTAGACAGGAGCAGGAACTCAACATGGCAGTGGTCTCCCTAAGTTCCAGGGATCCCATGCTGATTAGCATGCCAACAGGGCCCTCACTAAAGAGGAGCCCAGAAGGAAGGAAAGGAGATTCCTCTGGTCCCTGGGCCTGCTCTCTCCACCCATATGTCCCCTCTGATGAGTACACGCATGGGGCATTGATTACCAGACCACACTGTGGTGCAGTCTCTCCATGGAATGGCTCCACGCAGGGATTTATTAGTAATTAAGACTTGAATAAATATTTTGCAAACAGGGTCTCTCCTGATAACTAGGAAGGGCTTTGGGAGGTGAGAACCCCTTAGTTCCGGACCTTCAGGGACTGCAGTATGGACTTTCACATCCACATCATTATATGCTTGGCCACTTCAATGCTGCCAGGGCCTCAGCTGGCTGATAACAACCAGTTACAAATGCAGCTCTGCCCTCTGGGTTGTGTCCTTTCCTAGAAGACATGGGAACATCTCTGGATTGTTGATCTTGCCTGGTGTGGGTCTGGTGGCTCCCTCACGGCACACATGCTTCCTCCCTGGAAGTCTGCAGGATGCAGTCCACAGGCAGGGTCTATGGGGAAATTTCACAGCCTTGGGAAGAGCACCACATCTCCAGGACGCTGTGGAGTTAACTCACATGGACTCATGTGAGTTACTCACAGTGACTTATGGAGTTAACTTCACATAGGATTTGTTCTGGTCAGCAGTTCTCACAGGGTGGGTTACTCTCAGCCCTTAGCAGGGTTATCAACCCCAGCACTATCAACATTTTGGGCCAGCTTATTCTTTGTTTGTGGGGAATGGGGGTAGCCTATGCACTGTGAGGTATTTAGCAGCATCCATGACCTCTGCCCACTAGAGGCCAATAGTATGCCTCTCACTCCCAGATGTAACAACCAAATATGTCTGCAGACATCACCAAATATCCCTGGAGGATAGAGCTGCCCCTGGTTGAGAACCACTATTAGAAAGTGTTTCCAGCTGATTTCAGCAAAAATACTGGGCCTTCTTATGGGGAAAAAGAGTAGATCAATAAGTTTTAAAATGATAAAGGGAAAGTTTGTTCAGAAAAATCCATTTATGCCTTTGTCCATTAATCAGCTCTCAGTTAGGCTCCTCCCATGCACCAGGTACTGTTACAGGAGCAAAGGATTTAGCAGGAATAGGACACATAGGACCCCTGACCTCCTAAGGCTTGCCTGTTAGTTGGGAGGGACAGATGAGCAATAAACAAGTCAAAAACCAAATAAGATTATTTCAGGTTCGGGTAAGTACTCCAGGATTGGTATGATCAAGAGTATTCTGAATGAGGGGTGGTGGGGGGTCAGGAAAGACTTGAATAATGAGATGGATGCAGCCACTGGACTATTTAGGGGGAGAGCTTTTCAGGTATATGGAACAAGGATGGAAAAAGGAGGAGAGGGAGTTTGAGCAGGTTCAAGGAAGAGAAAAGAGGCCAGTGTGACTGAGCTAAGGACTACGGTGGAGTGTGGGATGAGGTGGAGAAGAACTGGGAGATGCATTATGGTCTAGATTGTATTTTAAGTGCAATTACCATCTCCCCATCATTATTCCTTGTAGTATTAATTCCAACCATTCCTTAACCCCACAAAGACCACTCCAGCCCATGGAACCTAACTTTAACTCTCTAACTCTAACTCTCTCTCTCTCTCTCTCTCTGTCCCCCTCCCTCCTTCCCTCCCCCTCTCTCTTTTTCTGAGACAGGGTCTCACTCTGTTGCTCAGGCTGGAGTGCAGTGGCATGATCACGGCTCACTACATCCTTGACCTCCTTGGCTGAAGCAATCCTCCCTACTCAGTCTCCCGAGTAGCCGGGACCACAGGCACGTGTCACCACACCAGGCTAATTTTTGTACTTTTTGTAGAGATGGGGTCTCACTGTGTTGCCCAGCTGGTCTTGAACTCCTGGGTTCAAGCAATTTGCTTGCCTCAGCCTCCCAAAGTGTTGGGATTACAGACATGAGTCACTGTGCCCAGTCAGCAACATTCTTTTATCATCCATTGCTCCCTCAAGTTCTCATTCTCCTTCTTTCTCAGCTTAAACCCATAGCCCATCACAATAAACTCTTTCTTTTTATAGTTTCAACTTCCTTCAGCTCTTTCTGCCATTGCACTTGTCTAACAAAATCCCAAACCTGCAAAAATACTCCATTTGCCTTGAAGGAGCTGGATGTAGCGGAGAGAACTTGTTCGGCATTAAATTTATGTGCACAACCTCAAGGGTTATGCTGGCAACTCTACCCTAGTTCCCTAGTCAACCTGTCCTCATCTCCAAAACAACCCTCCCATACCTTCTCCTCTTGCCTTAAACTGCCTAAACCTTTTCCCTCCATCTCATTTTCAGCTGATGACCTTGATTTTTATTTTTCTGCTCTGTTGAGCAGTTGTTCGTGAGCCTATGTATGTGCACCTATAAGAAAGGGAATGCCTTTATATTGCTGTATCCCCAGTGTGTAGGAAGAGTGCCTTGTACTTAATAATTTATCTGTAAAAATGTGGCAGTGAATGAATGAATGGATTTTAAGCAGAAGAGTGACAAGATATACTTCCTGATTTTAAAAGAACACTCTGGATATTGTGCAGAGAACAGATGTAGAAAGATAGGCATAAAAGCAAAGAGTGCATTAGGAGGCAATTGCATTGCTCCTGGCCTGGATTAAGGTGGTTGTGCTGGAGATGCAGATTAGTGAATAGCCTTCATTCTGTTTGGAAATAGAACCGATTTGCTGATGAAATAGACATGGGGAAAGATCCAGGAAGATCTCTAGGTTTTAGTTTAAACAATTGGGAGGGTGATGGTACCACATGATGAAGTGGGTAACGCTGTGAAGAGCATTTCTGAAAAGAGAGGGAAGTAAGAATTTGGTTTGGGCATATTCAGTCTGAGATGTCACTCAGAGGTGTGCAATTGGAGCAGTCACTTATGCTGATAGATGTCAGGCTGGTGCTCAGAGAACTCCCTAGTGCCACATGTCTATGTGGCCATTGCAGGTCAGCAGGAAGTTCTGCCCATCACAGTCACTCCTGGGTCCAGGCCAAGAAAGGCTTCACTTGGCATGTGCTCCTACTACTGAGGAGTCAAGGGAAAGAGAGCATGACACACTGCATACTCCTCTTGCCTAATCCAAGCTAGGGCTGTACAATGGTACCAAAGACTTGCCCCTGATTTTTTATCTGTTGGGTGATCAAAAGATGACAAGTGTTCCCAAGATGGATTTGTATTGGCCCTTGTAGCATTCATGTGGATGATTACCATGGCCCTTCCACAGATGAGTAGATAATAACACCCACTGATTAAATGAACAGTATGTGGCAGGCTACAGGCTAGCCCCTTTGCAGATAGTATTTTTTTCCATCTTCAAGGTGTCTTATGAAGATTGTTTTAATATTCATTTTACAGATGAAACATTGCCAAAAAATATTATTTAACTAGCCCCAGAGCTAGTTATTCTTTAACTAGCACTCCCAAAGCTGGAGTGTTGTATCTAAGGTTTGAACCCAGGTTACATTTTGTAACCCGAAAGTCCATGCTTTTAACCATCTTACCACACCAAATTACAGAGACTTAAAATGACATCCTCAAAGGTTTTATGGTGAATGGTTTAGAAGGGTCCAACCTGAGAAGGTTATTTTGTATACAACACATTTCTGTTTTCTAATGCTTTCTTTGAAAGTGGGAACCACCCTTGGCTACCAAGGCCACAAAAGCTCAGATTCACTTTCTCAAGTAACTGGAATGCAGAATGACTGCAAACTGGTGACATGGACTTGCTCCCCATTGCAATCCCCTTATGCTTTATGTATTGATACATCTACATCTACAGCAAGTCACCGAAATGCCAAATAAAAAAATAAGGACGGACATACAAGAAACTACTCATTATAAGATCAGGAGTCAATTCAGGGTTGACTTCTATGTTGGTTTCCTATTGTTCCTGTAACCAAGTACCACTGAAGCAGTGACTCCAAATAATACCATTTATCTCTCTTGCACTTCTAAAGATCAGAAGTCTGCAGTCAGTCTCACTGGACTAAAATCAAGGCATCACCAGGGCTGGTTGCTGATGGAGGCTCTGAGGGGAGAAGAATCTGCTCCTTGCTTCCTTCAGCATCTAGGGGCCACCTGTGTTCCTTTGCTCATGACCCTTCATCCATGTTCAAAACTCACCACTCTCATATCTGCTTCCAAGGTCACATCTCCTTCTCCTCCGACTCCTCCTGCCACCCTTTTATAAGGGCCACTGTGACTCTATCAAACCCCCTGGAAGATCCAGGATAATCTCCCCACCTCAGGAGACTTAACAATCACATCTGCAAAGTCCCTTTTGCTATATAAGGTAACATTCGGAGGTTCCAGGGAGGAGGGCATGGATGTATTTGAAGGACCATTACTCAGCCTACAGCAACATCTGTTCAGAGAGCATCTAACCTCAAGAATAATATTTCTCCAATACTTTGTCTCCTTCTTCAGATCCTGTCACATTCAAAACACCATGTAACCATATCAGAGTCATCCATCAGAAACCCATTACACGGTCATTTGTAACTTGTGTGGGTTTCATCTTTCACTAGTGAGACATTGCATTCGGGATTTGATTTTTTTCCCTTGCATCTTTGAAACGGAAAACCATAAATGTCACTTTGTTAACAGGGTCTCACTCTAAATTAGAGGACATTTGTTCTAAGCCCGAAGCTTAAATTAGGCCTTAACTTCCTGGACACTTACATTTTTATCACCTCTTTTTCTAATTGGCCCTAGCCACCCTGGAAATGATGAGAATGAGAGTGAAGACCAGCGCTGCATGCACCTTCACACTCAGGCTCACCAGCTCAGTTCACAGTGCCTACTTCTGCACCAGGGCCAGCAACAGAGAGATCTCCTGAAATCAACAACATTGAACATGTCAGAACTGGCAATTCTCTAAGGCTGACACTCTCAAGCCATGGGGGTAGCTATTCCTTTATCTTCTGGGTAGGGTATGGACAGAGAAGAAATGAACCCTAAGCCTACTGGATCCAGGGACAGAGAATTCATTCATTCATTCATTCATTCATTATTAATTACAAGCCTCATAGCACCTATCACTGTGCTGGTGCTCAAGATATAAGAGGCAACAAAGTAGACCTGGCTTTATGTCCTCATGAGACTTGCTACCCTTTATTTAGAACTTGCTGTAGGCCAGTCAACAGAAAACGTATTTGAAATGCAGCTCTTGTACTTATAGTCCTCTAACCATTACCCCAGAGAATTTATACCAATCTGCTGATTCAGGAGGGACTGATGGGTATAGTGAGTAGGAAGAAGATTTGAGTTAAGAACAAGTTAAATGAAACATGGGTCCCTGCACTGCAGATTCTGCCAGCCCTGGGAACCTGTTTGGAGACTTCAGAATATGTAGATTACATCATACCCCACTGGGTTAGCTTGTGCTGATTCAAATTACTTACTAAAGGATTAAAATACTGAACAACAGTGGTCTCATTTTCAGTGTGTTTTGTGCAACTGTTTCAACAGCGCCCCAGGCCCAGCTGTCCAGGGACAGGCCATCATCTGAGGATGGCCATTATCACAGGTCGAAATTCACGTTTCAGAAAATGCAGTGCTATCTCTCGGGGGCAGGAGGTGACATACATTTTGTTCTCATCACAGGGACAGGAAAATTCCCTTTCAGAGAGGGCACTGCCAGGAGCCGGCATGCAAGGAGCACAGGGCTGGCCCTTGTTGATTGTGAAGAAAGGAGGGAAGACAGGCCTGGCCATTCTGAGCAATAAAGTGTAGTTATTTCCACTGATGGCCATTGATAGCACTAACTTGGACAAGCAAAATGCTTTGTGATGACTAGCAGGATTATACCTCTCATGTGAAAAAAATTCTAATGTCGAGATCTAAAAATCTAGGAGACTGACTACGACACATGCCACATACTTGGAAACTCAATGTTTGAGGACATGGAGTGTACAGGAGATGTGGTGCCCTCTAGTTATGGGCACCAAGTTTCTCATTTGGAATTGTGTGTCCAGCCTCGATCGATGTCACTCCAGCCAAGGGAGGAAACTGAGCCTGGCCCACCTGCAGCCCTGACCTAGGGGTAGAGTCTCAGCAGATCCATCTGGAGCAACTCAAAAGGTTGCATGAAATGAAGAAAAGCAAAAAGACTTAGACACGTATAATAAAAACTATGAGTGACAGGGATGACAGGAAGCCTTTTTGATTTAATCATTCAGCATTTCATAAATATATATCTAGCACTCACTTCAGGCCCAGCTCTGTAATGATGATAGGAAATCAATGGTGAACAAAACACAAACCCTGCCTGTAAGCTCTTCTGGGCCACTGTAGAGATAGTTCAGGGTTGCCCCTTCAGCATCCATTCTCATGTCACTCCTTCCTAACCATACTCCACTTTAGTCAGGTTTGGGGTTCAAGTGTGTGTGATGCTACTTCCAGGTCTGGAAAAAGCCATCTGCTGAGGCTCACTCTATCCAGAACCACAATTAGGCAACACGGCCCCTACCCTGGGCCCCTCTTTAGGGGGCTCAGCTCTGACCCTTCTTCATCCATTATTTCCCTACGAGGTAAGAGTCTGAGGGACTAACAGGACAGGCCCACCAAGAGCCTGCACCTCCTTTTGCAGGCCGTTTTGCAGACCATGGCCAAGGAGTCCAGGCTATACTGTTAGTGCACCCACTGGCCTCTTCTCCAGTTCTGTCCTCCCAAAGGCAGATTGTGCTGCCAGTGTGACACCGCTAGGCCAGATGTGGAGTTTGCACTTACGGTGGGGGTGTCCCCATATGTGGAATGGAGTCAGGCGGTGGATGAGAAAAGGGACAGGCTATTGCCTGGAAACGTCTATTGGTATACTTGCCTGGAAGCTGCAAATGTGTATCCCATTGTCATCAACCCTGCAAATGATTCAGGAGGAGGCAAGGAAGCTAAGTTGGTTCAACAAGAGTGAAATCCAGTGATTTTACTGATTGTAGAGGAAGGAGCCTTCTAGGACTGCACTTGCCTAAATCCAGCCTACCTCTGGAGGTTTTAGGCTTTGTAATAAGCCAATCATTTCCCTTCATCATTTAAGACAGTTTAAATTGGATTTTGTGTCTTAAAACCAGCAACATCCCAAACTCCACTTCCATCAGCTACCAGCAGGTCATTTTTATCTCACTCAAGCTCAGAGTCCTCAAATGTACCATGAAGATAATCCAAATGTTTCTGGGTGCCTGACAGAAAGAAATGAAATCATGAGTGGGAAAAAATGCCTACCATGGTACGTGGCCTACAATAGGTGCCCAGTAAATGCCACTTTCCTTTTGAATCGTTCTAGGGTAAACGCACCTGATAGCAATAACTTAAGCAGCCCCTAAGAATGACCCTTTATAGCAGAAGCACCTGAGTGTGTGTTCTGAGCTAGGGAGTCCAAGAGTGGCCAACCCAGAAATTCATTCCTTGTCTATGAGAAACACCTGAGTCCCTGGCCCATCCTGCGGAACACAGGCTGGATAGAGCATTGAGACCCTGAGGTGTGGGTTAAATGAAGGCTGCCTGGTGGAGGCCGTTAAGAGGAGGGTGTTAAGTGAAAATGCTGTGGGGGCTGTATGCTGTTTGCAAGTGGTTGTGGTTTTCCTGCCCTTCCCACCACCACTGGACCGTGCAGTTATCTGTCCAGCCCACGCCACTGGACTGTATGTAAGGCAGGTACTTTGTCCAGCCCGCTGCCATTGGACTCTCTCCCCTGTATGTAAGCCCCTAAAAAAACCCCATGTCTCGTTTGCTGGCTCTGGATCTCTTCTTCAGCCTCTTGAACCTGGCGCCTTCCCTACTGAGGTTAACAGGGTTTGGCACGACAGTGGAGACGTAACAACTCGGGCACAGATACTAGGGGAACCCCTAGGCTTTGTCTCCCTCAGATTCCTGCTTAGTATCTGAAGATACAAAGATGAATGAGTCTGAGACCCTGCCCTATAAGAGCAGGCACAGCCCCACAGACTGGCAGGGGAGAAAGTCTACACCATGCCAGCCTATGATGATGCCGTGTTAAATGATCTGTAAAGTAAATAAGACATGAAACAAACTGGGCCTTGAACAGCAGGTTGGATATGTAAAAATGAAGAGAGGCTTGGAAGCTATTTGAAGTTAAATTGCTTTGGGTGCTATTAACAGCAGATTTCTGTGGCTTGTGCATATGAGGACTTCTCTCTTTCCTGTAAAGCCCAGAGGTCATATGTCCACGGCTGCTATGGTGGTGTCATGATCATCAGGGACATGAACTTCTTCCTTCTTTCTGCTTGCCTGTTGTAGCGTCTCTGTTGAGGCTACTCCAAAGTTCTAGAAGGCTGTTAGGGCTCCAGCATTATATTCATATTGTAGGCAGCAGTCATGAGGAAGAATGACAAGTAAAAAGGCAAAAAGGGGCTCACCCCAGCTGTCTGTCCTTCCTTCTCAGAGGTTCCTCCCAATCATTTCCATTTAAAATCATTAGCTAGGCTGGGCACAGTGGCTCACACCTGTGATCCCAGCACTTTGGGAGGCCAAGGCGGGTGGATCACCTGAGGTCAGGAGTTTGAGTTTGAGACAGCCTGGCCAACATGGGGAAACCCTGTCTCTACTAAAAATACAAAAATTAGCCAGGCATGGTGGCACACGTCTGTAATCCCAAGTACTCAGAGGGGCTGAGGCACGAGAATCGCTTGAAACTGGGAGACAGAGGTTGCAGTGAAAGGAGATCATGCCACTGCACTCTAGCCTGGGCGACAGAGTGAGACTCTGTCTCAAATAAAAAAAAAAATCATTAGCTAGAATTTAATCCTGTGACCATATCTAGTTGCAAAGGAAATGAAGAGGTCAACTAGGCACAGTGGTGTCTTCATGATACAGATATGTTAATAAGGAAGCAGAAGGTGGAGGCATCTAGCTGCTTCTGTCACTTGGGGGATATCACAGAAGCAGAGGACAAATAAATAGCTCATGACCAGGAGAGCCAGGAGAAGTTGGAGTAAAAGGTAACAAAGAGATGGCAAGTCCAAATATAGAACAGACCAGAACTTAGGATAGGCCAAACTTCAGCAAGAACTGGGAAGTACTTGGCTTGTACTAACACAGATTACTGGATCTCACCCCCAGAGTTTCTGATTCAGCAGGTCTGGAGGACAGCCCTAAACTTTCGCATTTCTAACAAGTTCCCAGGTGATGCTGATGCCGATGCTGCTGGCCTGGGGACCACACTTTGAGAACCACTTTGGATAAAGTTAGGACTTTATCCTCTAATTAACCCCCTGAAGGCTTCTGAGTTAGGAAGAAAAAATGATGAGCTGATTCATGAAGGCTTATCTGCCAGAGGTTTGTCAGATGGGCTGGTGAGGGTGAAGATGAGGCAGAGGCAAGGCACTAAGCAGACAGCAGTAAAGCCGTCATTTGGGATGTGTTTGGCTGGGCTTAACTGTATTATTTACAGCAACTTCTTGAAGCTTCTGACCTCCAAGACCTGACTTTATCATAGTAAGCAGACCAATCAAGCTATCCGCCTTATGGCCAAAAAAAACCCGTTTTGAAAGACTGTTGGTTATTGATGACAGATCTAAAAAAAAAAAAAAAAAAAAAAAAGCAAAAGGATGTCCCCATCTTCCTACCCTATCTAACTACAGCCCAAAGTTTTTACTGAAAAATGAGAAGCAGCCAGAGGACTCACAAGTAAAGAATCAAGCCATGATTAGAAGAAATAAAATGCCAGGGGAAAACCAAGTCAATGGATCCTGTTCTTTCCACCACGGTGTCCCTCCCACTTTCTAGTTGATTTGCTGTGACCTGAGTTTAGACCTCCTTTGGGTTTGCAATTAAGGCTGAAATACACAGGAAAGCAGGACTGAGGATGTGGACCAACCTGATTTGAATCCTGGTTCCAGCTGTGAAGCAGGGTGGTAGCCGGTCTCTGGAGAACTTTGTAAATTAGAAAACGTGTCCCCTCCGGGTGCAGCTTGGCAACTTAAGAATGTGGGCTGCATTACAGCCCTCATTTGCCAGCTTGGCCAAGAGCCCTATTGCAGGGCACAGCCTGCAGGACAGTAAGAGGTGGTCCTGCCGTAAGCAGGAACTTAACCTCAGGAGCCCAGGGTTTTTCCTCTGTCAGATAGGTTGACAGGCAGAGACCCCAGAGTTGTCAAGCAGACTCAGTGAGATAACCACATAAAATGCCTGGCACATAGTGGGTGCTCAAGGAACATCAATTTCCTTCCAGATTTCCTTTTGAATCAGTAGCCGGATGGGTTAAGCCTCGTGGGCTGCCAGGGAATCATCTGCTCCTCCAAATCTTGGCACGGCTGCCCCTGCCTGGCATTTGCAGTGGCATGCCTGCTGCCTCTCCACCAGCATCTCATTGTCTGGCATGAGAAAAAAGTGCCCGGCTCCTGCTGTGAAGCGGAGCGCAGCAGACGGAGACCAGCTGAGCTCCTGTGGTCATCAGATTAGCTCCCTTAATACTGCCAGCTTCGGGGGTCGCAGAGCCCCGATTGCAAATCTAAAATCCCAGTGACTTCCCTCCCTTGTCATTAATTTCCTAAGCTCCAGCGCTGCCAAGATAATATGCTGCCAGGTGCAGGGACTCCTCTAAGCCACTTTGCTCACCAATCCAACCCAGTGCAGGGCCCCTGGCCAGCCTGCTCAGGTGCTAGAGGGGCGAGGAGGGGCAGAGGCATCATTTCAGCGAGCCCTGTAGGTGTGAGGCAACGTGGAGAGCTTTCCTTGCTGATGACTCTCCTCCTAAAGGGGCCAGCCAAGAGGCTGAAGTGCCAAATCCCAATTAAATCACAAAAGAAGTGGGAGCAGCGCGGAAGGACAAGTGGGGAGGGAGAGAAGCCTCTGCGGCTGATTCTCGAAGGGGCACTTACTCCTCTTGCCTGAGGTTGTTCTAGGCTTGCTAAATGGGATCTTTTCTCTTTGGGGTCCGTGCTTTATCGTAACGAAAGTTATGCTGAGCACCAATTATCTACAGGGCTTTGGGCTGGTCACAGGCAATCAGAGACAAATGAGATCTGCTGAGCAAGTTCATGTTTTAATCAGGGAGACAGACCTGCGAACAGGCCATGCAATCTGGCAAATGCTCTAATGAAGATTAGTATGGAGTGCCATGAATGCACATAGGAGGGATGCCTGACTCTGCTGCGGCAGTAGGGAAGCTTCAGAAAACAAGGAGCATTTCCTGGAAGAATGGGTAAAAGGTCACAAGGCACAGATGAAGAATGGCATTGCAAGGAGAGGAACAGCACATGGCAGGCACGCAGTTCTGAAACGTGGTGTAGGGAAGTGTGGCCAGTGAAGTAAGGGAGTGAGGCTGAGGAGGGTCTGGCAGTCTTGGTCAGGGAGCAGATGAAGAAGGCCTGTAGCCCAACAAACAAGGAAAATCATGAAACTGCACTGACATACAGGCTCACCCCCACCCATGCACATGCTTTGTCCATGCCCACTTTGTGGGGCAAGGGGTGGGCAGGCTGGCTAGATGATGAGGTTCCAGGAGTTGGGTGCTTGATACAATAATCAGCTAGCAAGAGGCAGCGTAAGTACCACACTCTGAAATCAATGCTGAAAGCAAGGGGCTGGGAATGGGAGATGAAGTCATAAGATATGGACACAGAAAGTGAAGAGGAGGGAATGCTAGTCAGTTGGACTAGGGGTGAGGGAGGGCCTGGGACTCCCACCATGCCTGGGACTCTATCTGCATTCTTGTTTTGTGCTGTGTCCATAAGACAGCCTGATCCCCTTCTGCTTACGCTAACTGGGACTCATTTGTTATCAAACGCTATCTGACTAGTGCCCCATCCCTGCCTGTATGCAGGGGTTAGCTTTGGGAAAGGCAGCAAGTAGGGAGGCCCCGGGGGCATAGGACTAAATTTTGTAGGTGTAATATCTGAGTTTAGGGTTGCAGGTTCTATAGTGTCTGGCCTTGCTCAAGGACTTGGAATGGTGAGCATGGGAACTACAGCCAGGGCTTAGAATCAATGCAGGATCAGTCTCCAGCCAAGCAGAAAAAACAACAACATCCTGCTGATTGGGCTTCTCGCAAAGCCATTGATGGAGGGAGAGAGCACACAGGTGTGCCCCAGTGATGTGGAGAAACATGCACCTGGGGCCCCTGTGACTAGGAACTGAGTTTTCATTGTGTGCTAGTGATATCTAAATAATCCAAATGGTGTCCTGGACCCTGCAGGGCAATGGGCTAAGGGAAGGACAATGACAACCCTAAGTATTGCTTCATGTCTACTCCGACGCAGGCAGTACTGTGAAATTGTGATATAATATGAAATACGTATATTGGTCTCTGTGTCTAGTTCCTGACATAGAGCTCTTAAAACCCTTGTAGATAGGGGCACTAGGAGAATCTTTTGTTCTATTATTTGATCTTTGACCCCAGTTCCTGACACAGAGTTCCTAAGACCTGTGTAATTTCCTGAGTGATAGAAGCATCTGACACAGAGCTCTTAAATCCCTTGGAATTTCCAGAGTGGCAGGAGTATCTTTTGTTTTAATGAGGTGACTCTTGCTGGATTTCAGGATAGCACCAGGATGGGGGCTGGTTGTCAGGGAAACCAACCATGTGACCAGAGAGTTGGAACTTTGAGCCCCACCCCACAACCTCCAGGGAGGGGAGAGGGGCTGAAGGTTGAATTAATTGATCACCAATGGCCAACGATGTCATTATTCATGCCTTTATAATGAAGCCTCCATAAAAACCCAAAAGGGCTGGGTTGAGAGAGCTCCTGGTTGCTGAACACGTGGGAGGGGAGTGTGCCTGGAGAGGGCATGGAAGCTCTGTGCCCCTTCCCACATGTCTCGCTTTTGCGTCTCCTCCCCTGGCTGTCCATCTTTGCCCTTTGTAACATCCTTTATAATAAATGGGTAAACATAAGTATGTCCCTAAGTCCTGTGAACCGTCCTAGTGTAACCGCCCAGTGGGTTCACCTTGCCCACTGCCTACACAGAGCCGATTTATCAAGAAAGGAGAATTACAATGGAGAAAGAGTAATTCACACAGAGCCAGCTGTGCGGGAGACTGGAATTTCATTATTACTCAAATTGGTCTCTCTGAGAATTTCAGGATCAAAGTTTTTAAAGATAATTTGGCGGGCAGGGGCTTGGGAAGTGGGGAGTGCTGATTGGCCAGGTTGGAGATGGAATCACAGGGGGTCCAAGTGAGTTTTGCTTGCTGTCTTCTGTTCCTGGGCGGGATGGCAGAAATGCTTGAGCCACATTACTGGTCTGGGTGGTGTCAGCTGATCCATCGAGTGCAGGGTCTGCAAAATATCTCAAGCACTGATCTTAGGTTTTACAATAGTGATGTTCTCCCCAGGAGCACTTTGGAGAGGTTCAGACTCTTGGAGCTAGAGGCTGCATGACCCCCAGACTGTGATTTCTAATCCTGTAGCTAATTTGTTAGTCCTGCAAAGGCAGACTGGACCCCAGGCAAGAAGGGGGTCTTTTTGGGAAAGGGCTATTATCAATTTTGTTTCAGAGTCAAACCATGAACTGAATTCCTTCCCAAAGTTAGTTCAACCTACACCCAGGAATGAAAACGGATAGGTTAAAGGTTAGAAGAAAGATGGAGTCGGTTAGGTCTGATTTCTTCCACTGTCATCATTTCTTCAGTTATAATTTTGCAAAGCCAGTTGCACTAGCAGATTAATCAAACCCGAGATAATGGGAACCCTAATTTATAGCCAGTCAGTCAGAAGTGTAGGTGACAACCTACTGCTTGTGATTGGTGTGTCTGAAGTCAGGCAGTCTTGTGGGACTGAGCCCTTAACCTGTGGGATTTGACTCTACCACCAGGTAGATGGTATCAGAATTGAGTTAAATTAAGGAATACTTGGTCAGTGTCCACTGGAAAATCTATTGGTTGGTCATGGGAAGAAATTCCCACATACAACATTTTGGTGACCAGAGGTGAAGCATTCTGTGTTGTGAGCATGAGACTAGAGAGAAAAAACTAATTTGGGTTTTTTCCTTCAAATACCAACACAGACCTTCCCCCACCTTCCAAGCTTATGGTCTAGTTGGGAAACAGAAAATTAAACCTCAGTTACAATTGACCTATGCCCCAGTCTGTGATTGAGGAGGCAGAGGTAGCCATGGAAACCTATGCCAGTGACCTGGTGAGGGCTGTGAGGGTGCAGAGGCTGCTCCAAGCAGAAGGGAATATGTGTGCCAGGGCAGTGAGGTCACAGAGACTGGCACAGCTGAGCAGTGAAAGAGATGTGCTATGGCAGGAGGGGGCGGTCACAGGGCCCCACAGCCAGAAGCAGGGGGGTGGGCTTTCTGTAGAGGGAAGGCAAGACAGGTGGGAAGGGGCACAGAGCTTCCATGCCCTCTCTAGGCACACTCCCCTCCCATGTGCCCAGCAACCCAGGAGCTCTCTGAACCCAGTCCTTCTGGGTTTTTATGGAGGCATCATTACATAGCCATGATTAATGACATCATGATGAGCAGCAGGTAAAGCAGGAGAACAGCAACACTGTTTTGGGTAAATTACTCTGCCTATGGCAAAAGGTGGAGGGTAGCAAGGGAGGAGGCCAAGACATTAGTTAAAGAATTACTGGGTGCTTCAGGCGAGATAATGGAACATGGATTTGAATGTAGCAACGGAGATGGAGGGAAGGGCAGAGACTCAAGAGACATTTGGGAGGCAGAAAAGGCAAGATTCAGATATCAGTTGAAGATGGAGAAATGAGGGTGAGGGAGCTTGTGGAGGACTTCTTAATAATGTCCTCAAGGTTATCCGGTCTTAACTCCATTTATGCCTAATGTTCCATTATTGGAACACTAAGCCTATGGGAGTTACATATATCCTACTGCTCAAGGTCATTGCCAAGGTCTGATTTTTCACATACACAGAAATTTGCAACCTCTGGCATAAATGGGTTAATCCTTGCAGCCTGTACATGTTCCCTTCAATGGCAGACAAAGACTTTGCAGATGTGATTAAGTTAAGAATCTTGAGATGGGAAATATTATCCTAGATTATCTGGGTGGACTCAAAATACACTCACATGTATCCTTGGAGAGAGGCAGAAGAAGATCTGATCACACACAGGTGGAGAAGGCAATGCGACCACAGACGCAGAGAATGGAGTTGATGTGGCCACAAGCCAAGAGATGCTGGCTGGAGGCTGAAAGAGGCCAGCAAGATACTCTCCTTTAAAGCCTCCAGAGGGCATGTGGCTGCTACTGACACCTTGGTTTCAACCCAGTGAAGCTGATTTTGGATTTCTGGCCTCTGGAACTGTAAGAGAACACATTTCTGTTGTTTGAAGCTACCGATTTGTGGAAATTTGTTACAGCATCCACAAGAAACTAATATAAAGCTGAAGAGTAAAATCTAACTGCCAATTTTCTAGTCTAGGCAACTAGGTGGAGGGTGGTCACCTTCATGGAGATGGAAACCCTGGAGGACCGGGTAGGAAACAATGGGCTCCAGCGTGGCCATGCTGAATGTGAGGTCTCTGGAAGGTAGATTCCAGCAGGCAGTTGGATGTGCAGGCTTGAAGCTCAGGAAAATGTCCAGGCTAATGTCTGAAGCTTGTGAGTCACCAGCATGTAGAGAGTAACTAAAGCCATATTAGCAACAAATTCACCTGCAAAAAAAGTGTAGAGCAGTGGTTCTCAGCCCCACCAGCATCTAAGAATCCCTGGGGCAGCTTTTATAAATGTCAGTGCCTGAGCCCCATCCCCAGAGAGTTTAACTAACTTGACCTTTGTGGCACCCAGACCTTCATGTCCTTCTGAAAGCTTCCCAGGTGATATTGAGGTGCAACCAAGGTCACGAACCACTGGTGTAGACAAGAAGAGTGAGCCTAACACAAACACTTCAGGCCACCAGTAGCTACAGCCATGGTTTTCAAAGTGTGGTCCCTGAACCAACACATCAGCACCACCTGGGAACTTGATGGAGATGTACATTCTCAGGCCTCATTCCAGACCTAACAGTAAGAAACTCTAGAGATGTGGGCCCAGGAGTCTCTGGTTTAACAAGCCCTCCAGGTGATTTGGATGCATTTAATTACCAGTGGGTTAAAGGATGGGTTTTAGGGACAAAGAAGCCCTCCCTAAAAAAGGGATAGAGTAGAAGTAGCCAGCAATGGACATGGAGATCCTAGAAAGTGTAATGAATTGGCATCAAAAGGGGGTGGTATGGTTTTTTTAAGGGAGTAATCGTCCCAAAATGTCAAACCAGATAAGATCTGAAAAGACTCATAGGACTTAGTGACCAGTTCGGAGTCCAAAGGGAATAGAAGGGTGTTGAGTCCAAGGCACTGGAGGTGGCCTGGTCTGTGGTGCAGAGGGAAAGGAGACACAGCTAAGCTCAGGTGCACGTCCATTTGTAGGTCTGAGGCGGCTGGAGGAAGTCTTGAGGATGTTTACTCTGGTGGTGGTCTTTTTCTCTGGTGGTAGAGAGTCATATGACCTGCTGAGACTGGGTGGGCACAGGAGTGATCAGATTAAAGCCATCATGAAGAATGGGACCAAGAACTGGCTGGTGAAAACATAAGTGCCCCTGGGCAGTGGCCCAGCTTCATTTAGGGTGGAATGTTGGGAATGTGCATCCATCCCAGTGTGCGTGGGTGCGTGCTTGCTTCTTCCCATGCCACCTACCAGGGAGCGCTGGGAGTTGAATGGTACAGAGTTGGAGCTTTGGTAGGAGGGTGAGATGAAGGAGTTTGAGGCAAGGATGCTGGCAAGAGAGTAGCTGAAAGTATGGGTAGGTCCTGGACTTCAAGCTGTGACAGCTGTCAGAGCAAGGAAGAAGGTAACTAAGGACGACATTCGAGGAGACGGGGCTGTGATCAGAGAATGAGATGATTTCATAGGTGAGTTCTAATACACACCAACTGGAGAAGTGTGTGGTCAGGTCCAGGAAGAAGAGTGTGAATTCAGGCCATGAATACAAACAGGTGCAGCAAAGGGATGAAGAGAAGAGAAGATGCTGAAAGACAAGAGGAGCTGGGGGTGTGGCCCCGAGATTTTGTGTGGGAGCGGCTCCCTGGCCTGCTGGGCTCTCCTTGGAGGAGTGCGATGGGCTGCTCTTGGGTGGGAAGTATCAAGAGCTCCCTGGTGCTGTGCTATTCTTGCCTCACATGTGACCACTGCCAGGCATGGTGTTGGAGCCAATGAAGTCATTTGCTTCATCTCATTGCTACTAATAATTGCTGATGCGACTGATCCAAACATACCTACTACAAAGTCAGTGTCTGAAACTGGCTTCATCTGAGCCCCATTTTGGAGGACAGTAGAATGGTGCTGAGAAGGAGAAAAATGTGTCACTATCTATTGAAGGTAGCAATTTCTCAGTTCTTTCTCAATTCAAATTCTACACTATCTGGCTCTTTTTTCTCCCTTTAAGAGGTCTCTTCCCTCCCTTCTTCTTCCCAAGCTGGTACTCAAGGGCAGAAGGGAGCAGAACCACTGGTCTACTCTACTCTATTCCCAGGTCCTCAGGCCCCACTGCTACGTGGTCCCTCTTCTTGCCTCATTGCTGGCTTTCCCGTGCTGGTATTCACTGGGAGTAACTGTTATTACCTGTTTCCTGGATATCTTGCTGAGGTCCAAGGGGAAGTGTGGAGTCCCCACCATGCACCTCCACTTAGGAGGTCCTCGCTTGCTGGAGCTATTTTCCCACTGCATTCTAGACACCAGAATCTCCCAGTACTTTGTGTCCCCCCAACTGGGACATGCAAGAACTTCCGAGGCCCCAGATGCCAGGGATGGCGATAGGGGAACTGGGCACTATCTCAGGACCAGAAATCCTCAGCCCCTGTCCTCTACCTCTTGGGCTGCACCCTTCTATCCTGGTGACAAGCTGAGTTTTCCTGGGCTGCATTTTAGGAAACAAGGAGCAAGTTGTCTTATTCTAGGATTCACCTAAATTCCTTAGATATTTCTAAAAAAAAAATCCTCCTCAGCTTCCCAGAAGAATTGGAGCAGGAATAAAGCAAGAACACTGTGTCTGACTCTCTGCCCTTCCCCCTCTCACTCTTCCTCATCCTCTCACTCTTCCTCATCCTTCCCAACTATAGAAGGACTTTCTAATTCCTCCTATGGTCTGATAGGAGCTGTGCCTCTTACATATTCTCTCCTTTCTTGATACATTTGTCCTTTCTTTCCCTCAGGCAATGAAGACAGAAAAATCAAAGAAAAAAAACAAGATTACTGAAAAGAAAAGAAACTGCGAAAGGTGTTTTTAAAATATTATTCCAATTATATAAACAACCAGTAGCAGTGTTAAATGACTTACATACCTTGTTTCATAAAATTGCATTAAAAGCCTATGAGGTAGTACTGTTGTCATCATTTTAGAAATGGAAAAACTTGGAGATTCAATAAGCCGATAACAAAGGCAGTAAGAGATGAAGAGAGGCCAACTGATCCAATATCTGAGCTCTTAACCCCTAGGCTACATGCCCTCAACTAGCCCACCTGCTTCTGCCTATCTGAAATCCCAGAGGCCATGGATCTGACTTTCATTCTCTACCTCTGGCAGCCCAAAGACAGCATTTTCCCTAACAGCAACTAACGTATGTAAAGAAATATTTCATCATCATTCCAGTGTCTGAACCATTAAGGAAGAGGCTTGGGCTGACATAAACACAGGTCACCTAGCTCAGCCATATCAATTGTTAAAATATTGAAAATTGAACTATTAAAATATTTCCATTCTGGTGGTTAAATAGCTGCTGCCCCCAAAACTCCCAAGTGCCATCCCTCAATGCCTCATCCTGATTGATTGGTATTCAAGTCCTACTCACTGGAAAATATTTTGAATATCACCCTACAAGAGAGAAAGAGGAGTTTCACCCTACTGCATTGGACATATATGTATAAGCACTCCCTTGAGCTATCAACGGTACCATAAAGTAATAGTCATTTTTTCTAGCATTAGTGAGACAACAGAGCATAATGTCTAGCACACAGCAGGTGTTCACTAGATATTAGTTGTACTATCATCTAAGCTATGTTGCAAAAAGTCTTCCTTCGGGGGGAGCTTGGAGCCCAGCAATTCCCAGAGTTGGTAGAACTGACAGACATTCTTTTAGAAAGCAACAGTAGAGCAATTTTCATTTAAATCCCCAAGGTGGAGATATGAATCAGATATGTCTAGAATCAAAGCATCTGGATAAGTTAGCAGAGGCAACTGCCTGGCCATCAGAATGCTGGACCTGAGTGGGCACTAACTGATAGCAAAAGCAAAGTGAAATGAGAAAGAGATTTGGGCTGATGGCAGAAACCAATTGTGCTCACCACCAAGTCCTCCCTGTGGGCAGATGTGGGGCACTAACATTTACTGAGCACTTTAGCCTCTTTGACTTCTCATCCAACATAAAAAGAGTGCCAGCATTCCCATTTTTTATGTTTGAAAACTGGAGTTTAGGGAGGGTTAGGAATTTGTCCAAGGCCACACAGGCAGCAACACATGGGGTTGGGAATCCCATCTATCCTACCTGGTTCTAAGGCAGTTATGCTGCCTCCTCCAGCACGCACTTTTGCACTTGGGTAGGAGTGGGGGACAGTTTACCCAGATGTGCCCTTTATGCACTGCTTTGGTTTGCTTTAACAGATCCTTTACAAGTAAATCACAAAAGCCATAGTCAAAATACTCACATGTTCCAAAGTAGACATTTTAACAGAACCCACTCACAATCCAGAGAAGCCTGTGATGATGGAAAGAAAAAGTAATGAGATTCAAAGAATAGAACAAAACACAGAGAGCTGCACCTGGCAAGGGAAATAAGAAATGAAGGTATCAGTTGATGAGACAAGTGGGAAACAAAGGCACTCACAGCCTCAAGTGCTTCCATTGCAGTGGAGCATTGGGTGGTGCAGAGGATGCACTTTGCCAATCTATGGCCTCCCTGGATGAGCTGGCTTGGCCTTGGTGTGGACGGGAACTGTGAACCATGAGGCAAATGAATGTCAGCAGTGTGCCCAGACGCTGGATCCATGGAATGGGAACCAACAGCTGAACTGTGCACGCTTATAGCTGACATCAACGCAGAGGCAATGGGCCAGGTGTACAGACTGAGGAGGAACTGCAGCTAGAGTATGTCTGTATCTTCACACGGTATCTCTAAGGTCTAGCCTTTGCTAATCTTCATTCTTGGATATCTCTTCATGGTTTTCAAAGTGCTCTTCTGTAGGCACAATGGCCTTATCTGAGCCTCAAACCAATCTGTGATGAAAAAAGATTTGTATCCATATCCCCACTCACAACCCACATCTTTTTTTCCTGCTTTTTTAATCAATGAAGAAACTGCCTCAGAGAGAAGAGAAAGTGACAGACCTGGCAGGGTACCCGGGTCTTCTGACTGGGGGAACAGTGTGGAATAAAAGCCAGACAGAGAGTTTTGGGATCTGGTTCATCTCGATTCAAACCTGGCCTCTCACGAGCTGGGGCACCTTCAGCAAGTTATTTGACCTTTCCAAGCCCCCATCACTTCATCTGTAAAATAGAGATAATAGTATCTAATTCAGAGTGTAGAAATTAAATAAATTAATATATGCAAAGTGCCTAGTTGTCCATAAATGTTATTTTTCTTTTTCCTTCTAGACTAGTAGTTTTTCCATTGTACTGGATCAGTTTCAGAGATTTGTGATATGGGAGTGAAAAAGGAAATTGTTTCTGGCATTCTCAGCCTTGTGCGCTCCACATTTCCATTGTGGTCATGGAAACTCAAGCCAAGGCTGCACCATAGTGGGAATGCCTGGGGCATGTTCTGGATGACCCTCTGCCAGGTTCAGACAGTTCTCCCAGCTCTAACGCTGTTTAATTCAGCAAGAAAACATCCATACCTTTGAATAATAAATCCTCTGTGACAGTGTAACATCAGTATATAGCCATCTCATATTATTTTGACAAAATTTTCATGAAAATGTGGGACTCTGTAAATGTGGGATTCTTTATTGAGTATGATCAGAGCCAGCTCCACGGTTCCCAATGGACAGCTGTGCTTGTAATCTCACAGCACAACACCTTCTTCTGCACTTGGCCCTCATTAGCCCACACCTTTGGAAGAGCTAGAGGGTCAGGTTCAGGAAAAATTGTGAGAATTTGACATGCTCCCATTTCTCATACTGGAAAATCTTGCCTTATCTCAGAGAGATGCTGGCTCCCTTGTTCTCAAACTCACATAAAATACCTTTCCATAATTGGGGTTTCTATGCAGCAATGTGCTGATAAATGTTTAACTATAGGCTCTCTAGAAAAAAAATCTGATTTGTAGCATTTGCCAATTTCACGATGTAAATACTCACATCATGGCTGATTTCAAGCTACTTTCATGAGGCGACTGAACATGGAATTAGGAAATAGATACCCAGTTCTCATGGGCTGGGAAGAGCTGGCACTATTCTGCTAAATTTACTTACATTATCTCATTTAATCTTATCAAAAATCCTAGGAGTTAGGCATTATTATCTCCATTTTATAGAACAGGAAATCGAGGCATAGAGAAAGAAAGTAACCTGGTAAGGTTACAGAGCTCTTAAGTGGAGCTGGGATTTGAAGCCAGTTCTGTTTGATCCCAGTGGCATTCCTATAAAACACTAGACTATATCCAGTCTCCTTGTTTACATTGCCTGTTTTTCCACTGCACTCCCCTCCCCCAATCAAACCAGAAAGAATCTAATACATTATTAACATTTGTCTGCTGTCTTCCCACTCTTTTTTCTCTCTCCACATCCCTCTGCCCCCAAGCCAGACACTTTCTAACTGGTCTCCCTGTCTTGAGGTTTGGCACCACTGTGTGCATCCACAAATCCACTGCCTGAGATGCCTTCGTAAACAGAAACCTGACCATGTTTGTAACCCACTGCTCAGAAACTGTTTTAGGGTCTCTACTGCCTACTGCACTTAGTCCATGGATGATTTTCTGAGCAAGAAAATGTGGACAAGTAAGTTTGGGAAATGCTGCAAGCCAGATGCCCTCTTTCCAGTTCACGATGCATGTTAGCCTATTAGAGGGAGTACATAGAATTGTTTTCCTGTGTTCCTTGGGTCTTCTCAATGAACTGGATTACAGAAATGCATGCCTTTTGCCCTCTGAAACATCTGCTAAAATCTAAAGACTAGAGCTTGTAGAACAAACTTCAGAAAAGCCCTGCCTAAAAGGTGCCCAGACTCCTTAATTTCACCTTCGAAAGCTTCCAAAACCTTGACCTAATATTCCTCTCCAATATAGGAGCTTAAGCCTAAGAATGAGACAGATCCAGGTTCAAACCCCAGCACTGGCATTTAATAGTATGTCACGTTAACCTATTTACTCTCCCATTCTGTGCCACAGGTTCCTTATCTGTAAGTGACAATAACTGTACCTACCTTCAAGGGTTATTATTAAAAGTTTGCATGAGAGAATGAATATAAACCTCACAGTAGAATATCTAGCTGATATGGTTTGGATCTGTGTCTTCCCCCTTTGTTTTCTCTCTCTCCTGCTGCCTTGTGAAGAAGGTGCTTCCTTTCCCCTTTGCCTTCTGTCATGATTGTAAGTTTCCTGAGGCCTCCCCAGCCATGCAGAACTGTGAGTCAATTAAACCTCTTTCCTTATAAATTATCCAGTCTCAGGAAAGTTCTTTATAGCAGTGTGAAAATGGACTAATATGTAAATTTGTACTAAGTTAATGGGATCCTGCTATAAAGATACTTGAAAATGTGGAAGCGACTTTGGAACTGGGTAATGGGCAGAGGCTAGAACAGTTTAGAGGGCTCATCAGAAGACAAGAAGATGTGGGAAAGTTTGGAACTTCCGTGAGACTTGTTGAATGGTTTTGACCAAAATGCTGATAGTGATATAGACACTGAAGTCCAGACTGAGAAGATCTCACATGGAGATGCGGAACTTCTTGGGAACTGGAACAAAGGTGACTCTCGCTTTGTTTTAGCAAAGAGCCTGGAAGCATTTTGCCCCTGCCCTAGAGATCTGTGGAACTTTGAACTTGAGAGAGATGATCTGAAATTGGAATTTATGTTTAAAAGAGAAGCAGGGCATAAGAGTTTGGAAAATTTGCAGCCTGATGATATGATAAACTAAAAAAAAAACACCTATTTTCTGGGGAGAAATTCAATCTGGCTGCAGAAATTTGCATAAGTAACTAGGAGTCAAGTGTTAATTGCCAAGACAATAGGGAAAATGTCTCCAGGGCATGTAAGAGGTCTTGGCAGCAGCCTCTTCCATCACAGACCTGGAGGCCTAGGAGTAAAAAATAGTTTCGTGGGCCAGGCCCAGGGCCCCGCTGCTCTGTGCAACCTAGTGACTTGGCACCCTGTGTTCCAGCTGCTTCAGTTCCAGTGTGGCTAAAAGGGGCCAAGGTACAGTTCAGGCCATTGCTTCAGGAGGTGCAAGCCCCAAGCCTTGGGGGCTTCCACATGGTATTGG
The DNA here is from genome assembly GCF_006542625.1 of Nomascus leucogenys. Taxonomy (NCBI): domain Eukaryota; kingdom Metazoa; phylum Chordata; class Mammalia; order Primates; family Hylobatidae; genus Nomascus; species Nomascus leucogenys. The sequence continues at coordinate 111,016,401 of NC_044386.1, forward strand.
ACCTGCAGATGCACAGAAGTCAAGAATGGAGGTTTGGCAACCTCTGCCTAGATTTCAGAGGGTGTATGGCTATGTACTGATGTCCAGGCAGAAGTCTGGTGCAGGGACAGAGTCCTCATGGGGAACCTCTGCCAGGGCAATGTAGGAGGGAAATGTAGGGTCAGAGCCCCCACACAGAATCCCTACTTGGGCAGTGCCTAGTGGAACTGTGAGAAGAAGGCCACCGTACTCCAGACCCCAGAATGGTAGATCTACCAACAACTTGCACCCTGCACCTGGAAAAGTCACAGGCACTCATCACCAGCCCGTGAAGGAGCTGCCCAAGGCCATGGGAGCCCACCCTTGCATCAGTGTGCCCTGGGTGTGAGACATGGAGTCAAAGAAGATCATTTTGGAGCTTTAAGATTTAATGACTGCCTCCACTGGATTTTGGACTTGCATGGGGCCTGTAGCCCCTTTGTTTTGACCAATTTCTCCCATTTGGAATGCGTGTATTTACCCAATGGCTGTACCCCTACTGTATCTTGGAAGGAACTAACTTGTTTTTTATTTTATCGGCTCATAGGTGGAAGAGACTTGCCTTGTCTCAGATGAGACTTTGGGAGACATTTAATACTGGAATGAGTTAAAACTTTGGGGGACTCTTGGGAAGGCACAGTTGGTTTTGAAATATAAAAAGGACATGAGATAGGGGAGGGGCTAGGGGTGGAATTGTATGGTTTGGCTCTGCATCCCCATCCAAATCTCATCTCTAATTGTAATCTCCATAATCCCCACATGTTGAGGGAGGAAGCTGGTGGGAGGTGATTGGATGATAAGGGCAGTTTCCCTCATGCTGTTCTTGTGATAGTGAGTGAGTTTTCATGAGATCTGATGGTTTTGTAAGTGTTCAACTGTTCCTCCTTCATGCACTCTCTCTCACCTGCCACCTTGTAAGATGTATCTGCTTCCCCTTCTGCCATGATTGTAAGTTTCCTGAGGCCTCCCAGCCATGCAGAACTGTGAGTCAATTAAACCTCCTTTGCTTACAAATTACCCAGTCTCAGAGAGTGTGAGAATGGACTAACACACTAGCCTACAGAAAAAGACTCAATGAATGGAATTTCTGTGATGATGATGATGATCTTTTTAAAATTCCCTTGCAAACCCACTATGACACACACCAACCAATCTGCTTGCCTTTTCCCAAAATTTCCCCATGTGTCCAAATTCTAAGCACTTTCTACATGGCATGCTCTTTCTTCCTCACCTCCATGCCTCCAAACCCCTTCCCATTATTTGACGCACAGGCAAATGGTGGTCACGTGGTCAGCTGTCCCAGCACCTCTTCCTTCCTTGCTGCTGTGGAAACCAGTATCTGCCCTGTTCACACCTAGTTTCTGTCTCTCCTGGGGCAGTTAATCCTCCCCACAGTGTGGCTCTTGCCACCAGCTGGATGGGCTGAGGAAACTTCCTGGTGCAATGTGATGGGCTCCAGCTCAGGTTTTAATGCCCCCTAAAAAGCCTGGCTCTATGACATTGGATAAGCATCTATTTCCTCATATCCAACTTCAAATGAGGAATCTGATATTAATAGAACTTCTCTGAGGATTTAAGGAGTTTGCCTATAAAGTGTCCAGCATTAGTTCGCTTTTGTTTCCCTTACTTGACATCACCTCTTACTCCAATCACAAAATATTGGGGGCTTAAGGAATATTGAGCTGACTGGCCAAGTGATACCTTGATAAATAGGTATCTTTTAAATCAACTTTATAAACCTGTCTATTTACCAAGTCTCTAACTTGCCTAGCCTTGATCCAAAAAAAGAGGCAATTTCTGAGTCCACAGTATCCGGCTTTCCTCTAAAACTTCTACAGTGAGAGGATCAGTGCCCTGATCACGATGAAAGCAATGAGATACCTGAACAGAAAGTTACCTACACACAAAAGCTTCAAGGGGGTTCAGTATCACTCCTTTCGCCAAAAAATCAACTCAGCTACAAGATGGAAACTTAAACTCCACTGGTTGTGACAACTAGAAGACAGAAGGGATGCAGTTTTTGGTCTCAGCTCCATGTATAACTTGATGTGGGACCCTGGGCTCACAAGGACTCAGTTTCTCCTTCAGCAAGTGAGGACATTGGATGGGAAGATAGCTCAGCTTTCCTTCCAACTTTAAATTTGTGGAAAACCACAGAGCTCTCTCTCCACTGCCTCAAGTCTTAGGCACATGTTAATTAGCTCCCAGTGTGGTGTTTGCTGTCATGCTAAGAGCATCCCACAAAGAGCATCAGACCAGTGGTGTTGACTTCCATCAGCGAAGGCCATGCTGAAACCGTCTGCTCATCCCGGAGCTGCCTGTGGGACTCAGGCCACAGCAGCAGGGAGCTTTCTCTAAACAAGAAGGTCAGTGAAGAGGAAAGGCAAAAAGGGAGGTTGTTTCCTCTCGACTATTTTGGTGCCTTTGTTTTGTCTGTGGTTCACACAGAGCCAATAAATTAATCCCCCAAGATGGCAGTAATTATGATGAATTTGGTTTTATGGTTTAACTCTTTGGTAATCTCTGTAGAGAGATGAGAGACACCTAGTCTCTACTGAGTGAGACAGAGATGGCAGATACCTGGTGTGCTAGTCCTTCCTGTTCATTGGTCTATTTGTCTATTTTGAGCTGAAATCAATTAAGAATTTCATACCCACCAGAAAGTAGATTGACTCTTTGAAATCTGGACCAGAAGATTTTTGTGTTTCTGTATTTATTTTTGACTTGTGGCTAAAGTTGTAGCACTGAAGCTACTAACTCTCTATGATCATTTGTCTATAATTGAGAAAGGCCTTGACTTCTCCTTGTAGATGTATGAAATGTTTTCTTATTATGGGATGGTATTAATAAATTAGATTATAATGTTTCTAAAATTATAGGAGGCTCTGTTCTGGTTAGTTTATAAAGATAAACACTTGTATAAATAGAATATTTCTAAAATTTTTAGAAAATAAAACATTGAATTTATACTTTAACATCACAGACTAGACTTTTAAAAAATCCTTCTTTCACAAATTGTTCACTCAAACACTTTAAGAAACCAAGTTTACATAATTAAGGTAAATTTTGGAAATCACACTAGGTTAAGAAAAACTGTCTTTTCTCTGATTTATGAGTGTTAAGTATAATATAACACTACGCATTATTTTACTTGAGTTTGTTTTCTCAAGAACAAAATAATTATCTGAATCTTCTAAACATGTACAGGTTTACTAATCAAATAAGCTAATAACTACTAATTTACTAAACAAACTCCTACATGATGTTTAAGATTATGAAAATTATAAATTTGTGTTCAACTAAGTTGAATTATTCTGACAAACTTTTCATATCAACAGCAATTATTCTTTAGAGTGAACCAGTTTAGACATAATTTTCAACATCTTTAGTTAAATTAAAACTTAGACAAATATTAAAGTGAATTAATTAATGGATTTTAGAAACCCAGATATCTCCTATTAAATAAGATAGAATATGACAACATTGATTACTAAGCATAAAGTTTATGGACTTCTGACTCTTATCTTTACATGCTATACAGCTATATTTTTGGATCATATTAACAAACATGTTCATTTTGAAGTGTAAATGTCTAGATGAAGAAAATTGTATTATGTGTATCACGAGCTTTGTTAGTCTGCTAAAATGCTTGTATATGACAGACAGTTCTCAATTATCTACCCCGAAATTTTCTCTGTGAAATAGAAGTTACTTAAGTTAAAAGTCATAATTAATATGGATGATTAAGACTATACGTATTAGCCGATTTTCACACTGCTGATAAAGACATACCTGAGGCCGGGCTTGGTGGCTCACGCCTGTAATCCCAGCACTTTGGGAGGCCGAGGCAGGCGGATCACGAGGTCAGGAGATCAAGACCATCCCAGCTAACACGGTGAAACACCCTCTCTACTAAAAATACAAAAAATTAGCCAAGGTCGTGGCAGGCGCCTGTAGTCCCAGCTACTTGGGAGGCTGAGGCAGGAGAATGGTGTGAACCTGGGAGGCGGAGCTTGCAGTAAACCGAGATCACACCACTGCACTCCAGCCTGGGCGACAGAGCAAGACTCCATCTCAAAAAATATAAAATTAAAAATAAATAAATAAATAAAACTAAAAAAAGACATACCTGAGACTGGGCAATTTACAAAAGAAAGAGGTTTAATGAACTTACAGTTCTACGTGGATAGGGAGGACTCACAATCATGGCGGAAGGCGAAAGTCACTTCTTAAATGACGGCTGCAAGAGAGAATGAGAGCCAAGCAAAACAGGTTTCCCTTATAAAACCATCAGATCTCCTGAGACTACCCTGAAAACACTACCACAAGAACAGTATGGGAGAAACTGCCACCATGATTCAATTATCTCCGACCAGGTGCCTCCCACAACACGTGGGAATTATGGGCATACAATTCAAGGTGAGATTTGGGTGGGGACACAGCCAAACCATAACTGTCTACTAGGAACACAAAGAAATATAAGAGCCTGTGTGCTTTTGTTTTTTCAAGCCAATCTGTTCCAGAATATGAAGGTAAATGAAAGACAAAAGATGAGAAGTGAATTTTACTTTCCTTAGTTTATAATGCCTGAATCTAAAAAGAAAACATGAGACATGTCAACATTTTGGCAGAGTTTGCTTCATTTTGAAGGATGAGTTTCCTTGTTTACTGACCAATGTCTTTACCTACAATATGAAAGAATATTCTTTACCTTCTGTGTGATCATCCTAGACATGAAAGATTCAGAATAATTTTCTTATTAGAAGTAATTATCAGTAATTATCAATTGTCAATAATTAACAATTTTCTGTGTCTTACGTCAATTTTATTATACTCTTGATTATTGAAAAAGCAAAACAAAACAAAAAAGAACAAAGGTTCATCACTCATAAAAGAGCTAAATTTCTTTTCAAGTCTATGTTATTTTTAAATGTTTTATAGTCACTTTGAAAAACCATTATTTTTCAGACACCTATCTTAACCAAGTGTTTAAATCATCTCCAACATATCTTTAGATTTTGTCTTCCCTACATTGAATCTTAATTTTAAAGTAAAACAAAATAAAATGTGTAGGGACTTTTCTATACCTATCTTTAAAAATTCCCAGTAAGCCACTGGAAAAGGCTATTACAAAATTTGTTCTTTTACCTTTTAAAAAGAGATGCTAAAAATAATTATGTTTGTTTGTGAGTCATGCTCTTTGACTAGATTCAGGATCATAAGAGATGCATTTGAAAAGCTGTCAATCCACAAGGGCCACTCTGCCTCCTGCACCCGAGACAAGCCTCTGACCCTGGTAGGGAGCAACCCCTGCCATGGCCCTGCCCCCGGTTTGGATAACCTTGAAAATGGCCTGGTTTCTGGCTTCTCTCTTAGAGCTTCTACAGGATGAGAGGACTTAGTTAGGAGTCCAAAGGATTTGGGGGAGGAAAGAGTTCAGTGACTGAAGGGAGCACAGGGAAGAAATTTCTCTCAAATGTTTTCTCTCCTTTCTGTGTTCACAGGCACCCCCTGTTTCTAGATGTTTCCTTCTCCATGTAACCATTGTGACCTTTCTAAGCCACAGAGAAGCTGAACCACTAGGATGGATGAATTGGTGGGTAGGTGGATGGATGGATGCATAGATAGATAGATAGACAGACAGACAGACAGACAGATAGATAGATAGATAGGCAGATAGGCTGGCAGATAGATGGAAAGTTTGTTTCAGGGATTTGATCTTACACAGCTGTAAGCAGTCCCTATGACACTGTTGTGTTCATGTCTGGTGTTGGATTTGAAATCTTCAGGGCAGTATTTTGGGAAGAGAAGATGGACCTAACATGAGGGAGATCAAGGACAAGCTGGAACCCACAGGATGGGCTGAAACCTTTGTCAACCCTGATGTCCTGCAGCAGCTGGCCTTGGGCCATGGGGAAAATTCATGCCCCATGAATTATGTCCATGCACACCATAAGAAAATTTGCGGGTTTCTCAGTTTTTTTTCTATCACATTTTGGGCTACCATTTTTCTCCCATTGTGGTTTATCCCCAAATTTATCTAGGGGTTCCATCAGGTAAGCACCCCCCAACTCAGCCTAAAGCGACAGTTCACAAGGGCCTAAACTTCGTACTTCCTCTCTGACTGTTCTCTCCTGGCATCAGCCAGGAGATTTCTATCTAGTCTGTGTTTACAAAAGAAAAACATCTGCTTGGCAAACAATCTTTCAAAATTTTTCGGCCACACTCCCGGGCAATGGCTTTTTAATCTTTAAAATGAAGCATGCAAAGTCTTTTTTCCTCTGGCCCTACCACAGTCATCACCTTGGGAGAAAGTGAGCTCACCTTGGGCTGCTGGGCAGAGGGCTGAAAACTGGAAGTGGGAGATGGAGAAATGGCAGACGGGCCTGGAGGAGCAAATGGGGGAAGGAGGTACTCATCAGTTAACGTTCAGAGGGGAAGGAGGTACACATCAGTTAACTTTCCAGAATTCTCCACCACACAGATATTCCAAAATGGGGGATCAATAGCACAGTAATTTCAACAAATATCTTACTCCTTTCCAGTAAAGAAAGAAATCTCTTCCCAACCTTCCTCCTGCACATAGTGCATTCAAATCAGCTGAGACATTGTCCTTGACTTTGAAAGTAGTGTGTGGCCACAGTTGTTGGGAGAGGGACCAGCCATGGCCCCTGAACATCCCTGCACATTCTTGCTGGCTGTGCCAGGATGCAAGGCCCTGACTGTTCTTCACTTGGGCTGCTTCTCAGGGACATCTCTCTCCCCAAAGAGGAGGCTTTCTTTCCCTCCCTATAAAAATGATAAATCCTCCAAGCTCAGGGCTCATCCTCTGTCACCCAGCCCACTGCCTGTGCAGGTACCCATCAAGGCACACCTATGTCATTTCCTGCCATCCTCATGGAACTTCAGGTCATGGAGAACTGGCATGAACATGAAACTCTGGCTACAGATTTCCGTGTAAGTAATAAAGTTCACTGTCCCTGTCCCAGATAGGGTAGAAGGGTAAAATCTCAGACCACTGACAATTGTTTTCAATGGTGGTCTCTCAATGCCTTCTCCAAAAGGGCACGTCAGTCACGTTAACCACTATATGTGTGTCTTATCCATGAGTGACCTCAACTAAGACCCTGCTAAGTGACATATAGAAAAGGAGGAGATGCTGGTGATTAAAAAAAAAAAAAAAAAAAAAAGCCAGTGTAGAAATGTATTGTCTACCAACTACTGGCTGGACTTGTCTGACACCCGTACTTAGAAATTCCTAAGCACTATAGCCATGACACCAATCACCTGGCCCATCATAAGGGCCTGGCTGCGGTTTTGGTATGAAGCAGAAAGCCTCTACCAATCCAATCCAGTTTCTTAGCCCACTGCTAGCAAATGCTCGCCATTCCCAGGCTCCTTGCAGCCTTTCCAGACAAGTTTTCAAACCTAATTAAGCTTAGCATTATCATTGTTTTTATCACATTAAGTTCCCACTTGGCCCTCAGCAGCAGAGACCACAAAGTCAGCACTGCATCTTTAAACAGAAACAACAGATTTTGGTTCAATTAAAAATTCATTAAAATGCAAATTAGTTTGTAAATTTTTTTCCCTCCTTCTGATGATTCCTCAACGTGGCTTTTTAATCATAGCTGGCGCTGAAGGAGAGGTGAAAACCTGTGGATAGAAAGGAATACAGAGGGGGAGCCAGAACCCTGGAGCTGCAGGGCACATGCTTCTCTGAGAAATGTAACCCCTTCCTTTCCCCTCCGTAACTCCATTGCCTCCCTAGAGACGACGGTTTCAGTCTCATTCTTCCATGGTGCTTGGCTGATAACACTCAATCATTTTTTTCAGATCTCAATCTCACTGAACAATGGATAAAATGAATAATTAACCTTCTCCACGTACATTCCCTGGCCATGCTGTAATATTCTGATAATGCTTTCGTGATGATTTCCCACTAACAGGGCAGTGAAATTTGAATAGTGGGCTCCTGCAATGACTAAATATGACAACACCCCAAGGGTTTAGCCAGGTAATCTCTTGGCCAAATCTTTCAAAATGACAGAGGCCACAGAGAAACATTCACAAACTAGTAACAATGTTGGCCGGGCGTGGTGGCTCACGCCTGTAATCCCAGCACTTTGGGAGGCCAAGGCAGGTGGATCATTCAAGTTCAGGAGTTCGAGACCAGCCTGACCAACACGGTAAAACCCCATCTCTACCAAAAATACAAAAATTAGCCCGTTGTGGTGGCACACACCTGTAATCCCAGCTACTCGGGAGGCTGAGGCATGAGAATTGCTTGAACCTGGGAGGCTGAGATCACAGTGAGCTGAGATTGTGCTACTGCATTCCAGCCTGGGCAATAGAGTGAGACTCAGTCTCAAAAAAAAAAAAAAAGTTTACTATAGACGGAAACTGTAGGACTTTCCCTTGCATTCTCTCATCGATCTACACAGCAACTTTATAGTGAGGTCTGTATTGTAATGCCTAGCATAAAAATGGGGAAACTGAGGTTTGGGGATTCTAAGATACTTGCCCAAAGTCACCATCATAGTTTGGTTAATTTGACCCCCTCCAAATATTATGTTGAAATTTGATTCCCAATGTTGAAGGTGGAGCCTAGTGGGTGGTATTTGGGTCATGGAGATAAATTCCTCATGAAGAGGTTAAATCTCTTTTTGTGAGTGGAGGGTGAGTTCTCACTCCTTTAGTTCCCAAGAGAGCTGGTTATTAAAAAGAGCCTGGCTCCTCCCTCCCTTGTCTCTTGCTTCCTCTCTCACCATGTGATCCCTGCACATACCAGCTCCTCTTCACCTGCCACCATGAGTGGAAGCTTCCTGAGGCCTCACCAGATGCAGAAGCCAGCGCCATGCTTCTTGAACAGCCCTGCAGAACCATCAGCCAAATAAACCTCCTTTTATTATAAATTACCCAACATCAGGTTTTCCTTTATAGCAACACAAATGGACTAAGACAGTCACATAACTAGAAAGCAGTAGTCAGGGCTTGAACTCACATCCATTGGATTCCAAAGTCAGTGCTCTTTCCATTACATTAATCCCATGACTTCGTTCCTGTGTCACAGACCTCACTCAGCTTATTGTTTCACTGAATTGACCAGCAGTTACATTCAATTGCTTCTGAGACAGGTTGGATGCTGGCTTTCAAGAAGACAATGCCATGCTGCCTCAGACTCAAGAAGAGATGGTCTCATCTTCCTGCTTACTGTGGGAAGCCAAGCAGCTACCGCAGGTTCATTAGATGCCCCTAATTGCTGAGAACACATTCAGCAAGTATGGTAAATGCAACTTAATTGAGAACTAATTAACTTGTTATAGTTATCTTGTTATATGCCAATTAAATGTCTAAATATTCCTTTCTTCTCAGATAAAGAATTTTTAAAAATCAGTGATGAAACTAGATCTCCAAATGAGAGAATTCAGGTAGCAGATCCCGGATGGACGCCAACTTTACAGGGGCATTAGTGGGGCCTGGCGGTCCTGAAGAGGACGTCAAGCTCATTCGCATCATTTTAAAGGAAGATTTTCAAAGGCAGAGGACAGATTTTGACTTGCAGAAGAATTCTCCATTAAATCTGGTGTGAAATGGGATTTGGCCCAGAGGCCCTAAGAGACATAACCTGGCAAGGGCTGTTCCTACTACCCAGCTTCGCTCCAGCTATTTAAGGTTTCTGCTTTTTATCCCTTTGTTTGCTTTTAATCTGCCCTTTTCTGTGGAAATCCAAGGAGGCCTTTCACCTAACTACACATTGTCATCAGGAGCATATTGCCACGGCAGAGCTCAGTTTCAGCTCAGCTCCCAAGTAATCATTCACTTTTCATTTGTTTTCAGTGGCAATGTAGTTTAACCCCCTCCTCTGCTGAGTTTCTACAAGCCCTTTCAAAGAGAATCCCCGAAGGTGGAGGAGCTGAGAGGTGCTTCCCCAGCCAACCGGGAAAGAAGGGAAGACTGAAAGAGTAAGTCCATTCACAGGCCTGCACTTTCAGCCCTGATGTTTCTTTCTAAAGAATGTCTGTTTAAATCACTGAGAAAATAAAATTCTATTCCCGTCAGAAACCTAAATCAATATCTGGTCCTGGGAGATGAAGACAGTCGGATCCTGTTCTCACCCAAACGTTGTCATTGGAACTGATGGGCCAGTGAGTTTGGGCTGCCTTGTTAAGATCACTTGGTGCTGCAGGAGGAAAGGGTGTGTCTGGTTTCTCATCTTAATGACAAGCAGGCATGGCTGCTTTGAAATGTTCTGCTTGACTCCCCCAACCTTCCAGTTTGACGACTGGTGCTCTTTTCAGATCTTTCTGACTTCTTGTCTCATTGAAGGATGTCCCAGCCACATCGTTTCCGGGGCTTTTCCATTCTTCCTTGCTCACAGTCAATGTTCATCTACTTTAGGGGCTGATGGTACTAACATTATTTGTTGCAGTCCTAGAGAGATACTAGAATGATGAAGCCCTGTTCCCTAAGGGGAGCTACTCACCTGCTCTGTCCCAAACTGAACACTCAACCTCTCAGTACAGATATGTTTCTATTAAAGAAACTGATGGGATTCCTTAGCTCTAGCCTTCAAGGAGACAACAAAATAATTAATTGAAAATGATGAGTTCACCCTCTGGAATGAAAATGATAAACTACTTATTATACAGTCAGTTTAGGCTGTGGTGCATTAAGCAAACTATAAATAATGCACAGGGAGATTCTGATACGAATTTCCAATTTCTTATCATTACAAAACGAGTGTGATCCCGCCTTCGTTACTATACCTGGAAGCTTGCCTGCCATCTCATCCATCTGGATTTGGAAATTTATTTTCCTGCCTAGCTTCTGCTAACTTACTTCCATTGTGTCCAACCACACTCTTGTTCCGCTTCAGTCTGTGCTGGGACACAGCTTCTTTGTACCAAGCCCTTGCTTTCTTCTATTTGCAGAAAACTCTCAATCTCTGCTTATGCATTTGTTCAAAGTTCACTTTAAGTACAGAGTATTTATCAACTGTATTGCTCTGCAAAGTGCCTGCCGCCAGTGACTCATTATGGGGAATGGCTTCTCCTCCCTACTTTGCATGGCCCCGCAGCTTTCTGTCTGTGTCTCTGTCATGTAAGCGTTCTGTTTTCTTTGGCCAGCTGCCTCTGTTCTCAGCCTGCATCTTGATGATCGGTGGCATATTTCAAACTCCACTCCTTGAGGGTGGGGAAGTAACTACCAGTTTGGGATTGACATTAAAAGAGCTCTTCTAATGCATGGAAATGTGGTTACTATGTTGAAATCCTTTTGAGGGAAGCAGCACCCTGGCAATAGAGGTCTAACCCAGGCTTTGGGGATGAGGATGATGAGGGCTGCAGGGAGGTCTGGTTTCTTCCAGGGAATGCTTTTCAACTCTGGCTGCCCTTTGGAATCTCTTGGGTAGCATTTAGACACCTCTGTCCCACCCCATAGACTCTGATGAATTATCTGGGAGGCAGCCAGAATCAGGCTTGTTTCAAGTTCCCCAGGTGACACTGAAACCACTGGGCTAGAAGTGTGGCATCAAATCAGAGTCCATAAGAAAAAACTGAGATTCACATTAAGGGGAGAGCAAGTGTCAAGCTCAAGTTCAAAGGATGAGCAATGGGATTAAAGTCCAGACTTAAAGCCAAGAGTCCAAACTGGGGCAGAAATAGAGCATAGGGTAAAAGAAAAGCAAATCAGACAAGAGCCACAAAAGTCCAGAGTGCCCTCTGCAAGGGCACCCTGGTGGGCCCACAGCTCAGTCTCAAGACCAGAGGGGTTGGGGCAGCGTGGCATAGTGCCTGAGGCAGGAACCACAGGGGTCTGTGACTTCCTGCTGGAGGCTATTTTACACCCTTCTTCCAGCAGGAGCTAAGAGTTGAATCACACCATACCAGAACTACGCTGATAATCACAACAAATACAATGATGTAAAACTATTCAGTGTTGGGGCTGAAAGAAATAATTTAGTCCAACCTCCTTCATTACATCAAAATCAGATCAGGATGTGTTTCTCCTCCCCCAGATCTTCACTATAAAGACTAAAAGACTCAAGTCAGGTATTCATAGAAGCAAGCAGAAGTAGCTTGAAATTTTAATAGGAACATTTCAATTATCATCAACTCTCTCATTGCAGGGTGGTGGGGAATGTGGCATAATCTCTACATCAGCCTTTCTCAAACTTCAGTGAGCTTGGAAAGTGACCAAGAGGGAGCGCGTTAGAATGCATGTTGCTTGGCCCACTCCAGAGAATCTGATTCCGTAGGACTGGGGTGGGCCCCAGGAATCTGTATTTTTAACAAGTAAGATGCCCTACAAGCCCAGGCATTCTTACATGGGTGGTTCCAAAGCCAGGTTTTTAGAAATACTGATTCTAAGTGATCTCATCATTTGTAAACCTTGGCTTGACTCCTGGATGGAAAAGCAATTTTCAGATTGGCAGTTATCAACCCTGGCTGCACATTAGAATCATTTGGAGAGCATTTTTAAGAAATACTGATATGTGAGTGTCTTAGTCCGTTTGCACTGCTATAACAAAGTGCCATTGGCTGGGGAGATTACAAACAAAAGATATTTAATTCTCACAGTTCTAGAGGCTGGGAAGTCCAAGATCAAGGCACCAGCTGGGTCAGTGTCTGCTGAGGGCCCATTTCCTGATTCATTGATGCCAACTTCTCACTGTCTATTCACCTGGTAGAAGGTGGCTCTCTGAGGCACTTTTTTTTTTAAAGGACATTGACCCCATTCATGAGGGCTCCACCCCCATGACCTAATTGATTCCCAGTTGTCCCACTTCCTGCACCATCACATTAGTGATTAGGTTTCAACATATGAATTTTGGGGAGACACAAACATTCAGGCCATAGTACTGGACCTTAACCAAAACCAACTGAATTAGAATCTCTTAGGGCTGAGGCCTTGTTTCAGTTAGACATTGCTATAACAATGCTGTGTAACAAATATCTCAAAACTCAGTGGCTTAAAACAACAAACATCTATTTCTCACTCATAGGTCTGTTGATGGCTAGAGCACAACTGTTATAGCCTGGCTGACCTGGGTGACTGCTCCAGATTGTAGGTTGGATTCAAGTCAGCTTCACATATGTTTCACTCTCCTTGGACCAGTGGCCAATGAGGATATGTTCTTCTTGTAGTAGATCACTGGACTGCAAGAGACAAGACAAACAGCACATTTAAAGCTTCTGCTCATGTCATGTCCAGTAATATCCTACTGGCTGAAGCAAGTTTATGTGGCCAAGCCCAATATCAAGAGGATGGGGAAAAAAAAATACTCCACTCAATGGTCTAAACTATCACAGGCTCCACTCTAGACCAATTAAATCAAAATTCCTGGGACAGGATATCAGCAATGACAAAGCCCCCTAAAATGTACAGCTAGCATAGAAACTCATTCTTCTAAAGGGTGATTCAGGCCCCAGGCCCATAAATAAGCAGCTAATCCTATCTGATGAAGTTACAGTGCTATATATTTGGAATAAAACATGAGAAGTAGCACTGTGGCAAAAGTATGACTAAATAAATGACAGAGAAAATAAAAATCAAGCAAAGTACATTATTTGCGCATGTCAGCCCTTCAAATATTTTGACTGAGCCCTCATGTTCTGCACTGCTGACCCCCAGCTCCTTTTCTGACCTTTAAAGAAAGTTTCAGTTCCTCCAATCATAGGCCAGGCAGGATGCTTTCAATTCTTCTCTCCCTCTGGTCTCACTGTTCTCCTAATGCACTCTCTATGTTTTGTTGTGCACCCCTTCAATAAGGGGTCCCTCCAGCACATTCCTACCATGTTCATGCTGTGGCCTTAATTCAGGAGGAACAAAATCAGATAGGCTTTCCCCACGTCCTCAAGACCAAGTTCCTGTTCCCACAGCCCAAGTGAAACCGCTGGGAGGGGGCAGCACCTGCCCATCTGGCCCATCTAGCTCAGGCACAGCCACCCTGGCTCCATGTCAAGGCCAGTCTCTCAGCCTGCTGCCCTCCCAGATCTGCCTCTAACTTCCAGAGTGTCCCTGGACAAAGTTACTTCCTCCTGTTTTGGTCCTAATTTCTTCATCTAGAAGAAAAAAGTCTGCGGCCGGCCACATCCTTTCAGCTCTGACCTTGGTGAGCATGGGGCTGTGCAGGCATGAGGGTGGCCCTCAGAGAAACACTGTTACAGTCAGGGACCAAGGGAAGCCTAGACACTTACCAGGGGTGTTTGCCAACAGCATTGGCGTTAAATGCTCAGGCCTATGCAGCTCGAGAAAAATTGTTTTGTTGCCCCTACTAGAAAAATCCACTAATTGCATTCTCCCAATGATGGTGGTGGGTAAAGAAGAGCATTAATACTGTCAGCTCTGCGGGATGGTCTAGGATGCAGTTTCCCATCTGCTGCAGCGTCGGGAGAACTCGCAGGCCTCACTCTCGGTGGCAGCAGAGCCCTGCTTTTGCAGCAGCCTCTCATCACTCCCCACCTTCATCATCTCCCTGCATCTCAATACTTGAGAGTGGTTCATGGGGATCATTCATCCATCTGCCCTTACACTGACCAGCAGCCCTGGGTGGTCCAGCTTGGCCTCCCTTTCTGTGCTCATCTCTCCTCTCTCTCCTGCTTTATCCATCACGTTGGCCTCCTGGACACCTCCAAAACACACCACACTCTCTCTCTCTTACTGGCCTTCATGCTGGCTGTTACCTCGGGCCTGGAACACTCTTACTGGGGTGACCAAGCATTCCAGTTTGCCTGAAACTGTCTTGATTTTAACATTGAAAGCCCTGCTTTCTAGGAAATCCCTCACTCTGGGCAAACAGGAGGGTTGGTCACCCTTCAGTGTTAAATGTTCACATGGCTGGCTCTCATTTCCTTCAGGCTCTGCTCTATGGTACTTCCTGAAAAAGGATACTCTGATCACCTTTATAAAATACCCACCCCAGGGCCAGTCATGGTGGCTCACACCTGTAATCCCAGTACTTTGGGAGGCCGAGGTGGGCGGATCACCTGAGGTCAGGAGTTTGAGACCAGCCTGGCCAACATGGCGAAACCCCATCTCTACTAAAAATACAAAAATTAGCCAGCCGTGGTGGTGGGCACCTGTAATCCCAGCTACTCAGGAGGCTGAGGCAGGAGAATCGCTTGAACCTGGGAGGCAGAGGTTGCAGTGAGCAGAGATCATGCCATTGCACTCCAGCCTGGGTGACAGAGCAAGATCTGTCTCAGAAAATAAAATAAAATACCCACCCCAATTCCTTTCCACTTTTCATCACTTACTGAATGCTGAGCTTGCATGAACTGTATTTATTGTCTGTCTCCTCTCTGTATATCGAGATCAGCGACCTCATATTTTTCCCTATTTAGAGCAAAGACTGGCCCATAGAAGGCATTCTGTAAGTATTTTCTGTTAGACTGATTTTAGGCAAACTGAATTGGTGTCTTTTGCCCTGTTGCCACAGAGTGGAGTCCAGAGGCATCGGATTCAACATCATCCTCTCCTGGAACATTTTAGAAGGCCAACTGGTCCTCAGGTTTCAAGAGCTTGGACCTTTGCTCTTATCACTACCTGTTTAACAATAGCATAAGCTACCGAGAGATGCAGTGGCCAAGGCCTCAAACAGAATTGCATTCGCTCTTTATATTTATTTATTTATTTATTTATTTTTTGAGACAGAGTCTCACCCTGTCACATAGGCTGGAGTGCAGTGGCGAGCTCTCAGCTCACTGCAACCTCCACCTCCCAGGTTCAAGCAATTCTCCTGCCTCAGCCTCCCGAGTAGCTGGGGTTACAGGCACATGCCAACACGCCCGACGAATTTTTTGTATTTTTAGTAGAGATGGGGGTTTCACCATGTTAGCTAGGATGGTCTCGATCTCCTGACCTCGTGATCTGCCCACCTCGGCCTCCCAAAGTGCTGGGATTACAGGCATGAGCCACCACGCCTGGCCGCATTTGCTCTTTAAACCTGCAGCAAAGTTTCATGGAGAAACATGAGACCCTCTAAACACAAATTTAAAGAGAACAGGTACAGTATGCCCAAGAACTGGAGAAGAGTTCAGTATTCCACATCTGCTTTTTAATCATGAAACAGCAATGAAGTTATGAAGCGCCAAGTTAATTTCTCTTTTAATTCTCACATTTATGAAACTTAGATGATATTACTTCACTTTACAATCTGGGGCACAGAGAGGGCAAGTAAATCACATTCACTGCTAAGTGACTGGAGGTATTTGAAGATAAGTCTGACTCTGAAGCCCTTAGTCTTCCCTCGATACCAAATTGCCTCCTCATTTCACTAGCTGTGCTAGGAGGTAATTTTAAACTATAGTATGACATTTCCATAATAACTTGGAAAACAACATGTTGTCATGTTTTATGAAAAATTAGGATACAAACATGTATGTACACTTTACTAATATTTACATTTTTAAATTTTACATAAGAAAAAGCATTAATTTAAACCAAAATGACATGCGGTTGCATTAAATGATCAATTTTTAAGTAACTTAAAAAATAATTTTCAAACATCTGGCATTTCTAGATTTAAGAAGAATTATTATGTTTGTTCAAAGGCAAGTTAGCAATACCTGGTTTGCCTGTGATGAGGCAGGTGGAGAGCTTCCAAGATCTCGGATCTTCAACATCACTGGCTTCTTCAGCGGTAGGAGTTGGTGCAAAGAATGGAATCGGTCTTTCAGACAAAAAATCGGAGAGCAGGGAAATGTTGATGGAGTGGGGTTGGATAGTGTCTTGGCCAGCACCGAAACTAAGATTGGGGGGTGGTCACTGTCAAGGGCCAAAGACTCCTGTGGTTGGACTGCCCTGAATTAGTGCCCAGGGACACGCCCCCTGCAGTCAAGAACCTCAAACCAAGATTAGTCTCAGAGGAAACTGGGGAATGAACTTGGTGCTCAGTCCCCTTTCACTTACAAGGAAAAAAATAAGAAGCAATTTTCTTTTTTATAGCTGTTTTGGATCTAGTTTGCTCCCTGAGAAGCTCTTAATATGGCTTAGCCTTTAGATGTTTTGACAAGTGTATGATCAACTCAGAACAAGCCTTGTGTGCACTTTTCACCAAGTCTATTTTTCAAAGGCAAAAATTGGTGAATAGTGAAAGAACAACTTCTCTGTAAGAGGAAATTCCTACTGTTTAGGACTTTTAAATCATTTCTTTGAAATAGAGTTGTATAGGAACCAGGATCATGATGTGATAGTGGACTTCTGGGGGTGATGGATTTATTGAGGAGGAGCTCCATCCTCTTTTTAATCCAAAGGAAGGAATTAAACCTTTCCTTTTGAGCAGCATCCTATGACAAGTTTAAACACCAAAAACAATCCCAAAAGGCATTGCAGATTTTGCAGGGAAATTTACATGTGCTTCATTCTAAGTTGCCTTACCATTATCGTGTGATATTTTAACAGAACCACGTAATGGAATCATAGGCCATCCAGGAGAGGTGTCGTGGTTCACTGGAATGAACATGGGTGCTGCATTCAGATTGACATGGGTTGAAACCCAGTGTCTTCATCAGCTCAGCCTGCCATACAATGTAATATGGTATTCATAGACCAGGTAGCTTAAATAACAGGAATCTATTTTCCACAGTTCTGGGGGCTGGAAGTTAGTGATCAGGGTGCCAGTACATCCAGGTCCTGGTGAGGGCTCTCTTTCTGGCTTGCAGATTGCCACCTTCTTCAAGGTAGACAGAAAAGAAGCAAGGTCTCTGATGTCTGTTCTTATAAAGGCATGAGGGCTCTACTTTATTGACCTCATCTAAACCCAATCACCTCCCAAAGGGCCCATCTCCATGATCACATTGAGGGTTGGGGCTTCAACACAGGAATATGTGGGGGACACAAATATCCAGCCTTGCCACTGATTAGCTGGGGCTTTGGGGAGGCCACATAAGCTTTCTGAGTCTCCATCGTGTCTAAAACTGGGAGACTTATTAGGTAACTGTCAAAGTTAAATGAGTGAAAGTACATGAAAACCATAACATAGTTGATATGGTTTGGCTCTGTGTCCCCACCTAAATCTCATCTCAAATTGTAATCCCCATCATCCCCACGTGTCAAGGGAGGGACCTGGTGGGAGGTGATTGAATCATGGGGGCAGATTTCCCCATGCTGTTCTCATGATGGCAAGTGAGTTCTCCTGTGATCTGATGGTTTCATAAGTGTTTGACAGTTCCTCCTTCACACGCTGTCTCTCACCTTCTGCCGTGTAAGACGTGCCTACTTCCCCTTTTCCCATGATTGTAAGTTTCCTGAGACCTCTCCAGCCATGCGGAACTATAAGTCAATTAAACCTCTCTTCTCTATAAATTACCCAGTCTCCGGCAGTTCGTTATAGCAGTGTGAGAATAGACTAATACAGTAGTTGTACACATAGGAGGTGATTTAGAACTGTCCCAAATATGCTTTTGGCAGCAGAACACTTTTCTTCCTAGACAGAAGCACAATCTAAATAGGAAGTAAGAGCAGAACTGCTCTGCAAAGGTAGCCCTTCCATTTGGATCTTACTTACCTCTGGAATCACACTCCAGGAGCCAGGACTTCAGAGAGCACCTTAATTTAAAAACCACCCACCTCGTGAGACTCCACTGCATCTGCTGGGTGGTGCTCCCATTCTCACTCCCAGGAGTCCTAAATATAAAACATACATCCAGTCACACATGAAGACATTGCTATATCTCAGGAAGGGCTGGGCTCCTCTGGCCACATCCACACCCTCAGAACAATTCCCTTTGCACCTGCACTGGCAACTTATCCCAATGCCCTGTGTTCTCTCTTCATCAGTACCATGTGCACCTCTCCAACTATGAACTTACAGTAATTCCCAAGTCCCCTTTCAACAGAACCTATATATAACCCAACCCTAAAAAAATCCAAAATATTTCTTTCACACCTGAGGTTAAAAATTTGGAAGAGTACAGTGTGTGTGTTGGGCGGGGGGCGTGTGTGGTGCATGCGTGAGTGTGTGTACCTGCACGCACCATGGTTCTCAGCTTAGACAAATTTACTAGACTTAGCAGTCTTATTTTCTCTTGAGGAGTTGTACAGTAGGTTAAAAGTACATGATTCAAAGTTTTTGCATTCGTTAGTATCATTTCTATGCTGCCAAATGCCTGATTTTGATGCATAGTTCCCACTAAACCTATAAGCAAAAGGATTTATTTTATCATTTCATTTTTATTTTCATTGCTTTTCCTTCTCTTTCAGTGTTTCCCCAGGACTCTGCCATAGGCACAATTGCATTTGTGATTAGCTATGGGATTACAGTGATGTGAATTGGGAATCTGGGTATAGGTCTCCGGGTGGATGGCACCTACCACCTGGGTGGAAAAGGCATGTTTCTAAGGACAGTGATGGCCTCAATCAAAATGTTTCTAGCGAGGACAGAGGAAGCCTCACTTTCCAAAAAGTCACACCTGATTCCAGTGATTAACTTCTGGCCCCAGGGTAATATGACCTTCTTCTTAATATCTGTATTTTTGCTCAGTGGTTTGGACAAAATGCATTTCCCTTTAATCTGACTATTCTGAGATTCCTAAGTAGTCCCGTCTTGAATAGGCAGTTCACAGAAGCAGCACAGGAAAAGATGTTCACTCTCATGCATGATGAAATAATTTCTACCTAGCAGATGGCAGATCCACAAGTTTGATACTACACCGTATTACCAAGTGTGGACAAACATTTTGACAGAAGAGTATACTGGCATAGCTCTTTGGCAATTGCCACACCAACACACATAAAATGGACTGATCCCTGATTTAGCAATTCCCCTCCTATGACTTTATCCCAAAGCTACCATAGCCCATGTCAATGTTACTGAAGAAAAATCCCACACTTGTGCACACTAGAATTACTTGACACTGTAAGCTCACATCTCACGCAGGCACCCCACCCTGCTCAGCAATTGCATCATTCTTCTCAAGTCAAATGCCCTCCTCTCCTGGACGACCTTATCATACCAGCCCCTCATTTCTTAAACTCTTAACTTCTGTCAACTGGAGACTCCTCTTCAGGCTTCATTGAGGAAGACACACACACACAACTCATTATCTCAATTGAAAAATGGTAAAGAATCTATCAGGGCAGAGGAAAGAGAGGACAGGATTTTATGACGGTCAGCCTCAGAGCTAAATGGGTTTAAATGCCATCTACCAGTATGAGACCTTGTGCAAGTCATAGAAACTCTCTAAAATCCCATTTCTTCATCTAGATATCCAAGATCCTGGTCATGATCATGAATGAAAGACAGAATCAAGGATGACTCTTGGGTGTTTTGGCCTAAGAAACTGCATAAATAGTGGCACCACTAACTGAGATAACAAAGGTTTAGACTAGTGGTTCCCCAAGTGTGGCCCCCAGGGGAGCAGGATGAGAATTACCCAGCCCCACCCCAGAACTACTGAGTCAGAAACTTGAGGGACCCAGCAACCTGCTTTAGCATGCCTCCCATTTCTTCCATTTCCGATGCATGGTAATATTGGAAGAGCGGTGATTTAGAGGATGTATCAGAAGTGAAGCAATTTTAGGTATTTTAGGCAGGAAAGCATTTAAGGTAATAAGTGCTTTAAAACCCATAAAAGGAGTGATGGGGGGAAACACAGGTCATGGGAGGGTGCCTCTGCTAGCTTGGTTCACCTCCAGCTTTCAACAAGGTAGGAAGTTGTAGGAAATTCAGAAAACTTCTTGCAATAATTTCAGCTTCAGAGGTAGATGATTCATAGAAAAAGGCTGAAGGCTGCCCCCTCGTTGCCTAAGGTCGAGGAGGAACAATTATTTGGCTTCTGCTTATTTTCCTCCCTCCAAGTCTCACGCAGATGCTTCTTACTGGTGGGATCTAAACTGGAAACCCATAGGCAGGGGTTCTGGGGAATGTAATTGACAGATGCCCAGCCCCTGTGATCGGGGGCAGAGCACAAAGGGAAGAATGGTGTTGAGTTGCCAGCAGACCATCCAGCACAGACAGGAAAAAAAAAGAGAGAGTTATGTTTGAGGTGAAGATGACACATTTTTGTGGAAGTGTGAGGCAGGCAGTTGGGCACCTGAGACCGAGACTCAGGAGTGAGGTTGGAGAGGAAGGTCTCAGTGTGAAAGTCTTCATCATACAGATGGTACTGAAAGCCTTGAATTCCTAAGACAGCATTGTCAGAGACAGCATGCAGCTACAGAAGGTATTAGGATACTCAGAATGGAGCCCTTTTTGACCAGAAAAAGAACAAATAGTCAAGGACCCAGAGAAGAAGGGACCACCCTAGAAAGTGGACTGTCCGGAAGCCTCGAGGTGGGAGTGTCTGAAGAGAAAGAGGGCCTGATGCAGTCAGAGGCTGCAGGAGGTCTTGTTTGATGGAGATAGGCAATGGGCTCTTTGGCTGGCAAGATGAAAGCTACTGGTGAAACAAAAGAAGCCACTTGCAGAGGCATGGCGGGGATGAAATTGTCTGGAAGTGATTGAGGGAGAATGAGCATAAAGGACGAGGAAGTGGAGAAGACAGGGAATTGGCATCCCATTCAAGGACATTTACTATGGAAGGGGACAGAGGACTGCACCACTGCCAGGGTCTTGGCTGTTTAGAGGAAGAAACTCAATCTCAGAGAGTTTCTATGAATTGACCAAGGTATCAGACTAGTAGGTGGCATTGAAACCCGTTTACCCTGAGGCTGACTGTCACCAAGTCCTGTGCTCTGTTTCCTCCCCCAGACAGACATTCCACAATTGTTCAAGTTTTTTTTTTCTCTGGATTTGTTTCCTGATACTTATTAGAAAGAAACTAAATTCCCTAGTTACTCTGCAAAGCCTCTTTTCAGGAGGTGACTTTTTTCTTATTGGAAAAGAGATGTCATTAGGCAGAAGCAGGGGTGAGGCCCCAGGCTGGTCTTTGTATCTTTAAAAGCAAACTCCTTCTGCTAATTTCCTTCCATAAGAACTTTCACAGAAAAAGAAGTTTCAACGTGATAACAGGGAGAAGGAAGATTGACACCCCTTCCCTTTGATTGCCCCAGGTTAATAAACCAGTGTTTGTGTAAAGGGATTGGCTCCAATGGCTACATGAATCTAAGCCAGCCAAAACAGATAACTCCAAAAATAATCACAACATGGGCAAGTGAGCACTACTCTGAGATGGGGTCCAGGGCTACCTGTCACTCATTGTCTTCCCTAAGGACATAAGATGTCACTACCTACCAGGGCCCAAACCACAGATTGGCCATTAGATCTGAATCCTTCCTGCATGACATGAGATGCACTTGATTTAATCAACCCAAGAGAGGCTGAAAGACAGCAGTGGCTTCTGCAGAGATGCTGGAATGAGCTACTCATCAATTGGTTTGACTGAATTTACCCTTTGTAACCTGATGCTTGGAATCCTGGTCACACGTGCTCCCGTACACACTAGAAATTACCACCAACTCAGTATTCTCACAAAGCAAATAATAAAACTAAGAAAGGGTAATCTGGGCCAGGTGCAGTGGCTCATGCCTACAATCCCAGCACTTTGAAAGGAGGCCGAGGTGGGCAGATCTCTTGAGCTCAAAAGTTTGAGACCAGCCTAGGAAACGTGGCAAAACCTTGCCTCTACAAAAAAAAAAAAAAAATTGTCGCGTCTAGCGGTGCACAAATGTAGTCCCAGCTGCTTGGGAGGCTGAGGTAGGAGGGCTGCCTGAGCCCAGGAAGTCGAGGCTGAAGTGAGCTAAGACTGCACCACTACACACCAATCTGGGCGATAGAGCAAGACTCTGTCTCAAAAAAAAGAGGTGGAGGTGGGGGGTGATCTGATTTGAATTCCACCCTGAAATAGAAAAACAAATTTTGTCTTATTTTCTTTCTTTACTAATTTAGTTAGAAAAGTAACACATGGACATTGTAGGGCAAAATGAAGAATTACATTTCAGCAGTGTGGTGAACACAACGATGCCCCACCCAGATTCCCATTCAAGAAAAGACTGGTTGCCCCAGCTGCTGAGGGTGCCATGGGCTGATGGCTCCAGCTGTCAGATCTTTCAGCTCCTGAAAGCTGCTCAGTCATGAGCATGCCCTTCCCAGGGAAGCCTACATCCCGTGACTCATCACAGATGCCTGGCTATTTCTGTCCAACAGGGGACAACTTGGGCCATGCATGCTCCAGAGCTCCCCGGGGCTGGGCAAAGGCTTTATCAAGCCTGCACTCAAGCTTTACTCCTTCCTTTGCCCAAACCTGCTGCCTCTCCCTTCCTCTCATGGGTGTTAGTACCCACAAAAATCCCATCTGCTTTCAGAGAACGCAACCTAGGATAATTGGTACTGGGGGTGGTTTAAGAAAGCAGGCTGGAGTTTCTGAGGAGCACTGGCTGCCAGCTGGCAATGAGGACCCCATCACTGGTGGTGGGTGGAGCATGGACAGCCTCCGGCATGAGGTAGCAGTCAGTTATTAAAACTCTCAGCTTTGATGAGCTGGGGTGGCATGACAATGGAAGACAATACATTTGATGGAGCAATTGATCACAAGTATGTACTGGGGTGGGACTATGGGACTATAACTATGAGGATAATGGCTTGAAAGGCTATTGTTAAGCACCACTGATATTCTAGAAAACGTTCCTGAAAAGCTACAATTGAAGGGCAAGTATGAAAGCCAGAGGACCTTCCTGGTACCTAACAAAGAGGCTTTCATCTCCTACAGTGGGAGGACAGAGAAAGCTCAGGCCCAGGCTCAGGACTTCATAGTAAGAGCAGACAAACTCCAGAGAAGTTCAATCCTCAACCAAGACAGCTCTGCTATGTCAAAGTCAGGGTCCTGGAATGGGAAAAATTAGGCCCACATTTTTGGAATGAGACTATCTAGGCAGATGCCTCTGGAATTTTGAATTCCCAGATTCCTCGGAATTCTCCACGCCTGCAAAAAAAAAAAAAAAAAAAGTTCTAACCCTCCCTATGAAGGTCTAAGATTTAATGCAGAAGCTGCTTCCCCATTAGACAACATATACCCCCTTCAGGATTTGCCCCTGCCTCCTCTCCTGCCTATTAGGCCTGTAATAGGGCTAAGTCACAACATAACAAGTCTGTGGGCCTGTTACAGGAGGAAAGGAGCTATATCCCAAACAGGCTGTAAGCTCTAGCCAGGATGTGCTAGCAGGAGGTGGGGTGCTTAATCAGTGACCATGGGTGTTCAATCAATGGGGTGAGAACATGGCTTAGGCAGAGTATATTGATTTGGGAGCTCTCTCCCAAGATGCACCTTGTCAAAAAGTCTGGGAAATGATGCAAACTTGCTACTATGATGGACCCTAGAAACATGGAACAAGTGCTAGTTCATGCGAAGTGAAGTTGAAATACCAGAACTGCATGGCAGATGCTGCAGGAAGGGATTAAAAGGCTCTGCGAAATAGGCATTCTGGAGTAAATATATCATGTACAGCCAGAAGATACAACAGATGTTCCAATGTTCAACAGATGTCCTAAGAAAGACTCAAAGGAGATACCATTTTCTAAGGCCAGGAGTTAGGGGCACCAGCATCACTAAGATGTTCAGAGGTGGCTGTCCCCGGTAAGAAGGGCTGATCTCCTTCCACTCAATGCTGCTTCTGCTCCCTCCTTTCCACAAGTGTTGATAGCTAATAAACATCTTGTAACCCATATTTCATTTGTCTCAATGTCTACCTCTAGAGAACCCAACGTGTGCCAAAGAAAAAGAAAAAAAGAATGTGAATTAAAGTCATCTCAAATCACAACCCCCCACTACCACCATAAACATAGTGTCTTGAAGACATGATAGCTCTGTCATAAGAATATGAAATCAACCAAATAAATTGTAAACTGTTACAGTCACCCTTCTGTTTATTCAATGACAATGTCAAAATCTCAACTTTTTCATCAGAATAAAATACAAAAGCCTGCCAGTACCGTATGTAAGTGATCTGTAGCCCCCAAACATTTTAAGAATTCTACATTTATGCCTTCCAGACATAACGACATCCAATATTTTGTAGTATCCAGACCTCTTGACCTGGGTGTCAACTCTCTCTTACCATGTAGCAAATTATCACCAACTTAGCAGCTTCAGACAACACGCACATTATCTCGTAGTAAGTGAGCATTGTCTTCAACTGGCCATGAATAAATTGTGTTATTTTCTTTACAGCCTCTTAAGAGGCTGCAATCAAAGTGTTGTCCTGGGCTGGAGTCTCATCTGAATGCTCAGCTAGGGAAGGATCCCTCTCCAAACTCACTCAGTGATTGTGAGCAGGATTCAGTTCCCCTCTGTGGGTTGTTGAACTGGAACCTTATTTTTCCGACGGCTGTTGGCTGCAAGCCACCCTCCTTTCCTTGCCATGAGGGCCTTTTCCACGTGGAAGCTGCTTCATCAAAGTGAGCAAGCCAAGAAGACAATAGAGGGAGTCTCAGAGCAAGACGGAAGTCACCAGATCTGTAACCTCATCATGGAGTTGACATTTCCTCAATGTTGCAAAATTCTATTGGTTAGAAACAAATTATTCAAGGGAAAAATATTATATAAAGCTGTGAATACCAGGAGAGAGATGTCATTGGGCACCATCTTAGAGGCTGCCCACCACATTAAATATGTGCATATTTATGTTTGCAAAGGTGGAATTGTGCTGTTTATAATCTTCTTCAAATTTCTAAAATGGAAATGACTTTCTATATCCATAACAGTCATCTGTATATTGTTGTTAATGACTGCATAGTATTCCATCGAATCACAGTCATGACTTATTCACCAAGCCCTACTACTGAACATGAGATTTTTTTCCAGTTTTTATTTCTACAAGTGATGCTCTTATGCACATCCTTGCATCTAAACATTTCCACAGTCATTTATATATTTTCTTGGGAAAGAATTCCTAGAGATGAGTGGCATTATTGAGTTGAAGACAATGCTCTTTTTAAAGACTTGTTACTTTATGAAATGTTTTTAATCGATCTCCAAATAAAGGACTTGTTAGATAGGCAAGAGCCCTCCATTCCTCCCAATGGTAAAGCATACTTCTCTTTCCAGGGCATGCCTATGTGCAGGAGAAGCCAGCCTCCTTCTGGTGGGTCTGTATATTCCATTCTTACTATCAATTCACCCTGCATAATGGGAACCCCATATAACAAGGCTTCTATTATATCACCAAATTGCCCTCAAGAGAAGTTGTTCCAATTTACCATCCTGTGAACAGTGTATGAGATTTATCCCCATTTATTTTAGATCTGTTATATGAGAAGGTGCTGGTCCATCCTTAATGAAGTACATATGTGGGTTTTATGCTGTTCCATTTCCTAGATGCCTCTGGAGCCAGGCAGAGATCACAAGTGTGAGGGGACTTCAAAACGTTCATGGAAAAAATGGAACTGAAAGATAAAAATAGAAGCCAGGCATAGTGGCATGCATCTGTAGTCCCAGCTACTCAGGAGCCTGAGGCAGGAAGATTGCTTGAGCCCAGGAGTTTGAAACCAGCCTGGGCAACATAGCAAGACCCTGTCTCTAAAAATAAGAAGAAGAAGGAGGAGGAGGAGGAGGAGAAGGAGGAGGAGGAGAATGAGGAGGAGGAGGGAAGAAAAAGAAGAGGAAGGAGAAGAGGAAGAAGAGGAAGAAGAGGAAGAAGAAGAAGAAGAGGAAGAGGAGGAGGAAGAAGAAGAAGAAGGAGAAGAAGAAAGAGGAAGAAGGAGAAATAAACTTTATTTCTCAACACAATCTCCATGAAGGTCAAGATAATTTTGTAGGTGATAATACTAGCCATTTAATAGCCATTTAATCCATCCCTAAACAACGTAGGGTCCTTGGAATTTAACCTGTTAATGCAATATTTTCTACATTATTCACTAAAGAAAAATGAGTGCTCTTTACAGATTTCTTTTAGGATTAGAAAGCAAAAAGAAGTCAGAAGGAGCTAAATCAGGACTATAAGGTGAATTCCTAATGATTTCCCATTTAAATTATCATAAAATTGCCCTTGTTTGATGAGGAGTGAGCAGGAGCATTGTTGTGGTGAAGAAGGACTCTCTGGTGAAACTTTCCCAGCAGTTTTCAGGCTAAAGCTGTGGCTAACATTCTCAAAACACTCGCATCTAAGCAGATGTTATCATTCTTTAGCTCTCCAAAAGACAACAAGCAAAATGACTTGAGCATCCCAAAAAACTGCTGCCATGACCTTCGCTCTTGGCTGATCCATGTTTGCTTTAATGGGACCACTTCCTTCTCTTGGTAGCCATTGCTTTGGTTGTGCTTTGTCTTCAGAATCATGCTGGTAAAGCCATGTTCCATCTCCTGCTATAATTCTTCAAAGAAATGCTTCCAGATCTTGATCCCACTTGTTTAAAATTTCCATTGAAAGCTGTGCTCTGGTCTGCAGCTGATCTGGGTGCAATGATCTTGGCACCCATTGAGTAGAAAGTTAGCTCAACTTTAATTTTTCAGTCAAAAACATGTAAGCTGCGCCAATTGAGATGTCTTTGGTATTGGCTGTTAATCATTGGTCCAATTCAATTAGGACATGAACAAGATTAATTTTTTTCCTTAAAAATTGATGTGGATGATCTGCTGCTGCAGGCTTCATCTTCAAAACTTGTTATTCATTTGTAAACTGCTGATTTCTTTGGGGGCATTGGCTTCATAAAATCTTTGTAAAGCATCAGTTATTTTACCATACTTCAATCCAAGCTTCACTATAAATTTGATGTTTGCTCTTGCTTCAATTTTAGCAGAATTCATGTTGCTCTGATAGGGGCTTTTTCCAGACTGAGGTCTTATCTTTCTTAGTGCCTCAATCTAGATCCTGTTCAGCCATGTTATAACAAGTTAGTACGAGTTTATTTTTGTGCAACAAATTTTTGAAATCCATGCATAGTTTTTTTCATAATATGTATTTTTCACAAACATTTTGAAAACCTCTCATGTGAGTCAGACTAGATGTAAATCACCAAAAAGTGGGGACCCTGTAAAGAACTGGAACGTCTATGGCCCACTATAGGCCTTCATATTCAAAAACATTTTTAAACACGTTGCTGGGCCAACAAAATATTTTTGTGGCTCAGATTATATGTGGGCTATGAATTTACAATCCATAATTTATTCCTGAGAAACAATTGGTAATTTTTAAAAAGTAGAATTGTTGCCTCTGATCATGAAACAAAAGCATTTCCTAAGCAAAGCCAATTGGCTCATACAAGTGACCTTGTGTAGTAAAGTAGTCAGTCCTTACTACATAAAAAATCATACAAAGTGGGCCATCAGGAACTCCAAGATGGACAAAGAACACAAAAATGACCAGACTTTCTCTTCTTGGGATGCAAAACTAGGTGTCATAAAAAGCATAACTGAATGAACAAATGATGACAGCTTCTTGCTACAGTGTTCACTTTCTCCTTACCTGCTATGGGAACAGAGCTCTCTCCTTTTGAGAACCTGGGAGTAATGGGAGATGCATTTATAAATACACCCACACTTTCTGTGAATCTCAGCAGCTTCAACTCCACATCCCTGGAGAACTGACTATAGGAATCCATTAAGTTAATGAGGGGTTAGGTGCAGCTATATCTGTGCAACATGTGACAAGCGTCACCCCATAATTGAATAAGGGATCTTTTTGCAAAAACTCTGAGAGAAAGTTATGGCTTCTATTTCTTAACTACCAGAGTGCTGGGCACAGTGCAGGGTACATAAGGGGAAGATATTTAGTAACTACCTGATGTTTGGTGCAGACTTCATGAATACAAATGCTGTGTTAATGTAACCCTCCTCCTCTGCCGCCAAGAAAGTGAATTTGCTGTTTGACACACCTTCCTTTGGAGAGTAGGGGGTGGGGGCATTAAGAGAAAGACTCTTGGTCTAATTTTATACTGTAAGGATAACTGGGCAAAGTGGAGACAATTTATATTTTTTAACTTTTAAATGTAAACAGCTAGAAATGCACACCTACTCTGGTTGTGCCCAAATCAGGGATAGTGCAAAGTGTCAATGTATTATTAATTTTCATTGATCATGCAAGGTGTCAATCTGTCACTGATTTTCATTATTGATTATTGGAAGAACTACTCAAATTTAATTTCTTCACCAAGGCTAGCAGCATTAATGAAAAGACCCATCTGCAGAGATTACCTGGATTTTTCAACCAATTTCTGATGATACAGGTGCATCTCCCCTCGATTTGTTTGCCTTGAATACTGATTTCCACAGACAATATGTCCACTTTTCATCTCAGTTCCAATTATATGGTGATTGAAACTGGCTTCCAGCAGCTCAGGTTAGTCGATAAGCAAAAGGCAAGATTCTTGCCCTCCAGTTGGTTGTAACCTCTCCCAATTCCTATTCTCATTCTCTCACTTTCTCCTTTGACCCCTCCCTGCCCTAGGATTTACCTGCCACTGGCTCAGACCAAGTCCGCTATCTTTCCGGGGCCCCTCGTCTAGCACAGTGCCACCTGGTGACCCCCCTCCGCTATTACAGCAGGACAACAACAGCAGGAGAAAACCTACCCAATCCGTGAAAATGAAGACAGCCAAGATTAACCATATAAAAGAAAGCAAATGACCGATATAGAGAAACAGAGAAAAAGAGAAAAACAACTTCCTTCTATGGAACTTCCCATAGATTCAAAAGTTGCATGAAAACAGAGTAAGAATTGATTCTGTTGAGACTATTTACAAACATCAAAACTATACTTCTGTTCACATCTTTTCTCAAAATACCTTTTATATTGTACTGGTCAGGGGATGAGAAGGACTTTTGGGTGGTTAACCATTCCCTAAGGAAGCTCTCTCTTTACTGGCTTCTGAAAGCAAAACTATAAAATGTTTTTCTATTCTCTAGCAAATTATGGTGAATCATCAATATTATTGATAATTAAGAGTTTATCTTTTCAAATGGCTACAGCAAAACTCGGAACAACAATTCGTACCTCATACAAAGCATCTGATGTTCACAAAGGCTGGCTGGGTACCGTAACCTGGGTCCTGGCTGGTATTTTGCCCTGTAAAGAAGAAAAGAACAAAGTGGCAGTTATCTTTTTTTTTTTTTTAGCTATGCTTTGGAAATGACCCCAAAAATGTTTATTGGATGTGATTTTTAAATTTATCTATTTTTAAAATGAGTGTTGCTTAGTGATTTCTGCCCTACCATTATTTGTGGTCAATTCCATTGTAGAGACTGAGAAAAAGAAGTTCTTTTCCTGCCAGCTTCATCTTCCCCATTGATTTCCTCACCCAGTGCATGCCCCTAATGGAGCTTGAAATGAATGCAGCTTGGTTTTTGTTTTCTTCCTTTGTTGGCACACCTCTGCCAGAGGCCAGCTGTGGTCTGAGCTGCGAGCACTCATCCTGCAGGGAGGAGTCTGTTCCTCCCGGAGGCTGGAAACCAGAGGGAAAGAAGGGGAGGAGAGGATGGGTTTCCTTTTGCTAGGCCTTGAGCCACAAGTGAGTATTATCTTTTGAAATGAGCTGCACTACAGAAAACAAGAGCTTTATAAAATACACGAGAACCAGGAAGCTAGCAATCCAGTTGGAAAGGTAGAATGACAACGTTAGAAAATGTGGGAGGTCCTCATGCCGGATGAAGTCTCTTATACCTTAAAAACCGCAACGTAAATGCAGTATTCTCAAACGTATCCTCGCTGGCCTAAATGTGGATTATTCACACAGACCAAAAAAAGGGAAAAAGAAGGACATCAGTTAAGAAAGTTCTCCAGGGTATCTAACTGTCACCGATTCTGCATTCCTGAACTCTCCCCATACAGCCAAAAGCTGATGGACTTGAGCCCGTGGGTCCCTCCAGTAAAACTGAGAGAGTTTGGCTAAAGATCTTATGGGGATTTAGAGGGGTATGATAACCACCTCTAGAGCCTTTCCTCCTCTAAGACCCCCAGTCTTTTCCCTTGGGAAGAAAACCAGAAGCTCAAGCCGGCCTTCCTGATCTCTCTCCGGCCCATGCTCTGCTATACTGGGAAAGTCACATGCATTTCTCTGACTCAGTGCGTGAGTAACTTAGATGCTCACAGGGGTTGCTGTGATGAGCCCAATCTACCTCCCAGTGATGTCACATAGCTTGAGGCCATGGCTTTTCCCAGGGCCACTTAGGGAAATTTACTGAACTGCTTTCAGACCTTAAGAGCAATGCAGTGCCCTCTTGTCATCTCAGTGACTTTCCAGAAACCTCCAAAATGGACTGCATTTTCTCCATTGGATCAAGGATATAACGGAGGGTTCTGTTACTGCCCAAGGATTTGGAAGCGAATAAATCATAGCTATTACCATATCATAACATGTTGACATAGAGGCAGATACACAGTTATAGATCCCTATATAGAATTGCCAGAATTATCTCCCTGTTAGTAAACATTTACTCTAAGCCTCAGTTATATCTGGGATTTCAATGTACCCTAAGGAATATTTGTAACACAAAAGCATGCAACACTACTAGTTCATAAAGATAGTCTTTCCAAACAAATGTTAACACTAATAAATTTATGTTATAATGCCCTCTTAGAGTTTGGAAGAGTTTGAGACCATTTGGATTTTACAAATCTCTAAGAAACTGTCCAAGGAAACTTAAATTACTGTCATCTTTTTTATTGCAATAAACTCTCTCCTAGCAAAGAAAAACAGTTATTCCAAAATATGTAGTAGTCTCCACGCTGCTGCATTCAAGGTGAAGATAATTATTCTCACAGAGAGCTGAGCAGTGCGGGATGACTGGAAGACCTCACCAAGGACTTTATTTATGGAGATTTGGAAAGGAAAGTCTCTTCATTGTGATCCTCATCCTTGTCTGCCCCTCCCCCACATTAATGTATCCTCTGTGTTGCTTCCTGCAGGAAATCACCAGCAGTGATGTCTGAACAATGGTGAGGTAGCCGGGGACATAGCCCCCTCTGCCTGTGTTTGCTGTTGAGACTGGGGCCCCATGTGGATGTGAAGCCACCGTGTATTTTCTTTGAATCACCCCCTCACTCCAAAAGCTGGGGAGTTGCTGTGATTCTCAGCCATGAACAGAGATGTCCAGGTTGGGTGATGGTGAGGTCGTCACCAGGTGAAGAGGATGTAAGAAAGGAGCCCTGAAGCATCTCCAAGGTTTTCAGCCCAGTGGGGGAATGTGCTACAGCCTGTTTTCCTCCCCTGAAAATTGCGATATGAATATTAGGTAGATGCTTACAAAACATCAAAGAAAGGTTGAAAATTGTCTGCAAAACCAATTTTACTAAATATGTGTGCTTATACTGGTTTATTGAGAAAGAATATTAAGCTCTGGAAAAAAAGAACCTCAGTGCAGAGAAAATAGGCATAACAAATTTTAATAACTTTTTTCCTGATTACAGAGTAATTTATGATCATTGTAGGAAATTTATAAAACAGAGAAAAGTATGAAGAAAAATCAAGATCAATGTCAATTTTACTACCTTGAGATAACTGCTGTTTTATAAATAAATATATTATATACATTTATTTATCCTTTCTATTTTTGCATTATCATAAATAATAAAGTTCTCTATGAAATGAGCACTTACTTTATGCTAACATTCTGCTAAGTGCTTTAGACACATTATCTTAGTTTATTCTTACTAAAACCTGTGAATTAAGTATTATTATTGTTCCCACTTAACATCAAGGAACTAAAACAGACCAAGATCACACAAATAGCAAAAGATAAAGATGAGTTCTGAGCCCTGATAGGTGTGATCTCAGAATCAACTGTAAACCAGAACCACTCAAGTGTGGTCCAGGGACCAGTGCTGATCTATGAACTGTATATTACTGGTCAATGCTGAGATAAGTATAGGAATCCAGGACAAGCATTTAGACGCCTTTGTGGCAACTTCACATTGTGACGCGCATAATCACTGACTCTTATTGATGAAGGGTCTGGGGGCACACAACTTGCATGGCTGGCGAGGGGCACCTAGTGTGAACTGAATACCAGTCAGGCAGTAGGACACTCGCTCTGAAATCAATTGGAGATTTAAGGAGAAAAAAATTCGGTCCTTTGCCCCAAATAGTTTCCAAAGCATTGCTCTAAACCATCATATTGCCTCCCTGGAGTGAAAACAAAGAAATCAATGTAGCCGAGTAAGATGCTAAGAAATAGGAAGATGCAGCGTTATGAAGCTCAGCTTCAGAAAGAGCTTTGTTGCCCACAAAGTCTGTCATTAATGGTGAGTGCCTTTTGCTCCACCCAAGCATAAGACAGGGCCGGTGAGGACTTGCCTGCAGAGCTGAAGATGGGAGAGAAAAATCCTTTGGCGGGCTTTTCCATTCTTACTGTGGCAGATGCTACCGGCTGTCCCCACCCCCCTCCATCTTTCCCTCCCTTCTTCCAAAACTGAGTCTCAGCTGAGCACACAGAAGCCCAGAATAAGGATTTGTTCCCCACATCCCTTGCAGCTAGCGAGGGACACAGGACAGGGTCCAGACAGAGGGGTGTAAATGGGAGCATCTCCTGGAGGTGTCAGGAACTTTCCTCTTTCTTCCTTATTATCTCTGCTTCTATTCTATTGCTTGCAACCTGGATTTGATGGGCCAGGAGGAAAGAGTCTCACCTTGGAGATGGTGGAAAGAAGCTGGAAGGATCAGAATCCCTAAAGACTTTGCAGAATAACCACAGCAAAACCAGTGCTGGCTGCCTGCTGGACGACTGGCACATGAAGAAGAAATAAACTTCTGTTTCAAATAAGTCACTAGCATTTGGAGTTTATTGTCCCTTGTAGCCAAATCCAATCGAAACTAGTATACACATGCAGCCAAATTGGTCTCTTGATCACCCTCCCGCTCCCAGTTTTCCCTCGTCTGCTCTGTCAAATCTGATCTGAGGACTGGGAAGAGAGGATGTATAACCACACAGACGGCATTTGAGGCAGGGAAGAAGTGGAAGAGGATTCCCAAAGGGACATTTTACAAGAAACTAACTTGGCACCAAGAGTCTCCTTCCTCTGTCCAGTGTTTGGTGCCAACATCCCAGCAGGTCGACATCCTGGCAAACGCTGCCATGCCTTTGGGGACTATGCGGCTTCGAGTTTACTTTAGAAACACTATGTCACCTGGCATGTTCACAAAGGTATTGTGACTGTGGCGAATTCCTGTTGCCACTGGTCCCTAGTTTTGTGCTGGAGGTGGCTCATGCTGGCTCTTCAATACAGTCATTATTAAAAATGGAAATATATCAACTTGAGTTCAATAAATTATATCAAAAACAAAGGCAATAAATACTCAGAACTCATCACTTCCTAATTTCATTTTCCATCCCGAGCATGATCTATGTTCTTGAAGTTATCTTGTTTCTTGTATGAATATGATGGGAATACTGTGTCATGCTGGGCAGTTCACATCTTTTCCTAACTCTGCTTTCAGCGACGTAATGATGATGGTTTGAAATTGACCATGATGGGAACAGGTATTGACTGAGGTTCTCTTTTTTTTTTGTTTTTTTGTATTTGATGTTTCTTTTTTTTTTTTTTTTTTGACTGGGGTTCTTTCCTCCTAGATAATGTGGGGCCAGAGAGGAATAAAAGCCCCTATCCCTTTGGAGTTTCCAGTCTTACTGAAGTATCACAAACATGAAATAAAATAGTATGTATGAAGGAGAACTAGAACTGAACTCAGCTAGGAGACAGGAGAGCCAGAATCAGTTCTCAGCTCTGAAACCAGTGGTGGGACTGTGGGCAAGTCTCTTGGTCTCTTATCGCAGCATTTTTCATCTGGAAAATCCCACTGGACTCCAAACTCCACCAGGGGAGGAGCTGCGTTTACTCCATTTGCTGCTACATCCCAGCCCTCCAGCATAATTCCAGACATGTAAGAGGCAATGAAGCAATGCTTGTCAAGTGAATGAATGAATGGGAAAGCACCATCTCCACCAACCCTTCCAGCTCTGAGAATGCGGAGGTCCATGACCCAAACTAAGGTTAAGAGAAGTGGCACAAGACTGAGAGCCACAGATGGTCAACACGGGCCAGTTTCCTCAGATGCCTACAAGGAAGGGGCCATGCTGGACTCTGGGCAAAGGTGGGCAAGCCAAGAATTTGGGCAAGCCAGGAAGTCTGACTGAGACCACAGTGATCATTCCTCAAAGCCCTGGTGAGAATCGTGAGTGGACATTCCTTTTGGTTCTTCTCTGCTGTCTGGTACCTGACTTCATGCTTTGGTTCAATACTGCCTTGAATCCCAACTGAAGAGTTTGTTAAAATCTCAGCAAAAAACAAAACAAAAAAAAACCATTGAACCACCCCCCTGCCCACTACCACTTCCAGCTCACTGTGGAGCTCATTCTCACACCCCTCCCAAGATCTCTTGCTGATAGTCTCGGAAATATTTACAGCAATCGCCTGAGTACATTTCTTTTCTTTCCTTGGCTAAACTATAATTTTGCATTTTAAAAAAGTTACAAATGGAATGCAAACGTGCCCGTTAACTTTTCCATATTCTTACCACTCTGAGTCTGATTTTAAAGGGGAAAATGTTGCATTTGTGAGAATACTCAAATTTAATGTAAATTTATCAAGATAAGGCAAGTTCTCTCATTTATCAGCAGTGCAGAAACGCAATAGCCAATGAATCTATCCCGACTATGATATTCTACCTGTTGACATCACCCTCCCACCCACCCAGTCCCAACACACATACAGTTCCCCCTTCAGAGATGATGAAAAAGCAAGACCATTACCACTTTGTAGTTATTTCACATTCTAAATTGCTATTGGAGCGAGTTCAAAGGTGTTAGGTCAGAATTTTGAATAAGATTGTTATTATTTATTCTTAAGGTTTTTTTAAGTCTGAATTGATTGAAAGAACTAGTTTTTTCCATGTGGAAAGATGAAAACAAAGATTTATTATTATAGTCTCACAAATGATGATGGGTGTGCAGTGAGTGAAGATAGATTTGTTCCCAGAATCCTGACATGCCAGAACTAAGGGCACACAGTCAGAATTAAAGAAGATGCCTGTTTACAAATCTATTTAGAATTATCCCAAGTGCAGAAGAAGATATTGGCCATCCCACAGTCCCACATGTTGCTGGGGTCAGGGTAGGAAATCAGCTTCTTTGAGCCTCAGTTTCCTCAAATGTAAAAGGGAGACAATGATATCTATATGAAAGGATCGCCAGGACTAAATCAGAGAACCAGCCCAGGTCAGCGCCTTGAACTTGTGTGCGCTCCCAAATGTTAGCTCCACTCCCCCTTGCTCCCTCCCCCATCTGACTTGCCTCCATTTCCAGCCAGTCACTTGGACAAGTATTATCAATACAGACCTTACTACTCCCAAGAAGTCGCTCAGGTAAAGACACTGCATAGCTGGGGTGGAGAGGGGGAGTTTAGCCCTATGTGTAAATGGTAGATACAGTTTTAGAGTTTCCACGAATTCAGGCTTTGGGTGGTTCCCCATTCTCGAGGATGCAGCTAGAAGGACAAACATGCCCTCAGCCAGTGTCAGACACAAGGAAGGGGTGTCCATGTGTGACCCTGTTGGGCTCCTTTGAGCTTCTGAAAAGCCTCTTGGCCCTCTGTCCCTCATTACTACAAACTGCCCAGGGCCTTACCAGTTGCCTGAATAGCTTATATACTCAATTAATTTGAGTTAAAATGTTAATGTGTGGTAATGGCTTTTAATTTGCCACCACTCCCTCATTTTAACCCAAACATTCAATGACTTAGTCTACAGAAGTGATGGCTGTGGGACCTTCTGGCTTCTTGGAAAATCCAAGGCAGGAAAAGAGACTTGCTTAAACAGAGAGGTAAGCAGGAGGGGAGGGGTCAGGGTGGCCAAGCCAAGCCTGTGCCCATGTGGCAGTTCACATGACCAGTCTGACATTCTCCACCAATCTCATCAGTCTTCCTCTTTCCAGATTCCAGGAACAAACTCATTTGCAGAGGCAGCAACAGGTGGTGGATGTACAGGATCACTTGTTAAAGGAGCTGGCCCAACAAGACCCAAACCTAAGTGATCATAGATAGCAGGTATTCTATAGTCAAAGATCACAAGGGTCCCCCATCACCCTCCAAGAAAAATCCCACTTCAGTGACTCTCATTGCAAGAACAGCGTCTACGTGAGGCAGCTAGCTCTACTTCCGAGCAGGTATACTTGAGAGATATTGCTCTGTGGGTCTGATTACAGGGATTTCTCTATATGGAATCGAACCATTCAGCAAAAGTTTCCACAGTTTCCTGTCCACTCATATGACTCTTCTCTGGTGGGTGCAAAGGAGGAAGACTGAGCCTGGGATGAGAACATGGGTCATCTAACAGGAAACGGAAATAGATTCTGCTGTAATCGTGGGTCACCTAACAGGAAATGGAAATAGACTCTGTTGTAATCGTGCTTGCAGCAATGAGGTTGACCTGACCTGGTGAATTTAGTATCACGGCAACACTTCCAAGATGTTCTGCATGGTAAGAGTGTAGTAGGTAGAGAAGTAGAGAAGCAGAGACCAGAGGAGAGAAAGCTCAGTTTCTTCTTGCTCTTTTGGGGCATCTTATTAATCAATTATAAGTGAGCCAGGAGACCTTAGCTCTACTGCAGCTCAAATCCTCTATCATAATTAGACACTTGAATGTCTGTCTTCCTTTTCAACAGTGAGCCACTAGAGGGCAGGAAACCCGAGGTGGCTCTCTCCACTCGGTGTCTCTAGCCCCTAGCACAGAGTCTGGTACAAGGTAGGTTAAATATTGCTGCACGTTGGAGTGAATGGAGGAGCGATTCAAATATAGAGCAGCATACCAGGCGCGTCCTGTACTTTCCTCTCCCTATTCAGGTATCCCAACCATTTCCTTCAGAAAAACAAGGCAAAATGATGACAAAAACCACTCCACACCTCCTAAACCACCCTTCAAGCAAGACAAAGGGAAAGATCTTGGCATTTGGAAAGCTTGAAATAAGGATGGTTAGACCCCGTGCCAGCCACACTGATGGGAAACCCTCCTTTGACGTCTCATCCCTGCCTCTAACAGACAGGGAGAGTGACGTCCAACATTGTTCTCAACATCAGAAAAACCTCACCCCAAGAAAAATACACGGTATTTTCGAAGTGCTTACTGTAAAAGGAGCAGGGGTGCACTGACTTTGCCAAGGGATGGGAAGGAAATGAAGCGCTGAGGTGGGAATTAGTACACCCTTCCTCTGGGGAAAAGACATCTGCTCCTGGCACTCCTCAAAGGAGGTGATGCAGAGCTCTCCCTTGATGCTGTGCTGCTTCCCTAATCTGCTCTTCAGGCTGGGTGATGGGAGCCCCTCCTGCAGGGGAGAGCCTGCCCTGGCTCCCAGGGTCAACAAGCGCAGCCCCCGGCTTGGAAGCCTCCCTCCTGCCCCTCCTTACACACGAAGAGGCAGAAGGGCTCTGGGCACAAGCGGTGCTTTGGTAGGAAATCAGAAGGCCCTCTTACATCCCCGGGGGCGCCATGAAGGGACTTGGCTGCTGCCAGCCCCTCGCCAAACTCCTCTGAGTGGTCCAGGGGACAAGGCCAACCCGCCCCTCCCTTTCACTGGGGTGTGGTTTCCAGCATTTAGGACATTCCATGTAGCTTCTCCAACAGGACTCCTCCTCCCCACACTCAAACCCCAAGGACGCTTTCATAAACCAGATGATCATTTCTGGAAAGTTACATTTCTTAATTTCAGGAATTGTTCCAATTAGTGCAAAGAAAATAAAAGGTAATTATCTAATTCCAGTAAAACTTAATGGGGCCCTTCCCACCCCTGGCTAATGGTTGGTGTGAAATGTAATTTGACTTAAACTGTCTAAGGCTGTGAAAGTGTAAAATATTCAGGAAGGGTGGGAGACATTACCCCTTGTGGGAGCCATATTTTTCTAGAAGGCATTTTGATCAAGACAGGACTCCCGCGGTTATTGATTTTGGGGTCATTGAGAGTCCAAGAACTGGGGAGATGAAGGCCACCGGGCGTCAGCACCGCGAGGGCGGAGGGAAGGCGGGCGCTGAGTCTCCCACTGGGGTTCTAGCCCAGGGTTCCAGCCAGGATTGCGTGACCTGGGGGCAGCTCGGAGAGCTCTCCGGACCTAGCATCGGGTCTATAAATGGAGACCAAGATAAGCACCTGGAGGGAGTGGTTTCTCGAGCTGAGCGCCTCGCCCACAAACTGTAGTCAGCATCTTCACCGAAGTTGGCCTGTCTTGGATATTTCTTCTCTCCTCCCCTTCCCCCACCTCCCCTCCTAATTCATCAACTGCTGAAACATCTGCCTGGCTGAAACCGCCTTCTCGCCGCGCGCTGGGGGCTGTCCCCAGGTGTTGGTCTTTGTGTCGAGAAAACTTTGCGAGGAGGCGAGGGGGCTGGACAAAGAGCGGGCGAGGGAGGGCGTTTGCCAGCCTGAGGGGTGCGCCGGACGGTGGGCGCACTTCCCTGGGCTCAGCTCGGTACCCGGTCGCTCGCGGTGGCCAGAGCCCAGCCTCTCTAGGCCAGGAGTGGCAGTCTCCGTCTGCATCCCCGCGCCCTCGGGAGCTGAATAAAGCCAGGCGGGAGAAGCAAAGGCTAGCGCCTGGACGCTGGAGTTGGTGGGAGGAGGCGAGCAGAGGCGCGGAGCAAAGCTGTCAAACTGCGCGCGGAGCCGGGCGCGGGGCGGGGGAAGGGAGAGGAGGGAGGGAGGGGCCGGCGGGAGCCGAGAGGGAGCGAGCGGGCTCGCCGCGCCTGAGCAACCCCTGCCTGTCGCTGCCGCTGCCGCTGCCGCTGCCGCCGCCGGCCGGACTCGCCCTGAGCGCAGGGTGTCTGACCAGCTGCGCGCGGCGCGCGGAGGCTCCGGCGTCCTCCGCTGCGCCCTCCAGCCCCTGCTCCTCGCGCCGGCCCGCGTGGGTCCCGGCGGGCGCGAACCCACCATGCAGCTGCAGTTCCGGAGCTGGATGCTGGCCGCGCTCACGCTGCTCGTGGTCTTCCTCATCTTCGCAGACATCTCAGAGATCGAAGAAGAAATCGGGTAAATAGCTGCGCCCAGGCCCGTGCCACGAGCCCTGGCGGGATCTCTCCCTCCTTCTGTACTCTCCACCCTCCGACCCCCTTTGTGTGCGCCGCGCCCCCCTGTAGCTCCGCTGGAGAGATGGGGACGGTTTGGCAGAAGGTGGCGGTGACAGGGGCCCGGGACGGTTTGGGGAGAGGAGGGTGGGGGCGCGGCTGCCGTGGGGTGTCCCCGGGCGGGGTTCACGGGAAGCCCCCAGCTGGCCCGCGTCGGGAAGCGGACTCGCCCACCCTGCCCCCCTGCCTGGCGTGTCCAAGCGCAGTGTCGCCGGGGTCGAGGGAGGGCGCCGGGGAGTGTCTCGGGCGGGCGGAGGGGCCGAGAGTGGAGGGAGGCAGGAGTTTCTTTGTCTCCGACACGGCCGCTTTCTCGCCTTGGCAAAGTGGGCAGGGGGCGCGCAGGGATCTCTGAGCTGGGGGAGGGGTTCCCCGGGCCGGAGCGGAGGGCGGGGTTCTGCATGGGCTACTGGGAAGCGGAATGTCCCCTGCACACAGGCACAGGCGCCTCCCGCCGGCCCGGGAGCCCGGCGTAGGAGCTGGCACCACTAAGAAGGGCTCGCATAGCTGGACTGAGACCCCCGCCCTCGCCTGGCTTTGGACGTTCCGCCAAGCCACGGCGACCCCGGCGACCCTGGGTTCCTGAGCGCTCGCAGCGCGGAGACGGAGACATTTCGTTAAAGTCTGTACCGCCGCCCGGTGGGCTTCTGGGCCCTCAGGCGGGCGATCTGGCCCGTTTTTCTACCGACCTCGCCAGAGGTAGGGCGGGACCGCGAGCCAGGATCCTCCCGGCTCCGGACTTCCTGGAGCGCGCACTTGAGGCGCGGGACGCACCCGCGGTGTGTCCCAGAGGCTGAGACTCGCGCCCCGCCCCGCAGCCTTCGGCTCGCCGGGCCGGGCCTCTCTCCAGAACCTCCAAAGGGCGGTAGACGACAGGTGGGGAGGCAGCCGGGGTTCTGAGGAGGCCCGAGGAGAGCTTCCTGGCCCTGGGCAAGGGGAAGTGAGGTCTCAGAGAGGGCAGAAGGTCTTTCCTCTGTGGGATTTGTGCCCTGCCAGGCGCTCTTCTCGAGTCCCGCGCCGCGTGCGCCCCTCCTTTGTCCCATTTGTTACTTCATTTGTTATCTGTGCTAGTTGAGGGTCCGCCACGCTGTCAGTCCCTCAAATGGGAGATGCCAGTCCTGGGCCCAGGCAGGATGCCGGGGGCCCCAAGGACAAAAACTTGGGACAAGTGCGGCTTCCTGCTCTCATTTTCTCCCCGCCCCTGCCCATCTCCCCGGAATTCCTTCCGTGAACTCCACTGGGCTTCCAGAACCCTCTCCCTGCCTCTTTCTCCTGTCATTCTCGGTTTCCCCAAGAGCCCGAAAACTTTCACAAATGCTGTGTAGTTAATACACAACGTGCCACCAACTCCCACGCAGAGATAAACATGCTACTGTTCATAGCTGTTCGTCTCAGAAACGTGGATCGGAAAGGAAATCGGGCAAGTCATGTCTTGGGGTAATTAATGGAAGATGCGGTGAGAAGGGCCTTCCTCTGGGGCCTTCGGCTTCTTGTTCCGGATGTGGGCACTGCCTGGCTCACATCACTTGCTGACCTTTTCCCATGTGAGAGGGAAGGCCCGGCGCTGCCCATTGTTCTGCTATAAAAACATAAATGCTGTGCTCATCCAGGCACCCCTAGGTCAGCCATTCACTGAATTCTTACCAAATACCTTCCACATGCTGGGAACTTTTAATTTTTAAAATGCAATCAGGAGATCACTTTGCACAGAATGTTGCACTTTCTTGCCAAATGCACGGTGGAGCCCACGCTCCCCACATCAGGTTGTTCCCACGGACGCACACACCCCTGGGACTTGTTTCACTTGAGTGCTCCCTGCTTCTTTTTATCCTGCCTCTGCTGGGCCAATCCTAGGAAAAAACAGTCAAACAAGTCTGATGTGTCACCTCCTGTGGCATCTTCCTTCCCTCTCTTGCCTCTCGTCCCAGGCTGACCACTGGCTTGACCAGTCCTGACCAGGCCTGAGACACCCTGTCTCCGAGACTGATGTAGCTGCCTTAGATCAACACTGCATATGCCTTTCGACTGGGACAGGCACTCTAGCCCCACCCACGGTCAGCCCCACACATGTTTAATCCAGAGGAATGGAGGCATATTTTGGGATTCACCATGGCTGGAGGAGGAGACACACGGGCAGAGCATGGGAATCCCAACAGCACCTTCTGTCTGCTTACAAGTGAGGGTGGGTTTTTTTTTTTTTTTTGGTCTTTTCTTTTCTTTTTTTTCTTTTTCTTTTTTTTGGGACAGAGTCTCACTCTGTCGCCCAGGCTGGAGTGCAGTGGCACAATCTTTGCTCACTGCAACCTCCACCTCCCAGGTTCAAGCAATTCTCCTGTTTCAGCCTCCCAAGTAGCTGGGATTACAGGCATGTGCCACCACACCAGGCTAATTTTTGTATTTTTATTAGAGACGGGGTTTCACCATGTTGGCCAGGCTGGTCTCCATCACCTCAGGGGATCTGCCCACCTCAGCCTCCCAAAGTGCTGGGATTACAGGCGTGAGCCACCCCTCCCGGATCAAGTGAGGTTTTAACACTAAATTCATTCTTGGAATTACCCCAACTTTGAGCAGCTGGGCTCAGTGCCCAATAAGAGCCTTGGCACAGTGGCCAGTGAGGGGTGTCAAGAGGGCTCCGCCTTCCTCACCATATGCCTTCCTGGAGACCTCGAATCATACTCAGGCACACGAGGCTGCTGCACCAGCCCTGCCCCTCCATCCCCAACTTGCTCCGGACCTGTGCTAGGGAGGATTACAGATGATTTGCCCGTGTCGGCCCCTGGGAGAAAGCGATGGCTCTGTAAAAGGATGGCTGTTTCTGGAAAGTAATGAACAGTGGGACCCTGTGATCTGTTAGAAGGAAGGAAAGATGGAACCTCTTTTGGGGGTAACTTTTTCAAGGATTAAGGAATTTTAAAAAGTGAAAGAAAGTGAATTACATGTGTATTATCTGGAGGAATAAAACTGAGATTTACTTTTCCGAAGCTCTTGATTCTCATTTTTATAAAATGAGGCTTTTAATGTGGTGGTCTCAGAGGTCCTGTCCTGCCTGAAAAAAATTATACACCATGAATTGAGGGGCAGGGCTTTCTTTGAGGGGAGTTTTCTGAGACACACATCTCTTTTCCTTAGTGATTATTTTCAAAAGTTCCATTTCTGACTCTCTTGCTCTCATTCAGCTGGAGCTGAATAAGAAAACAAAATGTAGAAAGATAAGCTCTCTGCAAAGCACCTAGAGAGTGCTGCCTGGTAGCCAAGGAGTGAATTCAAATTCTAAGTCAGAAATTGGGTGGGGCTTTGGTAAAACAGCCCCTGATCAATTCATGCAGACTCCCATGTTTTAGATC
The DNA here is from genome assembly GCF_006542625.1 of Nomascus leucogenys. Taxonomy (NCBI): domain Eukaryota; kingdom Metazoa; phylum Chordata; class Mammalia; order Primates; family Hylobatidae; genus Nomascus; species Nomascus leucogenys. The sequence goes on from NC_044386.1 coordinate 111,059,730, forward strand.
CAATTTGACCAAGTTGTAAGCTAAAATCTTCTGACTGTTTCTTGGCCTTTAATCTTGAGTGTAACTTCCACTAGGGGATTGTGAGGCGTAGCCATCTAGCCCATCATGGTGTCCATGGAACTGGGCACACAAGGCATTCAATAAGTATCTGTTGGATAAATATTTTCCTGAGTCTGGCATAATGATGGGCACACACAGCATCCTTGGGCAAAGTTGCAACTAAGAGCTGGCTGGGAAAGGTGGCTCACGCCTGTAATCCCAACACTTTGGGAGGCTCAGGCAGGTAGATCACGTGAGGTCAGGAGTTCGAGACCACACTGGCCAACATGGTAAAACTCCATCTCTACTAAAAATAAAAAAATTAGCCAGGTGTGGTGGTGGGTGCCTGTAATCCCAGCTACTCGGGAGGCTGAGGCAGGAGAATGGCTGGAAACCTGGGAGGAAGGAGTTGCAGTGAGCCAAGATCACGCCACTGCACTCCAGCCTGGGCAACAGAGCAAGACTCTCTCTCAAAAAAAAAAAAAAGGAAGGAAGGAAGGAACTCACTGAGCCTTGGGACAGGAAGAGAGCATAGGGCTCTCCCTGTAGAAACCTTTCCTTTTTATCAATTAGGGTAAATTTGACACTGAGAAGTAACATCACTAATCTGAGATCACAGCCTGGCTGGTTAAGGGCAGGGCAGGCTTGCACAGGTCTCCTCTTTTGTAACCCAGTGCCCTAATCCTCATATTAGTTCCCCTACCCATAAAGGAATTACAGAAATCTTGTTAAAGAGAAGTTGAGTGACTAGTAATGATAACAATCGCAATTATGACAACGGTGAAGATGACGATCATGGTTAGCATTTACTGAGTGCTTCCTAAGAGCCAAGAGCTATTCCAAGTGCTTTATAGATGTTAACACATTCCAGCCTCATGGCAATCCAGTGATCACCTGCCAGTGGCACTGTTTGTAGAGCTCTGTGAGCCAGATGCTAGGCTAACTGCTTTGAAACACATTTGTTGGATCCTCACCAGAACCCTCTAAGGTAGGTACCATTTCTATCCCCATTTATTGATGAAGAAACCGAGGCCTGGAGAGGTTGTATACCCTGCTGATAAACTTGTCATAAAGCAGCTCTGTGGAAGGCTGAAACCCATGCACGCTCTTGACCATCATGCTAGACTGCCCTGTCCTCTGAGTTATTTTTTTTACCCTGAGCTAATGTTAGGGAATATATCTGAAGACTAACTCATCCCTGGTGGTTCTTCTAAAGGCCCAGAGTTTTCCTGAGAGCCTGCTCTGGCCTTAGTAGTTTCTCCATCAGTCATTTAGAAAGAGAGAAGGTGAATGAGGAGGACCAGAGGAGGACTCTGAGCACATCTCCCCAAAATGTCCCTCTAGTCCAGCTAAGTTCAGTGCCATGCTGGAGGACAGAATGGCATTAACCCCAGCCTGTTACACAAGGTCACCTGCCATGGGTATGAGCATTCCAGATTCTCAGGTGGAGTCTGGGACTAAAGTGACAGGAGGAGGGAAAGCTCTTATTGCATTGCAAACCTGATTCTGATGTCAATCGAAAGGGCCTGCCTCGATACTACATGCTGTATATTTGGGCATCTAAGTGTCTGGAGCAGGGGAGATAGTAAAGATATTTAACAACTGTTCCCTCCCCAGCACCAACCTGTTAGAATGGACCTCTGACCCATCAGAACTGATGCTGTCCGGTACACCACGGCCAGGGGTCCTAGGGCACCCCAGCCAAACACCAGACCCTGTCTGGGAAAACACTAGACAAGGAGAGGCTAGCTCTGATCATCAGCCATGACGAGATCTGGGAGCAGGCAGCAACTACTGCCAACAGCCGAGAGTGAGGTGAGGTGCATCGTTTAGTGGATGAGTGCACGTGGATGGGAAAGAAAATGACCTTGAGCAGTTGCAGTCCAGGCACTCTGTAAGAAGTACACAAGTTTTCTCAAGACGATGCAATTTGTTTTAAAAGCCCGTTCTTCTCCCTAGTCCTGGTGTACTTCACTGAAGTATAAGCATGATTGGAAGATAAAATAGGAGAGAAAGAAGATCTGGTTTTAACTCACTTGCTCCAAGTCCTCGTTGCCAACTGTTCCAAACATCACATTTAAATTGGAAATAGATACCATCTTAGAAACCAATTCACCACTCAGGGCCTCTTGCCCCCTGTAAGGCAGGGTTGCTAGGTCTGAAACATGTTTTAGGTTTTACAAATTGGAAATGTTGTACATTGCAAATTATAAATACTTCTTCGAGAGAGGGGATTCTAGAAAGGCTCCCGTTGCTTTTAGCAGGGCATACAAAGCAATGCATCATCTGGCCTTTGCTTCTCTCTGTAGCCGGCCTGGGCTCCAGCCATTTTGTATTGCTTACAGGTTCCCCAAAATGTCCTAGGATTTCATACCTCCGTGCCTTTGCACATCCCGCTCCTGCTCTGTGGAATGCCCTCCTTGCACACACACCGTCCTTCCTGCTGTTGCCCCGCTCCTCCCAGGCCCTTCCTTTCTCTCATTGCTCTGTCTTCTCCTTCCAGGCTAAGATCTGCTATCTCCTAGACCCCGTCCCCTTCCGAGACATCTGCATTGGTTGCCCCTCCTGTGTGCACCCTAGCACCCCATCATGCAGCACCCCATGGAGATGCATTTCACAATTATATTTATCCTTTATCCCCAGCCCCTGGTGATACGTATATGGTTTAGTAAATGAAGCCCATAAAATACTTTTTGAATGAACAAACTCTGACCGAGGATATGGCAAAAATAAGCATTCAGCCTCTCTGCTCCCAAAAGTACATACTATTCTAACAACAATTAAACACCCTATGCTTGATCTGGAAGCTCCCTGCTTTTCCTATGTACCCAGCATGGAGGGTGCATCCCAGTGAAGAGCACGGTCTGGCTATGACGTTATTCACCATTGTAGAATGTTTGGGGCCAATGGAAATAAAAGCCGCTTTCTAATTTGTAAAAGCAGAGGACCCAGTGGTGTTTGCCCCCTGCCAGTTTAGATAAAAACCAAAGATCCGCGGTGGCTCAAGCCTGTAATCCCAGCACTTCGGGAGGCCGAGGCGGGCGGATCACGAGGTCAGGAGATCGAGACCATCCTGGCTAACACGGTGAAACCCCGTCTCTACTAAAAATACAAAAAATTAGCCGGGCGTGTTGGCGGGCGCCTGTAGTCCCAGCTACTCGGGAGGCTGAGGCAGGAGAATGGTGTGAACCCAGGAAGCGGAGCCTGCAGTGAGCCGAGATCGTGCCACCGCACTCCAGCCTGGGGGACAGAGCAAGACTCCGTCTCAAAAAAAAAGAAAAAAAAAAAAAAAAAAAAAAAACCAAAGATCTAGAGCCCAGATGCCAGAAAAGCCTCTGCCGGCTGTTGGTTCTCCAGAGCACTCTTTCCAGCCCCCCACTGCCCACGGTGCTGCTGAGGCCGCCCCCTCCTGCCTGGAAGGACAGCCGGCCCCGTCTACCTCAATCCCCTTCAGGGCTTCCATAGTGGCATTGAGAGCAGACCAGGAACGCAGGGCCAGCTGTTTCCTTGCAAGGGCTGGTCCCCAGGTAGGATGCTGGAAACTGAGTGTTAGAGTAAGAAATGTGAGGTCAGGTCGGGATGTGTCGTCTCAAAGATTTTCCTCAGGAAGCAACTTCTAGTGGTGTTTTTATTTGAAAACACTGGTCAAACCAGTGAATCCTGATGATGGGTCAAGACTTGGGGCAGCTGTGTGGACCCTAGATAAGGTCAGGAGCCTCATCTCTCTCAGCTGTCTCAAGCAGAAATGAGTTAAGAGACAGATGGGAGGACACAGTGAAAACGGCCTGGGGCGGGACAGGAACATGAAAGCCACCAGCTGGGTGAGTCAGGTGGCTGTCTCCTGCCAGGGTGTGGGGACAGGCTCATCTTCCAGAGAGGCACTTGTGGGGTGAGACACCGTCCCCTGTGACCGGCTGGCTGACTGCCCCTGGGCTTGCTTACCATCTCTCCAGAGCTGAGGCTGGTCCTTAAGCGTTGAGATCACTCGCTCTTCTGGGTGGCATCTGGGCTGGTTTTAAATTCTTCTCCGTCTCCTGCAATTTATCACCCGGCTAGGAAGCTGCCCGGTGTCCTGACGGGACCTGTGTGTCCCGTGTTTTCTCAGCTTTGGCTGTCACTGACTTCGCGACGATCGCAAGGAGGGAACGGCTCCAACTGGAGAGAGCAGTGGCCCCGACACGACATGTGTCTGTATTACACGTTGGCAGTCGAGGTTCCTCCTGACACTTTCAAGCACTTGGGAATCCCGATTCGCTCCCCTGGGAAATCCAGCATCCCGCCTTGCTGTGTGGGTGTGCCTTTGACTTCCCAAACTGCTCTGCAAGCAGGAAGCTCTCAGCTCTGTCCAAGGGTTTCCCAGCGCCTTTTTGTTATTATTGGAGGAATGCAGAGGGACTCAGCTCCGCTTCCTGGACCTTTTTTAAGGTTCAGGGAAACAATTCCTCCTCCTCCTCTTCCAGCTTCTTAGTTGATGGCCAAAGGATGAAAGGACCCCTAGGTCAGTGGTTCCCAAATGGTGAGCCACAGATAAGTGGTGAGCTGAAAAGAGCCAGAAAAAAAAAAAAAAAGTTCAATGTAGCCATGATTATTAATAGTTTCAAGTTGCCAGCTGCCATTGCCTGAAAAGAACTCTTCTATATTCTGAGATAATGTTCCTTTTTCCTTTGGGATACTAAGATGTCCTTTCTTTTATGAAAGGGAGTGATGGTAGCTATGAAATTCTCCCTTGGCCGAAGAGGGTGGTAACCTCATGAGTCCCCAACCCCAGTGTTTTGGAAATACTATGGGTCCTTGAAATCTGATAGTCTGGGGTCTGGATCCACAAGGTACTCTGAAAAGCTCACTTCAGGAAATAGCCTCACTCCTCACATATTTCCTTCCCCATGGAGGCTGATGGCCAGGAGAGAATAACAACAAAGTCATTTTTTGTCTGTGTCTACTGCGGTCCAAATGATTTTCTAAACACTTTAGCTATATTCACACCTATAATCCTCCCAATAGTCTGAGGAGGTCTATGTTATTATTATATCCCTTTTACAGATTAGTGAATTGAGGCCAGGAGCAGTTAAATAACACAGCTAGTAAGGTGCAGAGCTGGGATTCAAACCCAGGCTCCCGGGAACAAGGATAATTCTCCAAAAAACGATGTCTTAAATGACATCCAGTGGGGAAGAGATGCATGCTTGTATTTTCAAGGAATAAGCTTTGGAAACACAAAGGTCTGTGGGAGGGAGAACCCTGGGATGTAGCGATGCTGAAGGAACCTTAGGGGGCAGCATGTTGGAGCCCAGGCCATAATGGGACATGGCAGCCAAAAGATCAATACAATTTAGGGTTGCCAGCTCCAAAACAGCTTAATGCGGAATGAGGGCCAGGGGCACACCACTCCGCCTCTGCCTCCCCGCTTTTCCTCTCCTCTCACACCAGCTTCCCCCCAAGGAGTCTCATCAGAATGGCTCCGGAGCACGGTATTTGTTTGACCATCTCATTACCAGAGAGAGAGACACACACACACTGAGAGAGAAGAGAAAAACAGCACAAATGATTAAGTCCTGGCGGAGTTTTCTTCTATGGGAAGACAGAGGGGTTGGTGCTGTCAGCTTCCCCAGGTCAGTGGAGCCTGACAAGGAAGGGAAGGACGGAGGGAGGCAGTGAGGGAGGGAGGGAGCCCTTCGGGGAGGGGCCAGGCTTCATGCAAGGAGATAGCACATCCCAGGGAGCCCCCTTTCGTACGGTAACCGCATTCTGCTGAGAGCTCACATGTATCACCTCACTCAACCTTCCCAAGCACCCTGTTAGTCCATTTGCAGATGAGGAAATGGAAACTCATGGAGGTCTCGGGACTTGCTAAGGTCACACAGCTAGTAAACACGGAGCTGGGATTCCACCCAGGTTTGCCTCACTCCATGGTCCATCTGGTCTTAGCCACTTTTTTATACTGAGGTTACCTGGCTGCTCGCCCCCATGCCTCATGCCTCCTGCCCTGGGCCTCCTACACTTTATCCCATTTTCTGTACCAAGCAGAGAGTTTGCACAAAGATGCTGGAAACTTTTGAGACTATAGAATAGACTCACCAATGTCAGATAGCTTCGTGAACACAATGGCATCTGTCACCATTGGGCACAACACTTCAGCGGAGGCTGTGGAAGAGGCAGACATGCCTGGACTCTACCCAGGGAGGTGTGAGCACTTGTTATTGAGCTTCCCCAGTTCTAATTTTGAAAATTGGCTGCACGCAGAGGAGTGATACCCAGGGTTAATTCACGCCTTTTTGGTAAATGCCAGAGTAGCTTAAATAATGAAGGCGGGAGGCATAAGATGTCTGGAGAAAGTGAATTCATAAATTGATAGGGCAGGTGACTTTAGTTTGCTATTTTCCTGTAAGCAGTAAAGGCCCTCTTACTGCATCTCCTGAGGTTCCCGCAATTTGGGATTTGACTTTAGGTGAACTCAGGATGATGCCCAAATTGTACGCTAATCAAAACATTTAGTTCCCAGGAGAAGCAAAGAGGAGGGCAAGAGAGAAACTCCCCACGGTGTTCTGTCTTGGCCCGGGCAGGGAGCCTCTTAGGCCAGCTGGACACAAAGGCAGCAACATGCTGACAGACGGCATCCCAAAGAAAGACCCGTGATGGCCCAGCCTTGGTAGTAAAGCCAGTTAAGGCTCCACAGGCCCTTCCCCAACCTGCCAGAACTGCCCACCATAGCTCTAACCTCCAGCAGAATGCCAGAATGACTCACTTAGGTATTCATCATACATCTCTCCCTGCTGCCAACCTGGGGCCTTACCTTTATCTGTAAGGACTGACAAAGCTGGATTCATGGCATATGATTCAGGACATTGGGCCATACCTTTGGAGCAACTGAGAGCTACTCTTGGAAGATTAAGGCTCCAGTCTTCAGTGGAACACTTACTACCTGTGTGACTTCAGGCAAGTGACCTCACCTTTCTGAGTCTCAGTTTCCTAATCTGTATAATGGGGTTAATGATACCCAACTTACAGTGTTCTGAGGATTAAATAAAACACAAATGGTGGGAATGTAAAATGGTACAGCTGCTATGGAAAACAGTATGACGGTTCCTCAAAAAATGTAACATAGAATTACCATATGATCCAGCAATTCCACTTCTGGGTATGTATTCAAAAGAATTGAAAGCTGGGGCCAGGTGTGGTGGCTCACGCCTGTAATCTCAACACCTTGGGAGGCCAAGTCGGGTGGATCACCTGAGGTCAGGAGTTTGAGACCAGCCTGGCCAACGTGGTGAAACCCTGTCTTTACTAAAAATACAAAAAAAAAAAAAAACTGGGTATGGTGCTGCATGCCTGTAGTCCCAGCTACTCGGAGGCTGAGACAGGAGAATCGCTTGAACCCAGGAGGCGGAGGTTGCAGCGAGCCTAGATCACGCCACTGCACTCCAGCCTGGGTGACAGAGCAAGACTCCGTCTCAAAAAAAAAAAAATTGAAAACAGGGACTCGAACAGATAATTTATACACCCATGTTCATAGTAACCTTATTCACGGTAGCTAAAAGGTGGAAGCAACCCAGGTGTCCATCAGTGAGTGAATGGATAAACAAAATATGGCAGATGCTGGGCGTGGTGGCTCACCCCTGTAATCCCAGCTCTTAGGGAGGCAGGGGCAGGAGGATAGCTTGAGCCCAGGAGTTTGGACCTGCCTGGGCAATATAGCAAGACCCTGTTCTTAAAATTTTTTTTAAAAAGGTATATCCATACAATGGAATATTATTCAATCTTAAAAAGGAAGGAAATTCTGACACAAGCTATAAGATGGGTGAACTTTGAGAACATTACGCTAAGTGGAATAAGCCAGCGGCCAAAGGACAAATACTGTATGGTTCTACTTATATGAGGCATCTAGAGTGGTCAAATTGATCGAGACAGAAAGTAGAATGGCAGTTGCCAGGGTCTGGGGAAGGGGAAGGGGAATTTGTGTAATGGGTATAAAGTTTCAGTTTTGCAAGATGAAAAGAGTTCAGCAGACAGATGGTTATGATAGCTGCAGAATAATATGAATGTTTTAATGCCACCGAACCAAACACTTAAAAATAGTTAAGATGGTAAATTGTATGTTATGTGTGTTTTACCACAATTGAAACACACACACGCACAAGCAGCCAGAAGAGTGCCCGGCAGGTGCTCGGGACACACTGACTTATTTTAAGAGCACAGTTGTGATTTTCAACAAAGCAACATCAATGTGGGTATTATTTAATTTTAAAAATAATACAGTGCCAAAAAGCAGATACAGAGGAAATGGAGGGAGAAAAGGGGGGAGGTGTGGCTATAGACATAGAATTAGAAAAATACAAATCCCAAATACCCAACATCTGGGATTTAGGATTGTGGAAAGTGCAAGCATACTTTTGTGTGGCCACTCTGAATTCTTGTTGGCTGCCCTGCCCATCTAAGTTTAGTGGAGGGGCCCATAAGGTTTTGCCAAAGTCTAAGTTGCAAGGAGGGCCCAGAGTGATGGCGGAGAGAGGCCAAGACAGTCCAGAGCCCCCTCCCTCCCAGACCCAGCTTCCGGAAGTCCCTTTCTTTATCACCTGCCTAGGGGTGGCCTCTAAACAGTGTTTTTGGCTCAAAGGTGAACCTGAAAAGAAAAGAGTCCAAGATACTGATCCCAAGATTTGGCTCCTGCTGAGCTGGGAAGAGGTAGGGCACAGCTGTCTCTTCCCTTTTAGGCTCAAGCCACACACTCTCTATAATACCGCAGGAAGGAGAAAGTGAGATGGATTCCAGGAGGCTTGAGATGCCAAAGCCGGTTCTCAGACTTGAGAGAGCATCACAATCACCTCGAGGATTTGTTAAAAACAGAACGCTGGACACCTCCTGGAGTTTCTGTTTCCACAGGCCTGGGGCAGGGCCTGAGAATTTGCATCTCTAACAGGTTCCGGGTGATGCTGACACTGCTGGCCCATTTCAGGACCACACTTTGAGAACCACTGGGCTAGAGCCTTGTCACTCAGTGTGGTCCTCAGACCAGCAACATGGACATCATCTGGATGTTTGGTAGAAATGTAGTGTCTCAGGCCCTCCTCCAAACCCTAGACCTGCCGAATCTGAATCTGCTCAGTAACAAGCCCCCAGGTGAAGTGTATGCACACTTTGCTGGGAGAAATTGGTTTCCCTGCCTTCTACAGAGCCCCCGCCCTAAGTAGTGACCTTGGCCCATCACACCAGGGGTAGCCTGTCAGTGTAGCTCCACTGCCCATCACAGAGTCAGCCTAGAGTGACCTCCAAATGGATATCAGAAAAATGAATAATGATTCTTGGCCAGGCACAGTGGCTCTTGCCTGTAATCCCAGCACTTTGGGAGGCAGAGGTGAGTAGACCACTTGAGCCCAGGAGTTCGAGACCAGTCTGGGCAACATGGCGAAACCCATCTCTATAAAAATACAAAAATTATCTGGGCATGGTGGTGTGTGCCTATAATCTCAGCTACTCAGGAGGCTGAAGCAGGAGGATCACTTGAACCTGGGAGGCGGTGGTTGCAGTAATTCGAGATGCCACCATTACACTCCAGCCTGGGCATCAAGAACGAAACCCTATCTCAAAAAAAAGAAAAAGAAAAAAATACTACAAAGAAAAATGAATAATGATTCTTATTACAGCCACTTGTTGGATTCCTGAGTATATGCCAGGAGCTTTTTATACATTGTTTCACACATTTATTATAAAACCCCTGCAAAACCCATTTTATGGACAAGTAAACTGAGACTCCGATAGAGTGACTGCTTAGGAAACAGAAAAAGAACTTAAACTGTATAGCGATCTAGCTGGCTGTTTTCCAAGGTGCCAGGGGTTTAGCCTTTAGCCATTAGCGTACTTCTCTTCCTTTGTCCTCCCAAATGAGGCCCGAGGCGTAAGATGAGGAGAGCAGAAATCTTAACCAAGGGTTGAAGTGATTTATTACATAAGTCCAAGGAGGATACAGTGTGTCCAGAAACAGGCTTGACCCGGCGCTGGAGCACTTGAAGGAAATTTCTAGAGAAGCTGGACACGAAAGCGCTCATCAGCTGTGTCATTAAGCCCTCTAATGAGCTTGGCTAGGATGTGATCATTCACACAGCACAGGGCCCCACTTCACAGTTGGCGTGTGCAGTCACAGTTCCCTAGAGTTCTGGGGGTTCCTGAGTGGATCTGGTGGCCTGCCCAGCCTGCAGTCCAATTCCAAACTCCACTCTCAGTTATAAAAAGCAGGGGAATGGAGAGGGGAGGCCTCTAGGGGTGATGGAAGGCAAGTCTAGGGGAGCCTTTTAAAACCAATCTGCTCCTCCAGATAAAGAAAGCCTCCAAGCAGGCTGGAAGCCAAGAATTTAATTGTATTTATTTTTGCTATTACCTTATATTTAGGGCAAGGGATATTGGTATTCTATTTATGGTAGTGGTATAAAGATTCCTTTTCTGATAAATTCATTTAAGTTTTTAAGTGAGTCAATTTAAAGGAAAGTATTAAGTGAATAAAGTCTAGTTAGCAAAACGCATGAAGGTAGACCCGGAAAATGTTCGAAGTTTATGCAATGACATCCCAGCCTTTCTTCTCCCCCATAGTCATTATCTGCCCTGGATGGCAGCAAACTCATGACAACTCCTTGCAAAACTTCTCTCCAGAGTGAGTGAGTTAATCCTTCAGAAAGTACCTACTTACAGAAACCATTTATAACTGTGTCTGGAAACGACCCAGCACACAACAAAAGAATCCTTGAATAAAACAACCTTATGAATGATTGAAACAGTGTCCACCAACCCTCCTCCAAGAGAGGGTGGTCCTACCAAGAGGAGAGGATGTCTTAGGCCCAAGAAGACCTTTCACCCCTGCAACACCACTAGATTAGACCCTCATCACACCATCCTCTGAAGCTCCCTGCCTCTCTCTGGCGCATCTCCCCACACCATGTTTGTTGCATGGTTTCTTTCCTGTTTGTTAGCCTGTAGCTCCTTGAAGGCTAGGACCGTTTCAGATGTGTGCCCCATTGTACTTCCAGCTCCTGCTACAGTGCCTGGTAGAAAGTAGGTGCTCTTTTGGAGAAAAAAGGGAAGGAAGGAGGGAAGGGATGAAGGGGAGGGAGTAAGTTCCTTGAGGGAGGCTGAGATAGGCCCCAGTTACTGATATTCTAGGATCACTTACTTATTTCTCTCTATGGCCAAAGGAGAAAAAAATGTGGTAGGGGCTATATTAGCTCCCTGTGCAATTGTCTGATTTGAAATCCACTGAGTTCCATTTTATTTATTTACTTATTTATTTATTGAGATGGAGTCTCACTCTGTCACCCAGGCTGGAGTGCAATGGCGTGATCTCAGCTCACTGCAACCTCCACCTCCTGGGTTCAAGCAATTCTCCTGCCTCAGCCTCCTGAGTAGCTGGGATTACAGGTGTGCGCCACCACACCTGGCTAATTTTTGTATTTTTGGTAGACAGGGGTTTCACCATGTTGGTCAGGCTGGTCTTGAGTTCCTGACCTCATGATCTGCCCGCCTTGGCCTCCCAAAGTGCTGGGATTACAGTCATGAGCTACCACGCCCGGCTGAGTTCCGTCTTATTTAGAGAAGACACCCACTTTCATTTTTGCCCCTCATTTCATGTAGAAAGACCAGCCCACAGTTTAAGTAAGTATTCCTAACAGGCTAATCCACAGTTCTATATGGGCTCTGAGGTCTCGTGCACAGAAGCCAAAGGACTGGAGGGATGTGTCCAGAATTGGGAATCAGGCGAGCTCGCTCCAGGCAGGCTGAGATCAAGCTGATAACAAGGAGATTAATAAGAGCCTGCAACCTCCCCAGTCTTGTATTAGGGAGGAGGGTTTTCCAATCAATGCTGGTCTGGCTGGCTTAATGATACCTAATCTTACCTTTTGAAGCTCACACATTTGGGAGTTGAGATCAATTGAGATAAAATAAAGTAAAATGTGTTGACTTTGGGATTTTTAGTCTTCATCAGAGTCCCATTGTGTAGTGTTGTTTTTATTTTCTATCTTGGAAATAGGCAGAGATTAGCTGCTGGAGAGGGTTGTTCTGTCTGGACTAGGTGGTCTATTTACTTTTGTTCTGCTTTTTTTCATTTTCCGCTCAATGATTCTTCATGAGGGAAGGGCCCATTTCTTTCCTGTTCATTTCTGTATAGCCAGTGCATGACACCTGGCAAATGCTCAGTAACCATTTCTCAAATGCAGTATTGCAGCATCACCAGCACAGACTGTGTGCCACGAGCTGCCCTGCTGGAAAAGCCAATCTGCTCCTGATTCGGTGCAGAAACAGCAGCCTTCTAAGGCACTCACAGTGCCCCTGGAGAAAGGCGTCAGGACGGTTTCCTGGTACCTGTTTTCTGTGATGGTTACCATGAGCTTTGTGCAGTCATTGCAAAGCTGTGTGTGAGCAAAATGCATCCGATCCATTTTACAGGTGCTTACAAGCCCTGTGCTGAGTGCTGGCAACTGAAAAGATGAGTACAGCACAGGGAAGGTGCTCATGGAGTTTGTGATCTGGTGGGGAAGCATGTTGTGTAATGATGAGGAGTGTGTCTGGAGGTGAGAGTTCGGGGGTCTGGGCTTTGGTTGTGGATTTGCCACCACCAGGCCATTGCCCTAAGGGCAGGCTCTGACATCTTCGGGCCTCAGTTTTCCCATTTATAAAAAGTGGACTCAATGGACCCACAGGTCTTCACTTACTCTAGAGCAACAAAACTGGGCAGCTGTCTCAAGGCGTTTTCCTGTGGAGTGGAGTTCAGCCTCACTGCAAATAGCAAGTCCATTTGCTGCTATGCCTCTAAATTCCTTGCCCTGAAATTTTAGAGCAGGGCAATAAATAGGTGTTGGTCTATTTTCACCTACCACCTGCTCTACATTAAAAAGAAAAGAAAGCTGCTATATGGCAAGAGGAAGACAAGCTAATATACTGGGTATCTGCTCTTTGCCAGGCACTGCATTCGACATTTTCACGTCTCAGTGGAACATCCTGATAAACTTGCAGGACGGGGAGCAATAGCATCCTCATTGCTGCACCCTTCAGTCCACTTAGAGGGCCAGTGCATCACAGCGGAATTGGTGTTCCCGTTAAATGACGTCCTGTATACCAAGTTTTAGAAAAGCACATGAGTGCACGTAACGGGATGCAGAAAAGGTATTTTCAAGCATAGTTAAATGTAGTGATTTTGGAAGCCTTCTTCACTTAGCTATCAGGAAAATTCATTATCACCAACAAACATCTTATGAGAGTAGTGTATCAGCCTAATTGCCATCCCTGACCTCCCATGGTGAGCTGACAGGTAATAAAAACAAAAATAACAATAGCGTGCTCATAGTACTGATGATTCCTGCCATAGGAGCTCCAAAGAGAGGGTTCCCTACCAAGGACTGGGGATGAGAGAAGGCAGGATTTGGGGGCTTGAAGGAAGGGCCCAAGGACTTGAACTGGAAAAAGAATGACATTGGTGACCTAGATGGAGAGAATGGCCAGAAAGGAAGTTTCCCATGTACAAAGAGGGCTGTTCTCACATTTGGGACGCGGCTGCCACAGACTCTGGCAGTGCCTAGAGGTGGAGGAAAGTAGGGGAGGACAGAGGGCTTGGAGCCAGGCTGTCAAGGGCTGAAGAACTCAGACTTGATTCTTTGAGGGTCCCTGGTTTAACATGGGGTCCAGAGACCCCTAAAGAATCTGTGATGGGGTTCAGGAGATCCACAAACCCCTTGAAATTGTAGGCATTTTTCTGAGCAGATGGTTCAAACATTTCAAAGGATTCCCAAAGGGACCCACAAAAGCTTAAGAGGAGCCGCTGTGGACAGTTGGGACCCTTGAAGTGCTTTGACCAAAGGTATGTGCAGATGATGCATCAGTTGCTTGGAGGGGGCAGGTGCCGGGAAGACCACCATGGGAGTGGCACTGAGGGCTGGGCTGGGGTGTTGAAAAGGAGGAGGGAGTTAGGAAGCCATGATTATGAAGAAGAAATGACAGCTCTCCAACACTCTCGGGACAGCCAGTAACGCCTGCGTGAACAACTGAGCCCACTGTGGGTGCAGGACATCAGAGGGGAAGCTGTGTGTTATGGTCCTATAGTGAGTTTGGTTTTAAACATGATTATTTTAAGAGGCTGAGTTTATCTATGTGGAAATGAAGACATTTAAAAATTATTAAGCCACCACTTACTGGAGCAACTAGGGGATAAGAGGGCAGCAGAACCACCCCTCTTTCATTTTATAGGTACAGCCACTGAAGCCCTGAGATAGAAAGTGACTTGTCCACAATCACCTCGATGGTGGGCAGCTGGGGACCAATTCATAAGAGAATAAGAGGAGAGAAGTTAGGCTGGAGGTTAGGCTAGATCCGAAGCCCTCTGGGGGAGATGGCAGTTGAAGCTCTTAGTGTAGATAAAATCTCTAAAGTAGAAAAGACCCCAGGATTAAGCTTGGGTCTTTGCTCTGATTTAGAGAATCGGAAACAGAAACCAAGGTAGCTAAGGCCATGCAGAAGGGCAGTGAGGGAAGTACGTGACAACCAAGAGGAAGAAGCAAGGCAAGACAGGCAGGTGCTCCTGGCGGAGGGTCCTTACAGAGGAGGGCCTCAGGCCAGGTTGTCAGCAGATCCCCAGTGGCATTTGAGAGACCTCCTTCCTTGGAATTGTGGGGTGAAGCGAGATTCCAAAGAGAGGTCCCTAAAAAAGGGGCCAGTGAGGGCAGACTGGCCTTGCCAGAGGTGTGAAAAGGAAGGAGAAGTGGGTCAGGGGTGGAGGCAGGCAGGAGAACAATATTTTACAAATAAAAGAGTGCATCTGTAAAAATAACTAAAGAAATGAGAGGAGGGAAGGAAAGGGGGAGAGGTTCAATGATAAGGTCACAGTCAGGTGAAAATGAGACCAAATGGCAGAGGTGGGGAGGGGAAGAGGAGGGATGAAGGTTCAGACCATCTGCCTTGGTGAGCAGGGCCTGGAAACGTGGTGAATTTTAAAGGAGGGACGATTGGGATCCTCTAACCCATTAGGCTCTTCTTGCCTTTCAAGTGGTGGCCCACGCAGACCTCTCTGCCTGAAATTCTTCCCACAGCCCTTTGCAAAGCTGGTTCCCCATCTTCCTTCAGGGTTCTGACAGATGCCATCTCTTGAACAGCCCTTCCTGTCCGCTCCCCAGTATGCATGCAGTCTGGTATCCACCACCACTTGCCTCTGTGTTTTTTTGTTTTGTTTGTTTGTTTGTTTTGAGACAGGGTCTTGCTCTGTCACCCAGGCTGGAGTGCAGTGGTGTGATCTTGGCTCACTGCCTCCCAGGTTCAAGCAAGTCTCATGCCTCAGCCTCCCAAGCAGCTGGGATTACAGGTGCACGCCACCGCACCCAGCTAATTTTTTGTATTTTTAGTAGGAATGGACTTTCACCATGTTTGCCAGGCTGGTATCAAACTCTTGGCCTCAAGTGATTCGCCCACCTCGGCCTCCCAAAGTGCTGGGATTACAGGCGTGAGCCACTGCACCTGGCCCTTGCCCCTGTTTTCTTCTCAGCATTGCCCAGTAATGGGTAGGTGTTTATAGCTCTGTTCTTTTGCCAGCTGGTGTGGAGTGAGGGGGTGGGGGGGGTGAGTGTGTGTTTGTTTCATGTCCCCAAATTTCTATTTTAAGCACCTTCAAACTGGAGACTATTTGTCTCCATTCCCACTGCGACCCCAGAGCCCTCCTCAGTGCCTGTTGCAGAGTAGGTGCTCCATAATGCTCGAAAAAGAAAGGCATGTTAATTGAAACAAAAAGAAGGGAAGGTAGAACTCAGCCATCACCTATCCTCCTCTCAAAAAGCTTTTAATCAGGACAGTAATTACATTAAAATGAAAATAGCATCTGCCAGCTGTTGATATGTTTTCATGACCTCTTTCACTCTTCACAGTTCACCCTTTTGAAGGAGTGAGGAAACTCAGTCTTGAATACTCTGCGAGTTAAGGTGGAGCTAGGGACCATACTGAAGACTGTGTTCTCGTTTGCCACCTCATTTTATTTTTATAGTATTGTATCAAAGAGGCATGTTTGTCAAGAAAGCAGGGAGGCCATATCCCATTTCCACCCTCCTCCTGGCCAGGGGGTGGGCAGCTTCTGCACATCCTCACCACACACTTACTGAAGTACGGCCCTGTTCCAGATGTGCCCCCGGGAAGCCCTTTGTGTGCCAGGGTGCTTGACACGTGCATGTGATCTGCCCAGGACAAAAGGGTTAAATCTCCTGTCCACTTGTCAGACCCCTGCGGTCATGTGGAGAAGTCAGCAGGGAAGAATTCTCTCTGCCTTTGGATTCTTCTAATCCCTAGAGAGCGGCAGATAATCCCTTTTCACTCTGGCCCTCTTTCTTGAAGTTTTCTATAAGAAATTGATGACAGGAGTGTGGGGAGAGGGTGAGGCTCTGAGGCAGCCCCGGATGTGATGCCCTCAATGACACCTTCAGCCATTGCCCTCAGGGCACTGTCTACAGCCACCAGCCCAGACCCTGGGGGCTAATAGGCTGTGACCTTCATGCCCCCTCCAGGCCCAGCCGAAAGTGGGAGTCTGTGCAGATACTCAGGGCAACAGGAAAAGCAAAGGAGGGAAGGACCCATTGATTCTTCTTTGTACCTGTCTTCTGTGGGTGTTCAGAACAGAAGCCAGCCTCTCCGCCTTCTGCACAGCCTGAACATCCTGATGGAATCTGCTGGAAATATTCAAAGCACAGGGCCAGAACTGCCAAGAAGGAAGGCATAGGAATAAAATCACAGGGGACAACCCCAGGTCCCTGCACACACTCCCTTGCCCTGACCTGGCTTCGTACCTCTGCCTCTCGAATCTGGCTGGGTGAAGCTCTGGCGTCTGTCTGGAGTCAGGTGTAGTGACCCAGGTACGTTGGCTGCCTGGCCTTGTCCTCTGGCTTCCCTTGTCAGTCTGTTCCTGTGACACTACATTCCGGTTTTGACTCAGCTCAGGTTCTGACAAGCCCCTACCCCAACCTCACCTTTGCACCTACTTCCCAATTTGGAGACAATCTATCAGACGGAGGTGTATTCAAATCCCGCCTAGAGCTCCCTCCTCACTGTCAACCTTGGCATACGATGCTTAACATCTCTAAGTCAATTGGAGGAAGAAAAATGCCAAACTCATAGGGTTGGGACAGGGATGAAAGGAGTAAATCCACAGCAGGGACTGCCATGTGGCAAGGGCCCAGGCAGCATTAACTCTGGTAATAATTACTCCTCTCAACATCCATCCATCTGAGCAAGGTTCTTCTCATCCTTGCATCCAGACACCTGATTCTAGCATCAAGCTGGTCACATCCCTGGGGCCACCATCGTCTCTATGACCCGTCACCACCCTACCCGCACCCACCACAAGCTATCCTGGCATTAGTTGGATGCAGCCATTTCCCAAGCCCTAACTCAACATGGCTGGAGTTAATTTCTTCCACCCTGAACACATATTTGGGCTTTCCCCTAGCCAATCAGGAAGTGGTTCACAGGGAGGACCCAAGAGGCAGAACCTCTCCTCTGCCCCCTTTCCTCCCCAGAGCCCTGGACTCCTAAAAGAGCATGGCTGGGAAAAGTGTGGACGGAGGTCATGGCTGATGCCTGAAGACACCTGGGGCTGTTACCCTTCCAGAGGCCAGGGCTGGCTTCCTCTTCCTAGTCTATCTGTTGGTCCTCAGCAAGCCCAGGAAGCAGCCTCATCAAGCGTCTTAGGAAGCATGGAACTCCTAAGCTTTTGTTTCTGAACATTACAGGGGAAAAGGACCATGCCCCTGGGTGTTCCTCCTTCTGCTTCTGCTTGATTTTATCAATAAGCATCTGGTCAGCTGGGACTGAGAAGGGGCAAGAAACTAGCACCTCTGCCACTTCCTTAGGGCCTGCAGTCCTAATGTACCTGACACGGGAGGGGCTTCTGAGTCAGGGAGGTTTGTGGAGAAAGTGACATGAGCTGAATTTTGCTAATTGATAGGATGAGTCTAGGGATCTTAAACCCAAATGCCTTTAGGGTCCAGGCAAGTCACAGACGTAAGTGATGACGCTCAGTGTTAAGACAGTAGGGAGTAGTGTGGGCTGTAGAAAAATGTAGCATATGCACCCCCCCGCCCCCACAACGAGAGGACACAGATACTTCCCAACTCCAGCAATGGCTATGTTTCAGTGTTACCAGATCTTCTGACTGTTTAAAAGGAGCCAGAAATGAGGCTATTTTATAACGACTAGTCTCTTGAGTTTTAAACAGTAGCCTCTGATTTTGAAAAGGTTGAACATGCAAGCCCCTGAACACATGTTTAGGCCAGATATGACCCAGGGCTGGCAGTTTATAAACTCTGAGGTCAGCAAATGAAAAATAGAACAAGGGATTCCAGAGAGAGGGCACGATATTTAAAGACGCAGGCTTGTGAACTGAGTCACGCATTCCAGAAACTGTCCCTTGGTAGGAGGTGGATGTGTGGAAAAGAGGATGAGGCTGAAGGCGCAGTTCAGAAAGGGTCTCTGTGCCATGCTAAGGAATCTGAACCTGATTCTGAAAGCTGCAGGGGTCGGTCAGAGACCCTGAAGAGTTTAAAGGAGAGAGAGGCACGTGGCACACTGCATTTCGGAAAGCTGTGTCTGTGTAGGGGGGCGCTGGCAGATAAGCAGTCTCTGCACATGGGCAGATAAGACAGAGGCACAGGAGAGATTCATGGCAGAGGAATGAGGGCACTGGCACTCACCCTCAGGTGGGCGAGCTCAAATCTGGAGGCTGGGGGACACTTGAAGGTGGGGTGGCGGTGTAGTGAGGGAGAGTGGGGAGTGTGGACATCACCCTGATTCTGAATGAACTAGGGGTGGCTGCCATTCCCTGACAGGACACCGGGAGAAACAGGTGGAAGGGGTGGAGGTGGGTGGGAGGTGTGTGGAGATGGCCAGGATGTGCTGTGACTGGAGCCAGGACTGAGGTGTCCAGGGGCAGATCAGACACAGAGGGACAACGGAAGCAGGGTTTGGAAAAGCAGCGCGTGCAACGGGCACACTCACACCAACCCCAGCATCCTGAGAGGCTGGGAAAGAGAAGTTCAAAGAAAACCCAGATAAAGTGTTGCCAGAGGATGAAGGAGGCGGGAGTCTATGGCCTAAGGGGTACTTCAGGGTCGTGCTCAGGTCACTGGCAGAGCAGAGAGAACGTGCCGTTGGACCTGCTCCAGGAGAGATGGGGACATGCTGCAAGGGTCTCCATGCCAGGGTCCCGCCAGGATTCAGTCCTGCACAGCCCCGTGGATGGTGGGCAGCCCTCACCCACCTCCTGGCCATGTGATCTTCAGATGTGCCTCTTGTGCTGAAGAAAAGAAAATGCACATGTCCACTCCCCAGCGGGCCCCCCTCTGAACGGGCCCCCAGCACTCCATCCATGAAAGCTGCAGGGGCAACAGCAGGCAGTGTGGTTCTACCACACTAGCACACTCCACTTTCTGTCCTCCACTGATTCTTATTTCTCCCTAATGGACTGCCCTGTTCAAAACCAACTTACCCAAGGACAGCTCTTCCAAGGGGACTTGTCAAACTCCACAGGCAGCAACTGGTTTGTTCCTTTCCAAAGGGCAGTAGCCATCACCTTCAACAATACTGCAACTAACATCCACATCTGTGCAGTCCTTCTTATTTTAATCCTACAGCAGGACCCCAGTTGACAGAGGAGGACATCAAGACTGAGAGAGGTCTAGGGCTGTAAAACTAGAACCCATCAGGGACCAGAACTCCAGTCCCCTCTGCCGGTGGTCCCATCCATCCTCCTTCCATCTGACACCAGGGCTTCCTGAGTGGTCACCACCATGGCCACTGGAGCAGAGGAAGTGGCCATTGCTTAGAACCAGGCAGGTGGGGAAGGGGACACATCAAATACCCAGAAGAAAAGTGACTTCAAAGTCCTCCCCAAACTGAGTGCCCTCCAGAAATTCTCTCACGAAGAGGCTGCAGCTGACATTCACAGGGATGCTGTGTCCGAATGCGGGTACATCAGGAAGGGAACAAAAGAGAGGGAAGAAAGCCTGCTTGAAAGCAGGGGTCTTTCAAGTACCCTCGAGGCAGGCTCAAGAGCAAAGCATGGCATGCTGGATGGGCATTCTGCTTCTCTTTAAAGAGCATGGATTTATCCATACCATGTGACATGAATGAAATGAGTTTTCAGGGCTGCCAACCTCTTGGTTAAGGTTCTGTGTAGTATATTTCTCCTACAATAAAAAAGGAAAAATGACATCTGAGGTTAACAATGTATCTGCGGTGCGAGGCCCAGTGACTGTCAGTAATGGACGCTGAATAAACTGAGCAATGGCAGATTGCATGAATTTTCATATAAAACTGCTGCTATGCATCGCTTTGAGTGGCTGGGTCACGTCTTATCCTTATAGTGTAATGTGAGTGGAGAGTCTAGCTTGAGTATTTTCCCACTTAGCTAACTCGCCATCTCACAACTGTTTGCTGAGTAACCCTTGCTTCCTCTTAATTCTCTGAGCCCTCCTGGACATATATTAAATCCTCCTGGGCAGGAGGTGAAGGGCAGGATGCGGGGGGGCACTTTCTGCAGGCATGGGAGGTTGGGCTTCATGCAGACCACGATCAAATCCTTGCTCTGCTGCTTTGCTTGCTGGGTGACCCTTGGCAAATCACTTAACCTTTTTGAGCCTGGGTGTCCTATTTCCAAAACCAAGTCAGAAATAAGAAAGTTACTATGGGCCAGGCATGGTGGCTCACGCCTATAATCCCAGCACTTTGGGAGGCTGAGCCCAGCGGATCACTTGAGCCCAGGAGATCAACACCAACCTGAACAACATGGCAAAACCCAAACTCTACTAAAAATAACAACAAAAAAAAAAATATGGGGCATGGTGGCACATGCCTGTAGTCTCAGCTACTTGGGAGGCTGAGGTGGGAGAATCAGCTGAGCCTGGGAAGTCGAGGCTGCAGTGAGCCATGATCACGCCACTGCACTCTAGTCTGGGCAATGGGAGTGAGACCCTACCTCAAAAAAAAAAAAAAAAAAAAAGCCTTTGGTAGAGTGCCTGGCACATGGAGGGGCTCAAGAGAATGAAGTTCTTAATATTTTTAATTGATGTCTTGGAATCTGCATCCCTGTCTAAGGAAGAGACAGGCAAGAGAATTTTTGTCCTGTCTGGAACAAGAATGGTCACTTGGGATGGTGGAGGCATCACTCTTACAGAGCGAACTTTGGTTGAGGGGGAGAGAAGCTGTTTAGTTTGAAAATATATATGTATATACTCAAACGGTGTTTAGTATTTGGAAATTTTACAAAACTTTCATTAGGTAAGAAAAACTTTAGAAAGTAATGGTGAACAAAATCTTGTTGGATGTAAATATAGAGAAAAATCACAATTTTTAATTGTGGCACCCCTGCCACGGGAACAGTAGGATCAAGGAGGAATTTTATGCCATTTTAAATGAAGTCTTAAAGTGTTGCGAGGGGATGACATAAAATAATGGATTTGCTGGGCCAGAAGGCTCTTAAAGATGCCCTGGGGACTTTAACCCATCCCTTCATTTGGGATCCTTTGTCATGTCTCTTAGCCACAGCATGTTTCCTCCAGGGGGTGCCCAAGGGGACATTTGCCTCCCCACTCCCAGAGAGAAGGTCTCTCCAGGGCCACGTGTGAGGCAGGCAGAAGGTGGGAACCAGACCCAGGGAGCCCCAATTCACCTCTCCAGGAAGGAGGGAGTGGCCACCCTCATCCAACACCGATGAGGTTCCAGCCATCTGGGGGCTGAAGAATGTCATTGCAAGGTGGCCACATCAGAGCTCTCTTGGTACAGGGACAGGGACAGGAACACAAACCAGCCAGGCTCGGAAGAAGCAGGGGGTGGAGTGAGGAAACAGAGACAACTAGTGTAGACGAACCTGAGAAAGTTTGCAAAGAGCTGGCGAGAGAAATCGCTGAGGGGAATATGGACTTCTCTGAATCCTCTTTTCTACAGAAGAGGGTCATCTTCAGTGATTTGGGCTCATCTCTTCATTGAGTGGTCCTCTCTAGAACACACTGGATGTGCGGGAAATACACCCTCCCACAGCAACGCAGAGATGAGCAGGACCCCGGTCTTGTGCCTGGCCATGGTCTGGGGAGGGGTTGCTGAAGCCGAATGCATAGAGATAATGGTGGCTGAAAATAGGGGGCGCCCTTCTGCAGGTATGTCCAGGACGCCGAGGCAGGGTGAGAGGCCCAGGCTGGTTGCATCGTAGGGAGCTCCAAAATCGGGATGGGGGAACTCAGCAAAGGCTCTATAGCCATGAGCACCATAGAGAAGTGGCCCTCTCTGCCCACAGCTTTTCACTAGGTCCAGTTCAACCAACAGCATATATGTATGTATTGCCCTGGGTTTTAATTGCTTTGGTTTCTGGGGTTTTGAGTGTTAAGGATTTCAGAATGCAGCATTATCTCAGAAGTCTGTTTTTTGTTGTTGTTTTGTTCGTTCGTTTGTTTGAGATGGAGTCTCGCTCTGTCGCCAGGCTGGAGTACAGTGGCGCAATCTAGGCTCACTGCAACCTCTGCCTCCTGAGATCAAGTGATTTTCCTGCCTCAGCCTCCGGAGTAGCTAGGATTACAGGCGTGCACCACCACGCCCAGCTAATTTTTTGTATTTTTATTAGAGACGGGGTTTCACCATGTTGGCCGGGATGGTCTCGATCTATTGACCTCGTGATCCGCCCGCCTCAGCCTCCCAAAGTGCTGGGATTACAGTCGTGAGCCACTGCACCCGACCAGAAGTCTGTATTTTAAAGTCTGTCTCCTTTATAAGATGCGTGCAGATCAGAGGATGAGTCCTGCTTCAGTTGGTAGTCCCTGTTTATGAATCCTCTCTGATTGGCGTTTCTGTTCACTCCAAAAGTGTTCTGGTTTGGATGATAAGTTACATTGTCCCCCTTGGTTATAGGTGACCCACAGTTTCATTATGAGAAAGAGGAAGGATCAGGAACGATTGCAGTAAGAAATGCTTGGCATCCGAGTGACCTGTTTACTTGCATTTTGATGTGCAGATGCCTCTAAGTACTTTTATGTAACCACTAGGGAAATTGGCTGGAAGGATCAAAGCCCAAAGTTCTCAGGGATGTTTTCTGAAGTTGAGCAAAGGAGAGAGCCAAGAGTGAGCTGGTACCTTTTTGTACACCAGTAAAAGCTGATTAACAAGCAAAAGTTTGCTGGAATCAAAGCAAAAGGATAAATCCAATCAAGCTAATATTTAAATTGAAGGCAGAAAGGATGGCAAGAAAAGAACTGAGCAGTCAATAAGGAGAGCTCAGAAGTCATCATAAAAAGAGAGACACCCAAAATTCTCCCCATTGGCCCCTGCAACACCCTCAGAAGTTCAATACTAGAGATGGCAACTGTCATGGAAACAACACTATCAAGGTCGAAACCAACATAGGTCTCCAGAGCTGCTGTGCCCAGTGGTGTCTCAGTATCTATGAGGTTCAAGAGCTTCAGTACAAGGCTAAGACTTGCTGTATAGGAAAAGTATCTCAAAGGCTGTTGAGCACCTCAATAAAGCTATTCCAACTGTCTTGGTGGGCAAGAAGCTGTGTGTGTGAAATTGGGGGAGAGTAACAAACTGGAAGAAGGCATGAATTTAAATCTAACTAGGAACACATCTAAATTGGGTGCAAAGACCTTACTAGAAATGCTGCTTGCTGTCTGTAATGTTGAAGCTGCTGCAAGGAGCCACCTGTACTGTCACAATGGGTCCTGGCTGGCAATCCAAAAGTATCTAGCCAATGCCAGCTTTCAGCAAGGTCCATGGTAGTTTTCACACTGGTAATGAGCCGGCAGTGCAGGAGTTCATGGTTCTCCCTGCTGGAACCGTAACCTCAGGAAAGCTGTGCTCACCAGAAGGCTGTCATCAGGCAGAAATATGGCAAAGATTCCTCCTAGTGAGGACAAGGGGTGTTTTGCTTTTCACATCCTAGAGCAGGAATCAGCAAACATTGGCTCACAGGTGAAATCCAGCCAGCTCCTTGTTATTACATGGCTTGTCCTCCAGCCAAAAACAGAAAAATTCAAAAGAAGAATAACATTAGTATCAAATGATTTACAATACATCAAGCACTGTTCTAACTCTTTGCATTCATTAGCTCATGTGATCTTTACAACAAACCCATGAAGTAGATACTCTATAGATGAGAAAACAGATGGAAGCTTCTAGATAGGTTAAGTAATACTCAAAGATCATACAGATAATGATTTGTTCAGCTATAATTACAGACCCAGAGAGTGTTAGCTCCGAGCTTACTCTCTTAACGTGCTTCCTTGTATGAAAAGTTCCCCAATGCTGTAAAGGTAGAATGTAAGTTCCTAAAGAGAGATTCAGGTATCACACTCTGGTGTGTTCACAGGAGGGAAGATAACAGTGTCTCAGAGAACCAAGGAAAGGCTTTGTAGAAGAACGAGGCTACCTTTCCATCGTGATGGCTGGAATACTAACTTTGAATCCTAATTAAGCAAAATCATATGCCCTCCCCCACAAAATTACATTATTCTCATTAGCAGGCCTAATGAAGTTTTTTGTGACAAAAACACGGTCTCAATTATTATTACAGCTTAAATTTTGTCAATAAATAATTGGTGGAAACTTATTTTCTCTCTTGTTACTTAAGTACCTGCATAGTACCGTCTATTTTTCCTCTTGTCCCATACAGCCTAAAATATTTACATTTGGCCTTTTTGGAAAAAGTTTGCTGACTCATATCCTAGAGAATACAGAACCCTGGAGCTGCTATGGAATGTGATTAGAAAGGCTGGCTGTATTATAAGTAGTGAATGGCATGGACAGTAGCCTCTAGTTCTTACAGTTTGGGAAATATGACCTTGAAGTTCAAGCCTCCAGATGTCCTTAGCAGTTACATCGCTTCTGACCAGCTGGTAGACAGGTACAAGTCCTTCATCAAGAACTACTCGGTGGTGTCTACTGAAGATGCCTTGGACCAGGATGACTGAGAAACTTGGCAGAAGCTCTCTGCTAGTGCAGGTTATATCCACGTGACAGGGAATCAGCTCCCTGTGCCTAGCTGGAAAGGAACTACCAAGACTACAGACAAGGACTCAGACAACTTCCTGCTACTCAAGGTGAATCAGAGAGACCCCATGATGGAATCTCTTCAGGAGTGCAAGTGGCCCAGGCTGAAGGATAGGGTGCTGTTTCCCACTGTGTTGGGGTGACTGAAGATTCTTGCATTGCCAAACTCATGGTGAGGATCTGTACTAGGTCAGCCAAGGCTGGGGCCCTTTGTGCATCTGAGCACTTGGCCAAGTACAGCCAGCTCCTCAGGTGGAAAAGAAGATGGGTAGCACCTTTGGTTGTTCTGCAGACAACAAATTCAAAAAGCTCCTAGCCAAGTAAGTTCTGGGGCAGGCGAGTGCCTGAGCCAGTCTAGCACTTGTCAGCTGGTGGGACCTCTACTGCTATTCTAATCATCTGTGCTCAAGACTCTAGACAGTACCACTTTGGAGGGGTCTTTCCTTGCTCATCTCTGTGATGTTCTGCCTCCTTAGAACTGCCGTATCAACTTCTGCATCAAATGCCACATCTTCTGATACATGCTATGTGTCAGATGAGACCTTGAAAACATATGCTAAGTGACAGAAGCCAGACACAAAAGAACAAATAGTGTGCGATTCTACTTACATAAAATAGCTAAAATAGGCAAATTCATAAAGATAGGAAGTAGATAGTAGTTATGGGGAAAAGATGTAAAGAGGGAGAGTTTTTGCTCAATGAGTGCAGAGTTTCTCTTCAGATGATGCAAAAGTTCTGGAGACAGATGGTGGTTGCACATTATGAATGTATTTAACACCACCGAACTGTACACTTAAAAATGGTTAAGACGGGCCAGGCTCAGTGGCTCATGTAATCCCAGGTACTCAGGAGGCTGAGACAGGAGAATCACTTGAACCTGGGAAGTGGAGGGTGCAGTGAGCTGAGATCACGCCCCTATACTCCACCCTGGGCTATGGAGCAAGACTCCATCTTAAAAAACAAATGGTTAAGATGTTGTCTTAGTCCATTCTGTGTTGCTATAACAGAGTACCACAGGCCAGGTAACTTAGAAAGAACAAATTTATTTCTCATAGTTCTGGAAGCTGAGAAGTCCAAGAGCAAGGCACCAGCAGGGCAGGGCCCAGTCTCTTTGCTTGCAAGATGGCACATTGAGCACTGCCTCCTCCAAAGGGGAGGACCACTGTGTCCTCACATGACAGAATGGCAGAAAAAAGTCAATCCACTCCCAAAAGTCCTTTTTATAGTGGCATTAACCCATTCATATGGGCAGAGCTCTTAGACCTAAACACCTGCCATTAGGCCCCACCTCCTAACACTGTTGCATTGGAGGTTAAGTTTCCATTCGACCATAAATTTTGAAGGGAACAAAACATTCAAGCATAGCAGATGGTAAATTTCATGTTATACTTATTTTACCACAATTTTAAAAATTGGGATTCGGGGGAAGAATTCTTAAAACAAAAGCCTTCGACGACTGTTGACAGCCCTGGCTCTAGTCATGTGACCGACCCCAAGTCATCCTGTTCCTCACTTTTCTCCTGTCCATGTGTCCTTGGAGTTTGTTCCTGGGCTGTCAACAGGCATAAACCCCAGTGGTTTTAATGTGCAAATTGAAAAAAAGCGTTCATTAGTCTACCAAAAATGTGAAGGAAGAACCATCTGCAAATTCATGAATTGTGCTTTAGTTTCATTTTCTATTCTCAAGAATGAATAGAAAATGTTTAAGTTGGGTCTAGATTCTTAATTAAAATTGTCAGCTCCTGAAAGTTCATTCTGAGCCTGACTCTCCCATGAGAAACTGTAAACGTGGGAAATTCTAACACAGCTAGGAGATTCCCGCACACTGGACTTTACCTTACCTATAAATAACTGGGCTTGGTGTATGTATCAAAACATCATGATGTACCCCATAAATATGCACAGTTATGAATTTTCAATTAAAAAATTATTAAAAATAAACAATTGGGCTTGGATGAAGAGGCTAAGCAAAAATACAGTTTTCAGATTTTGCTACTTGCTTTTCACTAGAATAGATCCAGCTGTGTGTGGTGTGATTTTGTTTTACATTTTTTTAACATGCCATTTTTATTTACTATCATAGTTTACTATGTACATTCTACTAGGAGAGAATATAATGTCCATAGTGTAAAAACAATTTTGACATTCTTTTTTTTTTTGAGACGGAGTCTTGCTCTGTCACCCAGGCTGGAGTGCAGTGGCGATCTCGGCTCACTGCAACCTCTGCCTCCTGGGTTCAAGTGATTCTCCTGCCTCAGCCTCTTGAGTAGCTGGGACTACAGGTGCACGCCAACACACCTGGCTAATTTTTGTATTTTTAGTACAGATGGGGTTTCACCATGTTGGCCAGGATGGTCTCAATCTCCTGACCTCGTGATCTACCCACCTCAGCCTCCCAAAGTAAAAATTGACATTCTAAAATGTAGACCTTTAAAGTCGTCAACCTCTACCCTTACAATGGTTGAGAATATTGTAGCAGGGTCAAATGGACAGTTGTTATTACTAGTATTATACCTTATTTTATAGAGTTCTTTATAGTGTGCCAAGAGTATCCCCATATATTTTCTGATTTGGATGATCTAAGCATCTCTGTTTCTACAATTTCAGCACTCTGTGAATTATCTTTAGCAAATGTTTCTTACCCGATCATCTTCTATCAATCAACCAGGCAGGTATCAGCAGTTCCCCATCGCAAAGAATATAAGCTTATTTTAATAACATTTGAGGCAAAACCTAATTAGAAAAAACAAATCCCTCATCAATTCCTGTGATTTATTCTAGAGCCAAACATCTGCAGCCCAGTTTCTTTGAATGATGGTCTCCCCTGTCCTATGAACAACTGAGAGGTGAAGCGGTGTAAATAATGTGCAGGAACACGGCACATAAACTGCAGGGACAACTTTAGAAGAAAAGCCCCCACTTAATTCTTGAAGCCTGATTTGCTTCACTGAGTCCCAATGGGGCAAAGCACTGTGCAAGGCTAAGAAAGTGGACAAGACAGCCTTCTATTCTGTTTTACTATAGGTTCTGTTATTATTTAGGTATGTCAAGGCCAACAGATGAAGCAATGACTGCCAAGAAGAAGATAGTTTGTTATACTCCCATCACAGGGCTCTACACAAGGAGATATGGGGTTGGTCTGGAGGCAGGAGGAGGGGGAAACTGGTGAGAGCCTTTCTTATGGTTTGCACAGGAAAGAACGGGCAAGGTGGGGCCAGAGCAGGTTTAGTATTGGCTAGTTTGACTAATTTCAGCAGGCTCTGCAGGGTAGGAGCTGTCGCTAGTTCCATGGTACCTAGCCTAGGGTAATTAGGGTAGGCGAATACCTGGCCCTACAACAGGGCAGGGGAATACTGGCCCCCAATAAATGAGACAGTAGGGGTGTGGATTCAAGATTGCAATTTGACAGGAGCATTCCCAGGAGGGTCGTTTGCTGTCTTTAGAAATCGGCTAACCCTGGGAGGGGCAGTTTCTCCAGGGTCAGAAAAGCCCCAAATGTCAAAGCACTGGAATACAGAAAATAAAAGACATGGTTAACACACCCCCTCGAGGACTTACACTTTATTGTGGCCCGCAGGAGGAAGCTGAACCTGGCACACAAATCCCCGGGCCTTGGTCCCTTTGATTGTATGAGGAGGAGTTCGGATTGTGTAAATGACAAGATTTCTGTAAAGCCTCCCATCTGTGATTCCATGAAGTAATTAAATATGAGAAGAAGGTGGCAAATGCTATAATAGAATTGAGTGCTTTGGGAAAAAAGGAAATGGCAGCCAAGAATTGAAAATTGGGATGGTTTGGGAGGGAGGCACCGACGCTGGGTTAGGGGGTTTGCATGGAAACGTGATGTGGATGGGCGGGCTGGTGGGGCCGGGGGTGAGGCATGGGGGATTCCTCTTCTGAAAGGCACCAGGCAGAAAACAAGAGTTCACCAGCAAAGAAATATCTCCACCAAAATATCGAGTGCTGAGGGTGAGAACCCCTGAGTTTGAGTAAGAACTGGCATGGAAAAGTGCATAGATTTGTAGTATCCCAAATCAGCAAGACTCAATGTTCTCCAGGACCTGGCTGGAAGCAGGAAAAGAGAAAGGCTGGAGCCAGCTATCTCAAGGCCTTTAGTCTCCTCTAAGCCTGGCTCTCGGGGAATGGGGGTGGGGCTGTGAGGAGGGGAGGTATTGGGCAAAGTGTACAAGGTTTCAGACAGAAGAAATAAGTTCTAGAGGTCTGTACAGCATAACTACAGTTAATAATACTGTATTGTGTACTTGAAATTGCTAAGAAAGTAGATCTTATATGTTCTTAACACAAAAAATGGTAAGTGTGGGCCGGGCGCGATGGCTCACGCTTATAATCCCAGCACTTTGGGAAACCAAGGCAGGCAGATCATCTGAGGTCAGGGGGTCAGGAGTTGACCAACCTGGCCAACATGGTGAAACCCCATCTCTACTAAAAATACAAAAATTAGCCGGGTGTGATGGCAGGCGCCTGTAACTCCAACTACTTGGGATGCTGAGGCAGGAGAATTGCTTGAACCCAGGAGGCAGAGGTTGTAGTGAGCCGAGATCAGGCCACTGCACTCCAGCCTGGGTGACAGAGCGAGACTCCATCTCAAAAAGAAAAAAAGTAAGTGTATGAGGATATGTTAGTTAGTGTATGGATATGTTAGTTAGCTTCATTTAATTATTTCACAATGTATACAGATATCAAAACATCATGTTACGCATAGTATATATACACGATTTGTTTGTCTATTATGTCTTAATAAAGCTGGTGGGAGGTTGGGCACTTGGCAAAAAAAAAAGAAAAGAAAAGATTAATGCATCCCCACTGTCTCCTAAGCTATACTCCACGAGCATGGGGACTATATATATCTAGCTTGGCCAAAGCCTGAAATATAATATTACTCAAAATATTTTTGTTGAATGAATAAGAAAAAAATAACTTAGATATATTGCTATCCTCATCCAGAGCCATCTTAGATTTCATGAAAGAAACTGGGTTTGGGTTTGTTGAGGTTTGCTTTTAGTACAAGCCAAATTTTGAATTTTTATAAAGTTAAATCTGTCGACTTTTTTTTTTTTTTGGTAATTTCTTCTTTTTCTTCTAAATTTAAAAAGTCCCTCCCATACACTCCTCAGCCCTCATCAAAGATTTGATGAATATCCTCTTCCCTGTTCTTACCAGTTTCTTGTGGGTTTCCTTCTTTAAATATTCAACGGTTTTGACCGGGCTGGCTGGGTGCAGTAGCTCCCACCTGTAATCCCAGAACTTTGGGAGGCCGACTTGGGCAGATCACCTGAAGCCAAGAGTTTGAGATCAGCCTGGCCAACATGGCAAAACCCTGTCTCTACTAAAAATACAAAAATTACCTGGGCGTAGTGGCGGGTGCCTGTAATCCCAGCTATTTGGAGGCTGAGGCACGAGAATCACTTGAACCCGGGAGGCGGAGGTTGCAGTGATGCAAGATCATGCCACTGCACTCCAGCCTGGGCAACGAAGGGAGACTCAGTCTCAAAAAAAAAAAAAAAATTAACTGTTTCATTCTGTCTTTCTCAGAGGGTGTTGCAGGTACTCCTGGTACTCCTCGTGATAATGTAAGATTATTTTAGGGGTTCTATTGATAAATATTCTTGTGTTAATGGTTGTGTAGGGTTTTTTTTTTTAATAACTTTGTAATCAAGACACCAAAGCTGTATTTCACAGAGGATATTGCTTAGGGTAAGGGTAAATTTTTAAAGATGGGTCTGTTTTAAAATTTAAGTGGATAATAGTGTGTGCAGTTGATAAATATGAAAAACTGGTGATAGGGATCTGAAAATTACTGAAGTTTGGGAAACATTTGTTAAATCCGTGATTTTTTTTCTGTCTAGAGTAAGGTAACACTCAACTGTTTTTCTCCCAACTCACCACCAGATCATTAACCAACTATCCCAAACCATTTATTGAATTACTGTGCTTGACTTAATGTCTGGCCTAGCAGGTCTCCCCTCTCCCCAAGGAGGGCTGATTTTGAGAGCTAGGGTCCAGCTAGGGGCATGTGAGCAGACAGTGACCCACGGGCCATAGCACAGCCAGCAGTGCCCTTGGGACCCAACCCAGGTGAATGTGGGTTACAGGACCGGAGCTGACCCGACATTCCCAGACCCCAACATGGAAGTACAAGAACGCTGTTATCCTAAGGAGATATTTCCAAGGGGAAACGGGGAGGGACAAAAATAAATATTAGGCATAGAATTAAAATGAGAAGACCCAGTGTTACTCTTTGTAATTGAGAACTAGATTTGTAATGATGAAATTTGGAACCTTAAGGGAGAACTAAAGTGAGACACTGGGTAGGTGATAATACCCTTTCTGTTGTCTAGTTATCTGCCTATGAAATGGGTAAATATAGCCTGTTGCCAAATAATGTTGAAAAGACAGTTTATCTGGAAAAGACATGTACATATAAGCATGCACACAATGTGATATATACAAGTATGTGAATCCTAAGGAAATCAGATACAAAAATCCAGACTTAAAACCAGTGTGTGGATAGGCACTAACTCCCCCTGCAGTGTTCTCATTTAATGACAAGGTTCCTTTCAATACACAGCTTCCCCAGTGATTTTAATTATTTCTTTGGAGTCTGCCAACACCTTGACTGAAAGGCTAAATAGAACTTTAAAAAATGAGAAAAGCACCCATTACCTCCCCAAACTGTATAACCCATCATTTTTTAATTAATAAAAATAATGAATCTCATATACAACTTTTCTAAAACATGCAGGGCAAAAAGTCGGGGGTACTTGAGGCACATGTATTTATCCATCCCCCAACCTAATGTGTCAGTGAAGCGGGATGAAACCGTGTGGCCAGACAGAATGGGATTTGGCAGAACCGAATAGAGAGTAGGGCTGGAAAGGGCCTTAGAGTGCTTTTACTTCAAAAGCCTATCCCATAGAGGAAGAAACAAGGGATCTCATGACTCACATACACCCTTCCCACTTCCCAGCAGAGTGACACCACTTAATACTATTTCTTTTGCCACCAAAGAGCAAATTGCAATCACATTTGAATGGAGGCACTGTTGAGTTAACCTTGCTGCCTCTATTGAATTTCGGGTGTCTCAAAGTTGGAGAGAATGCAGTGGACAACAGCGCACTACATGTGAGTGAAAGCAAGAGAAGACAGCCAGCAGGTGCTGAGTCATGCTAGAGCAGATGCTGAGTCATGTTGAATTATGCTATCCTGTGGGATTCACCAGGGGAGACTAATCCCCAGGGAGTTTATGTGCTGTCTTAAATGAGGGTCTCAAGTGAGAACCTGGGTACTTACTAATTGGAACGATATTCAAGTGGGGAGGGGGTCAGGGGAGGATCCAGGAGGTCCACACCCTATGAAATGTTTGGGCTGTGTCTGGGGCCAGGACTTTGCCCATTCTGCAGAGTCCAGAATGAGGTCTCTTCTACCCTCTAGTTTTCCAGGTGGGCTGTGGGATCTCCTGGCAATTGAAGAGGGCTTTGCAAAGATGAGCTGGGTTTATAAATAATGCATTTCCTTTGTCTTGCAGGAATTCGGGAGGCAGAGGTACAATCAGATCAGCTGTGAACAGCTTACATAGCAAATCTAATAGGTTTGTAAATTAGATTTTGTGTTCATTTGTTTTTGCTGTAAGGCAGCTATTAATCTGCTTCTCTTCTTTGCTGGATGGTGCCCTTCTTACTTAGCAAATAGGTCTGTTTCGTTTCACTTTGGCTTTGCATTTCCCTAATCACTTTTTGGGGGAGCTGTCAATGGAAGATCACATGAAATGGCCCAAGGTCTAGAGGCTGCAGAGATGGAAAATGCAGATGGGTAAGAGTCACTTTCTGGAAAAGAGCCCACCCACTTTGTAATGCCTGGGACACCAATGAGCTTACTCAAACTTGCATGTTTGCTGAGCAATGGAGACCCTGAAGGGAATCAGGATTTTCACTCAATTTCATTGTGATAAATGGCTTGGCCAGGAGGTTAAGATGGAAAATAAAGCATTCGGGAACTTTGCTGAGACCTCTTAAAATATTTAGGGAGTCAACACAGTAATGTTAACCCTGATTATTGAATGTACGCTCCAAATTCTGAAAGAGTGTTTCTACTTCATGTAATGGTGCAGAAAAGTCATTGCCAGGGGACAGCTTAATGCAGGAGAGCGCACAAACCCAGGCTTGCCCCTGGCTGTGGCTGCACCATGCTTCTGAGTCCCCATTCTCCATCAATGACAAGTGCCCCATAGCTATGGCCTGTAGTCTTATAAGCCTGAGCTTAAGGAGCAGTGGAAGGAAGTGCCAAGTTATATGATGTAAACAGAGGCTACTACTCAAAATCAGGGCCTTGTTTTGCTTTCTAAATATCCTATTTTGGTCATTGTGGGAATAAGAGGTCCATATGATGCAGAGGATAGTCTATTATTTGCCCTTCCATATTTTTTTAGATCTCTTTTCTGTATGAGACCTGTGAAGTACATCTGTCCCTGACCCTACATGACTGACTCAAGAAACTCTTCCCTCTGTCCCTGACATCATTGCTTCTAGCTGTCTAATGACTTCTTAGCCACCTTGGAGCTATGAACGAAGCCTGTGTTATGCCAGGTGAAATGTGAATATGGCAGAAAGAAAGAAGGCCATGTGCTCCTAAGTCCCTCTCTGTTCTATTATGAAATGATGCCCCGTTTCGGAGAAAGAAGATCCTGCCCCTGAAGCCCAAGTCCTCGTGGTAGCTTGAGGGGCCACAGTCTCATAGGAATCAAGTATGAGAAGTGGAAAAAAACAGTCCTGGGAGCCAGGCAGCCCTGGCTTCGCCCCAGTGTTTGTTAGCCACGGCCTTAGGCAAGTGATTTTACCCCTCTGAGCCTTGGCTTCCCCATTTAATTAGAATAATACTGCAGTGTCTTCTTTGAGGAGTGTTTAAGGATTAGAGCCACCAAATGTAAGGATCTATCTAGCCCAGCACCTGATATGTTCAAGGTACTTATTTGATGCTTGTTACTACCACTGTGGATATATCTGTGACATCAAAAGAAGGTCACTGGGAGTGAAGTTCAGGAGTCGGGAGGTGAAGCAACTTAAGCCTGAAATGTACCTCTAGTGTCGTTTTGGAAATGGGGGAGGGGACTGGAAACAGGAGGACACATTCATTGAAGAGGAATATCTCAACTCACCAATCCAACATGTTTGTGCAGCACAGAGCATGTAAAACCTGTGAACCGAGGTAGACCCTGGAGTTATCTAATCCATCCCCTTTATTTTACAGATAAGAAGGCAGAGTCTGGAAATCTGAAGTGACTTTTCCAAGTCCCCCAGGTAGACTGCAACTGAGCCAGGGTTAAAATCCCTTAAGACCATGATGGGCTATGCAGGATGCCATCCAAATTCACCCTGGAAAGTGGAGAGAGAAATGGAATTTTACCATCATCCACACCAGCATTTCTCTCTCTCCCTTTCCAACCTTTGCCATCTTGTGTCCAGGAGAAGTCTGGAAACCTTTCCTGGAGGTTTCCAAGCAGGTCCCCTCTCCAAGCAACCACGGTAGAATCCCTCTGCAGCTCCTTCTTTCCTGAGCCTGGTGCCATCCAGTGTGCCCCAGTCTCTGAGAAGCATCACCCTAGACTGAACCCACCTTGAGCCATGAGACACCAGAACCCAGTCACTGATTTCTGATGAGCACATCAGCTAGCCTCTTAGTGCGATAACTCCTCATCACCAACATTAAAGCATTTCTGTCGTGCATGCCAACTGAGGTAGGCTTCAACGAAGCTTGGGTGAAGCTGCTAATTCCGTGTCCCTGAGGTCAGTGCCCCTGCCTGTGTTCTGCACAGAAGTTGTTGGTACCAAAAGGATGCAGCAATGTCACCTCTTGCTAGAGCCTCCTGAGGTGGCAGCCAGTGGGGCATGCCAGAAACATCGGTGCTCCTTTGCAAATTCCAGAACCTGATGAGATGGATATCTGTCTCTTCTACACCTTGTTTCTATAAATGGGCAATCTGTGGCTCAGAGAGGTAAAGTGATCAACCCACAGTCACATAGCTCATGAAATCTTTCCACTGTACCCTCTGCGTCTTGCATGAAAACAGTAAAAATTCCAAAGGCTTAGGTCTTGTGTACCCTCTCAGAAGCTCCCTTAAGCCTGCATGCTAGGAAGAGTTCCTCTGCCTTACTCAAAACTTGTCAATTCTGTATCCTCTGCAAAGTTACAGATATTTGAATTCAAGACAAGTGATATCAGCCAGAAGGAGTCAGAAATATTGAGGAATGGAGGTGGGTGCGTGAAGGGAATGTATGAGACAACATGCGCCCCTAAACGAATTCCTTCTCTACCTGCAAAAGTCGAAGTAGGACCAGGCATAGTGGCTCAAGCCTGTAATCTCAGCACTTTGGGAGGCCGAGGCAGGCAAATCTCCTGAGGTCAGGAGTTCAAGACCAGCCTGGACAACGGGCGAAACACCATCTCTACTAAAATACAAAAATTAGCCGGGTGTGGTGGTGTTCGCCTGTAATCCCAGCTACTCGGGAGGCTGAGGCAGGAGAATTGCTTGAGCCTGGGTGGTGGAGGTTGCAGTGAGCCGAGATCACGCCACTGCACCCCAGCCTGGGTGACAGAGCGAGACTCTGTCTCAAAAAAAAAAAAAAAGTCAAAGTGGAACGTCAGGTTTAGAACTCACTAACAGGATTTCATCTTTTTTAACTTGGCTGTTTCAAGATAAATGGAGAAGACATAGATGTTTGGTTTGAACTCTTTAAAGCTTCAGAATGTGTCATCACAAATCCACTTATTCTAACTGGGAGAATCTGCTGTCAGCACAGACAAAAAGAACTTTGGATGTGACCCACATATATCTGTGTGCATCCGGCAGCAAGGCGGCTAACTCTTACACTGCCTTTAAAGATAGAATGGTAACCTAGTTTATAGAAACCTACTAGCATAGATTTCAAGCCTCTGAATTCAAGCCAGTCCTATAATACCTGGTGTTCCTGAGTCAGATGGAAAGGGGGTGTTTACCCAGAATCTTGATCCACCCAGGGATTATAAAGCCAGCCAGTTCTTTCATCCACTCGAGGCTCCCCCAGGATCAATTTCAACCTAAATTCAACAATACTTATTTACTGAGCACCTGCTATGTTAGACCATTAGGGAATATAAAATGAATGCGGGAGATCCCTTGTGTGCAGTCTCCTATGAGGGACAGACACAGCACAGATGACTGTGTAACAAGGTCCATGTTTCAAGGAGCATCTCAGAGTTACCCTCAAGAGAGTGATGCGGCTGCCAGGGAGGAGGGTGAAGCCACAGGCTACAATTACATTGTCCTGGTATGAGTTCTTGTTTTCTCTTTTAAGTTTGTAAGCCCGTCATTTGATACTTTGTTGCTCATACACCTGCTCCTTGCAGAGTTTCTTATCAATAGCTTGAATAAGAACTGTTACTCTTCTGGGCCGGGCGCGGTGGCTCACGCTTGTAATCCCAGCACTTTGGGAGGCCGAGGCGGGCGGATCACGAGGTCAGGAGATCGAGACCACGGTGAAACCCTGTCTCTACTAAAAATACAAAAAAAATTAGCCGGGCGTGGTGGCGGGCGCCTGTAGTCCCAGCTACTCGGAGAGGCTGAGGCAGGAGAATGGCGTGAACCCGGGAGGCGGAGCTTGTAGTGAGCCGAGATTGCGCCACTGCACTCCAGCCTGGGCGACAGAGTGAGACTCCGTCTCAAAAAAAAAAAAAAAAAAAAAGAATTATTACTCTTCTGACAGTGACTGCCAGGTTTTAGCAGGAAAAAAAAAAAAAAATCACCAGGGGCAGGGGAAGAAAAATAGGTTTATCACCCTCCTTCCTGTCTCCAAGAATGTACGTAGGTTATACCTGAGGGACAGAGTTTGTGCATTACTGGAAGATAAATAGACTTCCTTCTCTTCTCAGGTAATAACTGCAATTTTGCTCTTCTGAAGAAGTTTACATTCGAGCCCGTACAAAAACAAAACTATTAGACTTGTCATCGGCTTGCTAACACATCATGTCTACCCTCTTTTTTTTTCCTTCCAGAGCTGAAGTTGTAATAAACGGCTCCTCATCACCAGCTGTTGTTGACAGAAGTAATGAAAGCATCAAGCACAACATCCAGCCAGCCTCGTCCAAATGGAGACATAACCAGACGCTCTCTCTGAGGATCAGGTACTGGTAATTACCTACAGGACAAGAGGTAGACTTGGTCTTCAGCATACACGGGCAAATTGCCGCTCTTCATCATCTAAAGAAGTCAGGACAGAAATAAAATGTTTACCTCCCGCTGAGGCAGGTTTCATCTGTAAGTGATCAATCGGAAATAAAAACCCGAGACAAGCCTAGCGGCCCAGCCTGTGTATGTGGCGACTGGGGCCAGGCGGTGGCAGGAACACCCGCTGAGGTTCTGGGCTCAGAAGCAGCAAACCTTGAGTCTCGGGTCAGCAGCAGAGGGAGCCTGGGCAGTGGAGGCCACAGGTGGCTGCTTCTTCCCAGGCATAAAGGGTCCTTAATTGTCAGTGCCTGCCTGGGATTCACATCCCCTTTCAGTGACAGTCCTCCAGTTTGTGCTTGGAGAGCTGCTCCCCCCGCTCAGCCCTTGCGGCTTGCGTAGGCTGCTCCTCCCAATAACATGAAAATGAAAACCTAGAGCTATAGGGGCATCCAGAGAACCCAGGAACTGACATGACACCCGACCAGAAAGCAGAGGTCTGTTTAGCCAGAGAGCAGCTCTCGCCCTGATCTGTGCAGAGTGATGTTTTCAGAGCACTGCAGGCATCATCGGGCAGTGGCAATGGGGAACCGTAGAGAAGGAATTACAACTTCAGCATTTTGGACACTTAGCTTAGATATAGCCACGATTGACCCACCAAACATTTGTAAGTATAATCCAACTATTCAGTTCCAGGCATCTTGCTGGGGTCCCGGGGGGTGCTAGCATGAATCAGACATGCTAGGTGGGGACACGAATATAAGCAAAGACAAGACAGTGTGGTGTGACATACACATTAGGTGGTGCT
Source organism: Nomascus leucogenys (assembly GCF_006542625.1). Taxonomy (NCBI): domain Eukaryota; kingdom Metazoa; phylum Chordata; class Mammalia; order Primates; family Hylobatidae; genus Nomascus; species Nomascus leucogenys. The sequence goes on from NC_044386.1 coordinate 111,097,826, forward strand.
GCATCTTACACATAGACGGAAATAAAGAGGCCATACTGAGCGGAGAGTCATTCATTTTGTAAGAGGATGAGGAAGACTGGCCAGGAAAGGCTGGCCAGGAGCAGTGGGTTTTGAAGGATAATTAGGAGTTCACCAAGCTGCTTCCCACATGCACAGAGTCTGTGATCTGGTGCTTGTGGACAGTGCTGCAGGAGCAGGAAGCAGGAGGCAAGGAATAGGGGGGTAAGGTTGGGACGATCGCCAGGACCAGATGGAGAATGCCTTGATGACCATCCCAGGCGATACCACGGGGAGAGAGGAGAGCAGCCGTCAGCAATGTCACCACAGAGAGCAGGGAGTTGCCCCCTCCACAAGGCTCACTGTCAAAATGGCAATGCCTCTGCACCCTAGTTCTTGAAGCTTAGTTTTGGGGCCTGTGCAGGGCTGGGGAATTGAAAGGCATGAGCTCTGGGGACCCAGCAGCTGAGAAACCAACTGAAGTAGCTGACTCTCTGCCACCCTGCACTCCTTAGCGCCTCTTCAGAGGCCTCCTGGTGGCCCTCCATCCCCCTCAAGAAGCCCTAACAGCTGCCCCCTTTGATCAGGGGCACCATGGAGTCAGCAACCCCAACTGCATTAGTTCCCTAGGGCTGCTCTAACAAACTACCACCAACGCGGGTAAAACAACAGAAATTTATTCTTGCACCACTCTGGATGCCACAATTCTGAGCACCCGCTTCCAGGCTCCAAGGGAGAACCCATCCTCTCGCCCCTTCAAGCCTCTGGTGGCCGCAGAACTCCAACCCCCGCCTCCATCTTCACGTGGCCCTCTCTGTGCTTCTGTCTTCTCTTCTGTCTCCCATAAGGACACCTGTCATTGTATTTAGGGCCCACCCAGGTAATCCAGGATCTAATCTCCAGATCCTTAAGTTAATTACATCTGCAAAGATGCTCTTTTGAAATGTGGTCACAGTCACAGGTTCCAGGGGTTAGGAGGTGGACATATATTTTAGAGGGGGTTGCCATTCTCCCCACTACACCACCATGAATGAAATCCTCCTGCCAGTATGAGCTACCCATGGTCCCCAATGTCCCTTTCTCCAACCATTGGGTAGAGAAATAGCTCCCCCACCCCTTGTGAAGACGAGAGTGTGTCCTTCATAAAGACCCTGCAAACACAGTCCCCTCAGCAGCAGCAACGTACCTTCACCCAAAGGGGAAAAGAATTTCCTCCAGCTTCAATTAATCACCAAGATTATTCATAATAAAAGATTCTGCAAGTGATTTGGAATGATGTTTAATAATTGATGGTAATTTCTCATAATGAGTTAGAAATTAATTCACTCACAGAGGTGTTTATTTATGGGCTTTCTAGGGGCTCTCTTTGTTTTTAAATACTTTGGGGTAAGTAATTGCAAAGGTTTCAGCAATTTCCCAACTATATTAGTTTGTCAAGTCATCTAATCCTTGGTAAAGCACAGTAAATAAAGACAATGCCTCCGTTTTCCATCAACAGATACGAATTATTCTACAAGGGTGGTTTCCCCTACATGATAGCAAGAGAGGCAGGTCATTAATAAGGAAATACAATGGATGAGAAGCATCGAGCTTACCAAGTGTTCGAGCTGCCCCCTGGCTGCCCTGGAGGCTCTTGAACTGGACACACATTAAAGTCACCTGGGGAGCTTTTGAGAGCAATGCTGAGACCTGGGCCTCAGAATCAAGATTTCTCACATGTCAGCCTGGAAATTTGAAATACTTAAAGGTTCCCCAAGTGACTGAATGTGCAGCCTACTGGAACATACCATAGGTTGTGAACATCTCAAATCCAGTAGGCTTTCAGGCCTCAGTGTTACTATCTGCGAAATGGGACAGCCATCCTGCAGCGTCTAACATTTGCAAAGTGCATGAAAATTCTGCACCTCCAGGACTCTGAAAACAAAGAACAGCATCTTTGTATCTGTTCTAGATAGGAATTTGCAGCAGAATATGAAATTAATTTCAGCTTATCTAGGTGCCCAATTTCTTTCTCTTTATGACTGGAATCATTTCTTAAAATCTCGGGTAATTTAAACAGTTTTTTGTTTTTTTTTTTTTGAGATGGAGTCTCGCTCTGTCGCCCAGGCTGGAGTGCAGTGGCGCAATCTCGGCTCACTGCAAGCCCCACCTCCTGGGTTCACGCCATTCTCCTGCCTCAGCCTCTCCGAGTAGCTGGGACTACAGGCACCTGCCACCACGCCCAGCTAATTTTTTGGTATTTTTAGTAGAGACGGGGTTTCACCATGGTCTCGATCTCCTGATCTCGTGATCCACCCGCCTCGGCCTCCCAAAGTGCTGGGATTACAAGCGTGAGCCACCGCTCCCGGCCAACAGTTCTTTAAGTAAAACTCCCAGCTAGGATTTTCAGGCTCCTTGGCAGAAGGCTGTGTGTTTCACGTAAAGCTTTTCTGGCAATGCCAATAGGGCACCCATCCCTTTCCTGACCCCACTTCATCCTTTCTTTGTGCTTTGCTCGATGACTTGATTCGAGAACTTTCTCTAAATCAAAGCTACCCTAGAGCCTAGAGAGCTGTCCTTCGTTCTGAAACAGCACAAAGGAGCCCTTCTTTGTTGGACCTGGGAGGGGTCCATGTTTACAATCCCCCCATAAACACTAGAGAGCAACTAGAGGGGGGCAGCAAGGGGACGTGCTCCAGCTTGCAGGATGGCAGACCATCCTCTCAGTGTCTCAAAGGCGGAAAGTGTCCATACACGTCACGGTATCCATCCCCCCAGAAAGCCCCTTTGTAATGTGCCCAGAGAAATCTTCCGTGGAAGAAAATGGGCCAGGAAGGAGTGAGAGGCGCCTGTCATCTGGCTTTCTGCTCGTAGACAACTTTCTTATCCTTTTTTCAAAATCTAGGAAGCATGGGAGTAGCAGAGAAACTGAGATTTTATACCTAGAGAATGGCCCTAAATCCCCTTAAGAGAGTGAGGGTAATGCAAGCTCACCAAATGTCTGGGCGTGCCCCAGACTGTGGGGCTTTCAGGGACATGGGACTTTCAGTGCCTGAGCCAGGCAGTCCTGGGGAAACTGGGGTGGTGGGCCACCCTTCCTTCTGGGGCCCGCTGTGAGGAGCTCACCTCCAGCCCTAATGGAGTGATTTCCCAGGGCAGTTTTCACCTAGCAAAGGAAGAGGGTGTAACCCTGGCAACCCCCATATTGGCCACCACCATAGTTGCTTCTGGGCCACTTCTGGCCATCCCTGCCTAGAACCTGTTCTCGAGGGCATCTGAACTCTCAGCATACTCTGCTTGTTTGCTGGGCCGCAGCCACCCTGCAGGGCGACACTGGATAGGAAAAGCTGGGCTGGCAAAGGGCAGCTGGCACCCTGGAGACTTTCCTCACGCATGTTTGGTTTTCACAGGAAGCAAATTTTAAAGTTCTTGGACGCTGAAAAGGACATTTCTGTCCTAAAGGGAACCCTGAAGCCTGGAGATATTATTCATTACATCTTTGATCGAGACAGCACCATGAATGTGTCTCAGAACCTCTACGAGCTCCTCCCCAGGACTTCGCCACTGAAGAACAAGCACTTTAGGACTTGTGCCATCGTGGGCAACTCGGGGGTCTTGCTGAACAGCGGCTGTGGGCAGGAGATTGATGCCCACAGCTTTGTCATCAGGTAATACCCCCCAGCAGGCACTCTGGGGCCAGAGCGGCGGGCAGGCTGTGTTTCAGTGGAGCATTGCCAGCTGTCCCAAGAGATTGAAACAAGAGGCCTTGGCGGAGTTAGCCCCTGCTCTCAACCATGACTGCTCATCAGAATCACTTGGGGAGCTTTGCCTCCAATGTCCCGAATGCACCTCAAACCAATTAAATCAATGGAGGAGAGGGGAAGAGAGGCGTGGCAGGGGTGCAGGCAACCCAGGGAGCGCAGGTCATTCTGATTTACAGCCAAGGTTGAGAATCACTGATCCACAGCAGAGGTGGGCAGATGCTGGCCTGCAGCCTGCTTTTGTAAATAAAGTTTGGTTGGAACACAGCCATGCCACCCATTTTCATATCATTGATGGCTGCTGTCTCACTACAAGGAGAGTGGAGTCACTGGGCACGGTTAAGTCATTGGGTGAAATTGCAGAGTCACAACAGAGAGATCATGTCACCTGCAAAGCCAAAAATGTCATTATCTGGCCCTTTATAGAAAAAGTTTGCTGATCCCCTGAGGTAGAGCCTGGTACAAAAGGTTGGTAAGAAAATCTCCTGGGCTGGCCAGTTGTTGGTTCAAGTTTGCAAAACTCTTGTGAGTATCTTGGAAGGGAGTGCCCTACTAGTGACTTTATTACCCTGTTCTCAAAATCTGGGAAGTGCGGGAGTAACAGAGAAACTTGAATTTTGTACCTGACTATAATTTTCTCTAAAATATCAGCTCTCATTTTCCAGTTGCCTGGGACATTTGCACACAAGGTTGCCCATGGCCCTGACACCTGACCCCCAACCCACTACAGTCATGGAAACAAGGCTTTGCTGTCTCCTGGTCAAAATTAGGGCATGCAGAGCCTCGAGTTTCATTCCAGCCGGCTCCCCAGCCCTGGCAGAACTGCAAACGTTCTCCTATTTCTGTGGGGACCAACTCGAGGCAAAGACAGCCTTGTCCTGGGGCTTTGCGAAGCCGCCCTACTGTAGAGTTCCCTGAACCTTGGGACATGGGAAGAAACCGTGTCTTTACTCTTGCATCCTCTGGGATTGAAACGCTACCGCAGCCTGGCAGCCAGGGTTTTGTCATCCTCTGCCAGGTCTGTCTGGGCCTGGCACATCCAACGGCTCAGTCCCTGTTTTTCAAAGCCCTTTAGTCTAAAGACTGGTGGAGGGAGGGTGAGGGGAGGGGAAAGGAAGAAGGAAGTGTGGCAGGTCTGTCTGATTGGAAGCTGGAGAAGGAGTGACGGGTGGGTGTTAAAGGTGAGTGTGTGGGGGCCAAGGCCTCCTCCCAGGGGGTCGGATCCTCTCCAGGAGTGCCCAGCAGTATCGGGGGGTGGGGGGGGGGTGGCTTTCTGACCTAATGCCACACATGTAAGCCATGCCTCTTCCATTGTCACAAGTCATCGAGTCCCCACAGTGAGTTTTACACACCCCATGAAGTCCTCACCCAGGAATTTTTAGAGGCAGATTTTGGCCACAGTTTCCTTTTGGGACCCTTTCACATAGTCAGCAGCGCGCAGTCCAAAGCTGTGCCTTGGCTCTGCTACCCATTTGTCGCATGACTTGGAGTGTATCTCTCTGCCTTTCTGGGCCTCAGTCTTATCATCTGTAAAACGGGCTGGGTGGACTGGCTGGCCTTGAGCTTCTTTCATCATGAATACGGTCTGTTCTCTAGTCCAGGGCTTCTCAGACTTTACCGTGCACAGGAGTCACCTGGGCCTATTGACCCGCAGAGTTTTGGGGTCTAGGGTGGGGCCGGCAACTCAGCATTTCTAACAAGCACCCCAGGGGACGCCACTGCTGGTGTGTGACTGCACGTGGAGAGGCGCAGCTGGGTCGTGCTCTCCCTCACTCCTGGGAGTCATGTCCACACCCATCCACACATACTTGGAAAATATGGACCAAAAATGCCAAGGAGCAAGCTACTCCAAAAAGTGCAGTTGTTCTTTGTCCCTTAGGCCTATGTCCATGGCCCTGAAACTCCCACGTGTCTCTGGGGTGAACCCGAGGGGTGTTTTAGGACAAGATTATGCAGCCCCACTGTGTACAGACTTAACGTTTGACATCAGGGATGCGGTACCCAGCAGTGGCACTAGCTCCTCCACCACGCTGGGACTATTCCTTTGGGTTCTTCCCATCTAGGAGTTTATTCCATGCCCTGCACTTGGAAATATCCTACAGGCCGAAGCCCCACACTAATAGTAAAGAGAGCATGATGTTGCAGGCATTAAATGAGACGGCATATGTGAATATGCCTGGGATGGTGTCTCCCACACAACAGGGACACTAAGTGTTAATTCCCCATGGACTCTGTCTCCACTCCACCCACCTCACCCCCAGGTGGTGGGGCTCCTCCAGAGCAGAGTGGCTGTGTCCATCTCTGGGCCTCCAGTACAAGGCTGTGCCAGGCCAGAGGAGGGCCTCCACGTGGCTTTGCTAGAATGGCAGACGCCGTGAAGCTCCTGATAGAGGTTTCTGTCTCTGCCAATCCAAGTCTTCAATCCATTCACCCTGCCTCCTCTGTGGGAGAAACACAAAGACACGCAAGACCTCACCCCCTCTCAGAAAACTCTGTGTGGGGAACACAGGCTTGTAAGTCCTGGTGGGACACGTGGCATGCAAAATGCAACGATCCTGCAAAACCTAATGCCTCCTAGGGAGTTCAAGGCAGGCTTCCGGCAGAAGCGGCATTGGAGTGTGGCTTGCCTTTGACCAGTGAAAGTGGTGAGGAGGAGGAAACAGCATGAAGAGAGGTGTGGAAGCAAGGAGGCAGATGTATGGATCCGGCAGGGCACTGCTCGAGCAAGCCTCAGCTGCACAAAGTGCTGCTGGGAATGGATGAGGGGCTGGTCCCAGGAGAGCCCCATGATCCTGCAATGCCAGGCTGAGGACACTGTGTCTATCTGGGATCGTGTGTGCAGAGTACAAGTTCCCAGATGTTTGGGGATCAGAACTTCATTGTGCATGCACACACACAAACACACACGCGCACTTCTTCCATAGGGAGAATCTGATGAACAAATGCCCTTCCATGGATAAACCACATCATCATCACTGTTATCCCTTACCATTTTTTGGCCACTTAGAATGTACCAGGTGCCATTCTATGTACTTCATGTTTATTAACTTACTTAATTCTCACAACTATTCTGTATGGAGTACTCTGTTTTTATCCTGGCTTTGCAGCGAGGAAATTGAGGCAGAGAGAGACAAATGCCACACAGCTAGTGAGGGCTGGAGCCAGGCAGTGGACCGGGTAGTTGGCCTCCAGAGCCTGCCCAAGCTGCCTCTCTCACCCTGCAGAGTACCTTCAATGTGTACCTGTGGGTGTGGTGGTTTCTGGAAGGGAGTGACTCCTCTCCTGCCTGGAGCCAAGCCCATCCAGAAGTCACTTTGGGAGGCCTGGCCTACTGTTGAACAAAAGAGAGCCTAGATCAGATTGAACCCCTTCCTAATGCCTCCTTCTCACCTAAATGAAGCAATTCACATCTGGTGGGGCAGGAAGACATCTAGACAGTCCACTTAGGGCTGAGCTCCCCCAACCCAGCATCCTCACTGAGGCACAGTCATTGGGAAAGCTTGGACTTCACAGCCTATCCCTGCCTCCCTCTTCTTGTGCCTCTGCAGGTAAGGTATGGAGCCCTTACTGTGAGCCGAGTCCTATACTGAGTGAGGGCTGGGGCCTGCCTGCAAGGAGCTCACAGCCCCTGTTCCCATTACCCACAGCATCTTCCAGGAGGTGGCATCCCAGACTGGTCAACATTGTAGCTGGAAGTATATTTCCTGCTTCACCCTTCTGGGCCACCTCATGAGCCGCCAGGGTCAGGTGCCACATCCCCTTCATGCTCCTTGCCTCTCTCACAGCCCCTCCTGCCTCATGGTTGGTCCCAATCCTTCTGAACTGCATGGAGTCCATTTGGCCCTGCTCTCAGGACCCGGAGCTTGGCCTAGAATTGGCCCCAGACCCTCAGGAAGGCCTTGGAAGCCTGGCTCAGCCGGGTTTCAAGGCAATAGGAGTAACTGAGACCTGGGCAGCCCCGCACTGGCTGATGTGCTGCAGTGACACCTCAGTCTCTGAGGCCTGTGGCAAGGGCTCCTGAAGGTGGATTGACCCAGGGCAGTCCTATCCCCTTGCAATGTTTAGCCACAGTCAAAGATATCAAGGCCTAGGGGCAGGGATGGGAAGAGGGGATATTTTAGGGGGTTCAGTCTGAAATCACAAACAGGCTCTTTGAGTCAAATATACCTGATCTTGACTCCTGGTGGTTCCCTGTCTAGCTCTGGGCCTTTGAGCAAGTTGATTCTCACACACTGGGCCTCCATTTCCTCCTTTGTAACAGGAGGGTGATTAAAACTGGGTCACAATGAAATGAGCTGACCTATGTTAAAGGACCAGTCAGTGCCTGGCACACACCAGGAGCTCAAAAAATATTAGTTTTCTTTCTGATTAACCCACTTTTTCTCCCCAGTTGTTGAAAAAGGAAAGTCCTTGCTTAAAGGGAGAATAAAGGGTGCGTTCCTGGATTTCTTCATTTGATGATGACCTGCGATCCCTTGTCTTCATGTCTCCAGCCTCTATTTTGACACTCTTAACTGGATTTCTCAGACTTATTTTCACTGGTCAAAGGGCTTTTCCACCATTAAATCCTCTGTGCCAGACAGCAGCCAGACCTCCCCTGCAGTGCCCCCTGCTGCCATCCCAGTCCCAGGCACAGGCAGGAAACCCAGGTGTGCACACCCAGGCTGGGTCTCCCACAAGGAAGTCGTCAGGTTATATAGCAGAGGCTGCTCACCGAGGCAGCCTGACTTGTCAGCATGAGTTTGCAGTGGCCTCTTAGTTTGGCCTCCAGTACCCAACTCCATCCCCTCCAATCCATACTGCAACTTCATCTCATTGCTTTCTAATTGTGGCCAAAAATTCTAAACCATCCCTGTCACTCTCCTGCTCCAGAACCCTCAGTGGCTCCCTATTGCCCTCAGAACCAAGTCCCTGGTACACAGGTCCTTTGATATCTCACTCTGCTTGCCTCCCCAAGCCCATCCCCTCCACACAATATGCTCCAGTCAGACCAAATCACTTGCCTTTCCCTAAACACCCATGCTGTTTCCCACCTCTCCGCCCTTGGATACCTTTCTTGTGCCTACAGTGCTGTAGCATGGTATTCCTAAACTGCTTGGCTATAACACTACCTGAAGAGGAAGCGCTTGTGAAAAATAGGTATCAATGCTTAGGCTCACCTGCTGAATCAGAATGTCCAGGCGAGGAACCGGGGTATCTATATTTTTAACGAGTGCCTGGGGTGATTCTTCTGACTTGGCAAACTGGAGAAGCACTCTTTTCATGTACCTTGTCCACTAATAGACTTCTGCTTAGTGGTCACCACCTCAGGGAAGTCCACCTGACACTCCTCCTTCCCATAAGAATGATGACAACAGTTAACATTTATCAAGCTCTTATTATATCCAGTAGTGTTCTAAGTACTGGGCATGTAGCAATTCTTTAAATCCTTGGGAGGGATGCTGTTGTGATCTCTATCATAGCTAAAGTAATGGAAGGTCTCAGGAAGCACAGAGAGGTTGAGTAAGTTTCCCGGAATCACACAGGTAGTGTCAAAGCGAGTTTAGAGCCTGGGAGTCTGCCTTCAGATCCCTCACTCTGTCACCCAATGGGCCAGGTCACTCTTGGCAACAGCATCATCATCTTGTGGGCTGAGGACTGGCTTACTTGCTTCTTTCCTCCTCTCCTAGATCCTGAACTCCAGAAGACAGGCGTTTACATCCACAGGGTCTAGTAAAGTTCTAGGCATACAGTATGAGCTCAGTAAATGTTTGTGGCAGAAAAACGAGGAGAAAGGATGATGGGAGGGACCTGTGAGTGTGGAGAGATGCCCTGGGTCTTTGTTTGGGGATGAGAAAGAAGCAAGGAGAGGCAAAGGATGGGATCGAGTTAAATAGAAGAAGGGGTCTCAGCTTTCCCAAAAAGATCATGTTGACTTTTTCTCCGGCAGGTGCAACCTGGCCCCAGTACAGGAGTACGCCCGGGATGTGGGGCTCAAGACAGACCTGGTAACCATGAACCCCTCGGTCATCCAGCGGGCCTTTGAGGACTTGGTCAACGCCACGTGGCGGGAGAAGCTGCTGCAACGGCTGCACAGCCTCAATGGCAGCATCCTGTGGATCCCTGCCTTCATGGCCCGGGGCGGCAAGGAGCGTGTTGAGTGGGTCAACGAGCTTATCCTGAAGCACCACGTCAACGTGCGCACTGCATACCCCTCACTGCGCCTGCTGCACGCCGTTCGCGGGTGAGCGGCCTCCCTACAGGCCAGTAGGACCGTCACTAAGTGTGGGAGATTCTTGGTAGGCAGTATCCCTTTCCCAGGTGCATTTCCATCCCACCTCCACCACTCACTTGCTGGATGGCCTCAGCAAGTCACCTGGCCTTTCTGAGCCTCCATTCCTTGAGAGATGAGGGAGTTTGGCAAGTGGGTTTCATCTGGCATGCCAATTTCGACCGATGGGTAGTGCCTGCCTAGAGAGCTGAGTTGAGAATGATCCTGGGGGTGGGGCTGTCTCAATGCTCAGTGGGAACAGCTGCCATGAACATGGGAGGAGAGATGGCGGCTGGCAAGTCACATACCATCCCAGGTGTGTGATTTTCAAGAAAATCAGAGTCAGATGCACCTGACTTCAAGTAATTCACCTTAATCTCTTTAAACTTTAGTTGCCTCTTCAGTTAAATATGAGTGGGAATGGTAACATTGGAGGACGTGAAGACTAAATGAGATAATGTATGTGAAATGCCTAGTAAAATTTCAGTAGAAACACTTGATGTTATCATCAATCATCGCCATCTTTATGTCTCAGCGCAATATTCTCTAACTCTGCAGAGCACATCTTATTGATTGGGCTGAGATCTTCAAAGGAGCATCTCTTAGGATATGTTTTTGTCCACAAGGTCTTCTCTCTAAGATGGAGGGGAACTTTACCTAGGCAGTATGAAAGAGATAGGGAGAGTTAAAGCAATGGAATCCACTCTCTTTAAGAAGAGTTTTGATGTAACTAATTAAGTAAGGATTTTCCTGTTTAGGCCTGGATCTCTAATTCCAGGAAAGAGATTCCAAGAATTAAGGAAAACAAATAGGAAATGTTGAGGAGGGTCTGAACTATTCCTATCAAGAAGTCCCTGTCAACCTGGATAGCATTCTTAAACAGCCCCAGCCAAACAAGTAGTAGTTCCCAATCTCCTTCTTGTTTCCTCCCATTCATGTGACCTGGCATAGATCTCCCTGGCACTTGGATCAGTAAATTGGCTAGGAATTTACTAGTGCCCATTATAGCAGTCACAAGAAAAATAGTTTAATATTAATCATTCATTCACTCTCTTCCAGTTATCTATTGCAGTAAAAATCATCTCATAACTTAGTGGCTTAAAAAAACAACAACAATATCCATTTTATATTGTTTACAATTTCTGTTGGCTAAGAATCTGAGAAGGGCTCACCTGGATGGTTCTTAGGTCAGGTGCAGTCAGACTGGCTAGAAGTAAAACAGTGGGGGGCTGAAGCAGCTGGGGTTGACCATGCGTCTCTCTCTCTCTCTTTATGTTATATTAGGGTTTCTCCAAATGATCTCTCTGCATGGGCTAGATTGGGCTTCCTCACAGCATGGTAGCCTTAGAGTGGTCAGACGTGTACATGGTGGCCCAGGCTCTAGCACAAGTGGCCCAGAGACCAAGGCAGAAGCTGCATCACATTTTAAGACCACATAGTGTCGCTTCTATTATCATCTACTAGCCATCTAGTCATTAAATTATCTTACAATCAAGGGGAGTAGACATAGACCCTGCCTCTCAATGGGAAAGTGCCAATTTGTGGATATGTTTTAAAACTTACACACATTCATTCCACATATATTGAGTGCTTACTATGTGCCAGGCTCTGTTCTAGACACTAAGATACAGTAGTGAATAAAATAAAGATCTCAGATCTCATTAACAATTAAGTTTTCTTATAGGGAAAGATAAATTACAGGTAAACAAATAAATAAGATACTTTTAAATGGTGCTATCAGGAAACTCTTCTCTAGAAAGAAGCTGGTTTGAGCTAAGTCTCAAGGGACAAAACGGCACCAGCTATGTGCAGATCTGGGGTAGGAACCTTCCAGGTGGAGGGAACCTTAAGTGCCAAGGCCTTGAGGTGGGAGGGTGTGTTCAAGGTTCAACCAAGAGACAAATGTGGTTGAAACAGAGTGAGCAAGGAGAAAGGGGAAGGAGATGATGTTGGTGAGAGAGGCAGGGGCTAGAATGCACATATGTTTGTGGGCCATGGTAAAGAGTTTGGGTTTGATTCTAAGTTTGAGGGGCAGTGAAGGAGGTGAGGGAGAAGATCTGAGTTGTGTCTTTAAAAGATCCCTCCAGCAAGAATGAAAGCTGGAATATTTGTTGGGAAGCTGCTGCAATAGCTCTGGCAGGAAATAATGATGGCTTAGACTAGGATTATGGCATGGGATATCTAAGAGTTGGTCAGACTTGCTATAAAATTTTGAGGTAAAGGCAGAAGGATTTGCTGGTGGATCCTATTTAAGGACCATAATGGGGGAGAGAAAGAGAAAAATCCAGGATGACTCTTAGAATTAGAGTTTGAGCAAACAAGCCCAAGCAAACAAGCTCAATATGGCGGTGCCATAGTCTGTGATAGAAGAGCTTAGAGAAGCCCATGCATGTTTGGGGGCATTGTGGAAGGGAGTTCTTTCTTGAGCATATGAAGTGTGAGATGCCTGTTACAAATATATATCCTACCACACTCCTGACCTCCCAGCTTGGGGTCAGGCCCTATACCCAATCGCCCATCCAACCACATGGCAGATCACCAGGCACGTGAGAGAGCCCAGGGTACAGACTCCCCACTGACTGAGGGGCATCAGGATGCTCTTCACTGGGGACTTAGCATAACTCAGTGTGACACTGGGAAGTCCTCTGAGCCATCCACAAAGGGTTCTTGTCCTCATGAAGGTGACTGTGGTCACCCAAGCCTGTGATCAACACTGGTCTCATTAAGATCAACAGGGAAAACCCAATGCCCCCAAGAAAGCCCTAGAGAGACATTCGATAAGGAGCAGCCACATGTGTGTCTGATGGAGCCAGAATGATCCCCATATGGACACGGGGCTCAGTGAGGCTACATACTTTATCCTGGAGGTTGGCCTGTCAGGACCATGTTTTCACTTCATCCCTGTCAGAGTAGGTCTGCACTGGCAACCCTCATCTTGTGGACTGTTTAAATATTAAATATTGTTCCTTCCTAGAAGGAGGAAACTCTTGAGATGGTTCTGGAGTCCTTGGGGATAAGAGGAGAAACACTGCCCTTTGTTAAGGAGAGAAAAAGTCCCTTGAATGGGGAATGGGCAACCAACCACCTGGAAGAAACTGATGCAGCCAGAGCTATTTCCAGCTATAATTGACTCACTTTCATCTGTCAAAATAGCATTAAGCACCAGTAATAAGCCCTTTAAACAAACAGGCTGTTCATCCTGAGACTGCAACATCTTCAGTTGCAGGACCTCCCAGGAGGAAATACTGCAGGAGGTTAGCCTCTGCTTTTAGCAGGGGGAGAATAAGGGGAAAAGGAGGCTTGGAGTGGATTTCTGCCAATGATCCTCTCCCTCCATGGGGCCATTGGACTTTGTAGGGTACTGGGTCTAATAGGACACCAATGAAAAGGTAGGGAGCATGTGTCATTAGCCCTTGCCTTGGTGGGACCTTACCTGGTCTTCACTGCAAGTGGAGGAATGGGCTGGGGAGGGATGCAGTACAAAGTCACACAAGAAAAGACCAAGGGATTGTAGAGAGGAAGGCTGAGGAGGAATCCGGCCAAGAGGCACTGTGGCCTAGCATCAAAACCGTGGGCTTTGGCAGTAGCGACACCTCCAAAAGGTCCAGACCCCAGCTCCGTGACTGGCTTGGTTGTATCACCTGCCTTCCCCCAGAGCCCCACAGAGGACACATGTAATCAGTCAATCGTGCCTACTGTGATTGTGGCAGCTGCCACCTGCCACTTGGAGAGCTACAATGTGGGAAAGACATAAGACTTGTCCTATGGACTCAAGAGTTCCAGGGGCTGGAGCCACAAGGAGGAAAGTGCAATAGGCTAAATTTAAGACAGGACTCTGTAGTAGTCAGAGCAGTGGACTAAGTTAAACTAGTCACTCATGAGTTCTTCACCTTGAAGTCCCAATAATGGACTGCAGTTTGCAAAATAATCTTGTTTCCTTATGTTAAGATGTGTTGCCCAGTAAACCCCCTGTTTACAGGGTATGTGGGGAGGTGTGAATAAACTTTTATTGTGATAAAATATACATAACATAAAATTTACCATTTTAATGATTTTTTTTCTTTTTCAACTTTTATTTTAGATTCAGGGGGTACTTCTGCAAGTTTGTTACCTGGGTATATTGCATGATGCTGAGGTTTGTGATACAAATGATCCCACCACCCAGGTACTAAGTTTAGTACCCAACAGTTTTTCAACCCTTTCCCCATTCCCTTCTTCTCCAGTGTCTATTGTTGCCATCTTTATGTCCATGAATACCCAATGTTTAGCTCCCACTTATAAGTGAGAGCATGTGGCATTTGGTTTTCTATTCCTGTGTTAATTCACTTAGGATTATAGCCTCTAGTTATTAGATCACTGGGGACACTTACTTGTGAATGGGTACTGTTAATACACCATGCGTCCATTATGTATTCCATGGTGCATATGTACCACATTTTCTTTAGCCAATCCACCAGTGCTGGGCACCTAGGTTGATTCCATGTCCTAGCTATTGTGAATAGTGCTGCTATGAACATGCCAGCGTATGTGTCTTTTGGTAGAATGATTTGTTTTCTTTTGGATACTTATCCAGTAATGGGATTGCTGGGTGGAATGGTAGTTCTACTCTCTTTGCAAAATCTCCAAACAGCTTTTCACAGTGGCTGAACTAATTTACAATCCCACCAACAATATATAAGCATGCTCTTTTCTCCACATCCTCACCAACATCTGTTGTTTTTTGACTTTTTAATAATAGCCATTCTGACTGGTATAAGACGGTATCTCATTGTGGTTTTGATTTGCATTTCTCTGATGATTCATGATGAACAGCATTTTTTCATGTATTTCTTGGCCACTTATCTGTCTTCTTTTGAGAAGTGGCTGTTCCTATCTTTTGCCGATTTTTTAATGGGGTTCTTTTTCTTGTTGAGTTGTTTAAGTTCCCTATAGATTCTGGACATTAGACCTTTGTCGGATGTATAGTTTGTGAATATTTTCTCCCATTCTGTAGGTTGTCTGCATTTTAAGCATTGTTAATTGTACATTTCACTTAGAAGAAATTCACTCTTAGAAGAAAACTTAGGAGAAGTTTTTGATCACCTTGTGTTTGGCAATGGTCTTTTAAGTATGACACCAAAAGTATAGGCAATGAAAGAAAAAAGTAGATAAATTGGACTACCTAGAAATGTAAAACATTTGTGCATCAAAGGACAATCTATCAAGACAACTCATATAATTAGAGAAAAGACTTACAAATACTATACCTGATAAGGGATTAACATCCAGGATATGTGAAGAACTCTTACAATTCAACAACAAAAAACCCAAATAACTCAATTCGAAAATGGGCAAAAGACTTGGAATGGACATTTCTCCAAAGAAAATATACAAATGGCCAATAAGTACATGGCAAGATGCTCCACTGATCATGAGGGAAATACAAATTAAATACATGAATGTATTAGTCCGTTTTCACACTGCTATAAAGAAATACCTGAGACTAGGTAATTTATAAAGAAAAGAGGTTTAATTGGCTCACAGCTCTGCAGGCTCTCCAGGAATCACAGTGGCTTCGGCTTCTGGGGAGACCTTAGGAAGCTTCCAGTTCTGACAGAAGGCAAAGGGAGAGTGAGGCGTCTCACATGGCAGGAGCAAGAGAGAGAGGGAGGTGCTGCACACTTTTAAACCACCAGATCTTATGAGAACTCACTCATTATCATGAGGACAGCATCCACTGGATGGTGCTAATCCATTCACAAGAACTTGTGATGATCTGATTACCTCCCACCAGGTCCCACCTCCAACATTAGGGGTTACAAAATTGGACATGAGATTTGGTGGGGACACAGATCCAAACCATATCAATGAGATATCACTTCATACCCTCTAGCATGGCTATTAGTAAACACACATACACACACACAGAAAATAACAAGTGTTGGTGAGGATGTGGAGAAATAGGAACCCTTCTGCTTTGCTGGTGGGAATTTCAAATGAGAATTCACTTTTAGGGCAGTGACCAGTGGTCAGTAGAGTCATTTCACATCTGGATGTAAGTCAGCTACCTTGACAAAGCATTTCATGGGCAACTTGGACTTGATGGACAGTTTAGGGAATTGAAGGGGACAAACGTTAACTTGTTACCTTCATTTTGTTACCTTCATTTTACAAAAGAGGAACTTAATGCTCGTACAAGTTAGGTCATTTGTCTGAAGCCACCCAGCATCTAAATGGCACAACCAGGAACTGAACTGCATTCTCTCGCTCTAATGTGGTGCACCAGGTGCAGCAGAAATTTGCACTCATTTAGTACTGGGCTAGGGACAGGGATGGCAATGAGCTGAGTCGGCCAGGAGCTGCCACACTGGAGAAGGGGTGTTAGAAGGCCACAGCAGGTAGCAACGCATCAAGGCTACACAGGCACACTGCAGTTGTTCAGAGCCTGGGGCAGCACCTTATCAGGGAGAACAAGCTGAAAGGTCAGAGTTCCTCAGCATCCCATCAAACACCAGCCAGCACCCAGGCATGACACAGTTGTGCTGAAATCGCAGTTGAGGCTCTCCATGCCACTTGCCCTTGAATGTGCCTTTGATTTCGCTCTTCTCAATTTGTTTGGCTGCCCCTTCACAACAAAGGCATTTTTCAGAAGGCAAGCAGACATCCTTGGGTGGTGACTGAGAAAGGCTCAGAAATGCAGTCACACATTCTGCATGCCACTCTCGATGGCTTGCCACAGGACAGGTAGGAAAACAGCTGAGGGGCACATACTACCATAGTGAACGCGTTCACTTACATGCCGCACGCCATGCTAAGCATTATCTCATGTCATGACAGGACTACTGCCATTAAAAAATAGGAAAACTGAGCCTCAAGGAGTAACTTGCACAAGATCCCACGGCTGGTTAGGGACAGATCCAGGTCTCCTCCCTGCTCCTGATCACCATCCATTTGCCCCTATTACACATAACTAGGAAATAGTGATGGCACCCTAGAGAATCATGTCAGGAAGGCCAAAGCCAGGATGGGTTTCAGTTTATGAAAATATTAAGAAAAACAGAAAAGTATTTTTATGTTTCAAGTAAGAACCAAAGGTTAGGAGCAGATGGCATAGGGCCTACAAAGGGCAAACGTATAATGAACTCCTCAACTCCTATATCTGTCTTTTCAGCAAAGATGAGTCTTTTACTCAGATAGGGGAATGGGGCCTTTGGGCTCTTTACTGACAGTCCCACTTTACTGCTCTAAAGCAGTGGTTCTTAACATTCATGGTCCCCAGACCAGCTGCATCAGCATCACTGGGAACTTGTTAGAGATGCAAATTCTCAGGCGCACTCTAGACCTGGTGAATCAGAAACTCTAGGAGTGGAGCCCGACAATCCGTGTTTCAACAGTGCTCCAAGTAATTTGGATGCACAGCATAAGTTTGAGAACCACTGCTATCCACAGAGTCAAAACCAATGAACCTCCCAGGGGCAAACTTGCAGTCAGACCACTGAGCACCTGGCTCATGATTTTCTCCAAATCATGCAGAATTAGAGAAGGGAATCAGGGACAGGAAATCTCTGTCCCAATTTTCTAAACATGAGGAAAGGATGAACAACGGTGAGCTTAATGTCAACACCAAGCCAGAGTTTCAAATAGGTTACCAATCCCATGGCTGATGAATGCTTAAAGATGGAGAAGTAAAACTGGAAGATACCTGGGCATACTGTTCTGATGTTCCTTTGTGAGGCAGGCAGCAGAGGGGATGAGTATAGTATAGACCAGGGATCGGTATAGTCATTTCACATCTGGACATAAGTCAGCTACCTTGACAAAGCATTTCATGGGCATCTTGAACTTGACGGACAGTTTAGAGAATCGAAGGGGACAAATGTTAACTTCTCGGAACAACCTGATAAGATAGATATTATTTTCCTCTCCTTTCTACTCATAAGGAAACTAAAGCTCACAAGTGCAAAGTGAATTGCCCAAATGGAATTTACAGAACATCAACATATGAGTTTGGGGGAAAGGGGAAATTCAACCCATAACAGCTGGGTTAGATGGCCTCCCTTCCCACACTGAGATTCTCTCATTCAACACATCTGAGTCTCTGCCCCCACAGTGTACTTACGAAGTTTCTGCCTATCTGAGACAGTGAGCAGAGAAAGGGGAGCCTGTTTCTGAAACCCAAGCAGAAGGCCTGCCCTTCTGTAAATTGCAGATGAGGAGAGGAAGGAAGCTGGGATTCAAATCCACATATATAGGTGTCAGTGATCTCTATTATCTCCACTGTGACCTCCTTGTATCCTTGACAGATAGTTTAACCACTATCTGCTGACCATTGACACCCGAAGGATGCTAATTAGGTTAATGTGGACCACAGAGAGACCCCTCTGAACCAGCCACGGGGCTTGGTCTCTGTCCCCATTTTTACCAATAACTTAAACGACAGCATCAGTGGTCTGCTTAGCACATTCACTGGTGATGTGACTTTTGGGGGATTCTCCATATTTGGGGTCTCAGAATTAGAACCAAATCAACCAAAGAGGAAAAAATTTGACATGGACAAATGCAAGATTCTGTACTTAGGTTCAAAACATGTGTACAAGTACAGAGAGATGAACAGCAGCAACCATCAGTGGGTGTGTGGTTGCTCAAAAGGATAACGTGGTCTTGGGTCACAGCAATGAATGGATAGCATCTCTGAGAGTCGCGGAGGTTGGTGATGGCCTTGCTTTTCTCTGCCTGGCCAGATCCCACTTAGAGAATCACATTTTTCTTTAGGTGCCAGGCCAGAGAGGGGCCACAGTGGCAGAGAAATTTGGAAGCTGAGAGGTTTTGAGAGAGAAGGTTCCAAGGAACAAGAGAGTTTTATTTACTCAGCAAATACTCATTAGGCACCAATAGGCTCCAGGCCTGTGCTGGGGGAATAAAAAAGTCAATAGAACAAGGCTCCTGCCCTCCGGTGGCTCATAGATTTGGTCTGTGAGGCTCCAGGTGTAGAACTAGGGTTGGGGGAGGAAGCCAGATTCCATCCAGACATTGGGAAGAATATTCCAACAAATAAGATCATCTGAAATAGGCTTGGCTGCCTCTTAGGAGGTGGTGAATTCAACATCTTTGGAGATGTTCAGGCAGCAGCGAACCCCTCATTACTGGGATGGTGGAGAGGAAATCCCTGTCATACAGAGTTGGCAGATTAGCTCGCTAATCAGGGCTACCATAACAACGTCTCACAGACTGGGTGGCTTAACCAACAGAATGTATTATCTCGCAGTTCTGGAGGCTGGAAGTTCAAAACTCAGGGGTCCACGTGGTTGGTCCCATCTGAGGGCTGTGAGGGAAGGATCTGCACCAGACCTCTCACTTTGGCTTGTAGATCGCCATCTTCTTGTTCCCATGGCCTTCTACCTGTATGCCTGTTTCCAAATCCCCCCTCATTGCAAGGACATCAGTCATATTGGATTAAGGCCCACCCTAGTGACCTAATTTTAACTTGATTACTTCTGTGAATATCCTCCCTCCAAATACAGTCACATTCCAAGGTACTGGGGGTTAAAACATCGACATATGAGTTTGGGGGAAAGGAGAAATTCAACCCATAACAGCAGGGTTATATGGCCTCCCTTCCTACTCTGAGATTCTCTCATTCAACACATCTGAGTCTCTGCCCCCACAGTGGACTTACAAAATTTCTGCCCATCTGAGGCAGTGAGTAGGGAGAGGGGAGCATGTTTCTGAAACCCAAGCAGAAGGCCTATCCTTCCGCTCTCACCAGCAGCTGGCAGGGCCCAGCCTCTGGTGCCAACAAGGTGGGCTTCAGCGGCCCCAACCTGAGCAGCTCACCCAGGGGCCCCTGGCTCTGCTGGCCTGTGGGGTGGCACGGAGCCCTGGCTGGCTGTTGGCTAGGAAGGTGAGCAATGGAGTGGAAGGACACGGAGGCAATTGAGTATGGCCTCAGGCAGCTGGTGGTGAATGGCTCTAATTTAATTACAACATTGAAGGAGGCTGCGACCCACAGAGAGGGTGGCCCCTCAGGCAGGAAAGCAGCCCACTGAGCTGGTGCAGACAAGGCCTGTGAATTGGTGCTTAATTAGGCACCAGGAGCCCAATTAAGGCTTTAGGATGGCACTGATTCAGCTTGCCTCTGGCCAGGGCCAGAGGGGCCAGGTCAGCAAAGCAAGCCCTGCTGCAGAGACTGGAGTGCCCAAGGTGAGAGAAGAGTAAGCAAGGTGCAAAAAGATAGGGAGAGACCAGACAGGTTGCTGGTGGCTCCTCCCAGACAGGACCATGGCAATCCAGAGACTGTGTCCCTAGGGCTGGTCCCTTCCCTGTGCTGGTCCCAGTCTCCTCTGGTTGACAGAGGGTGAGGTGAACTAGATTCACCTTTTTGGAAGTGTGCTCCATGAAAGAGAAAAGGAGGGAGGTCTGTGGTATTAAGGCATAGGTAGCTCCCGGCATTTGTGTGTAATGGATTTTCTCTCTCTCCAATTTTTTTTTTAAATAGCAATGCATATAGTGAAAAGAAATCCAAATTGGATTAAAGGATTTAAAGTAAAAATCAAACTCCACTCCACAGCCCCTGTCCTCCTCCACAGAAGCAACCTGTTAAACTGGCTTTTTGTGTGTGTATCCTTCCAAAAATACCCCCTTTTTACACATACGGAACATGTTTTAAGTACTGCACCTTGTTAAATTCTGGAAAGTATTCCATATTGACACACACCACCTCATTCTCCTTCACAGCTGCCTGGCAGTCCACTGTGTGTCTGGACCATAATTTATGGAAGCAGAAGCCATTGGTGGGCATTGAGGGTGTTTCCAATTTTTTGCCAGTATAATCAATGCTATATCGATCACCCTTGTGCTGATATCTGCAAACATATGCACATCCATAGGTTTGCTTTTCGGAAGTCTTTGCCAATTTGCATTGTTAATTTTTATAGTTACTGCCAATTACCCTCCCTAGAGGTAGGTATCGATTCACATCCTCACCTACAATTATTGAAAATACCTGTTTTCTCTTAACCTCACAAATGGGTGTATTATCAATATTAGTTATATTTACCAATCCAATGAAAAGTGGTATCTGATTGTTGTTTGAAATTGGATTCCTTTGATTATGAATGAGATTGAATATAATTTTGTTTCTTTGGAGTGGCATTGATTAAAACTCCAGAATCCAGCCGGAAGGCTTAAGCCCCCAAGAAATGGTCTTGCTGGACCTCCTGCTGGGCCACAGGGGACAGAGGTGATACCTGGGCATGAGCAGCAGTCTCATTACTCCCGGCGGGGCCCGCCATGTAGCAGGAAAAATCCCCAGTGCCATACTTTTCTCCTTCCTTTTGGTAACTTGCTGTCTAGGATGGTGTGAGCCTGCCTTTCCCATGTGCAGTCCTGGCAGCTGCCTAAAAGGGCTTGCAGTGAAGCTGGGGTCATTTATCTGCCCTGATAATGTCCCCAGAATGAGCCTCTAGCCCCTGCTTGCTGCTTTTCATTCACTGCTTTATTAAAGATTTGTGAGGTGCCCACTTTATACATGCGCCATGCTAGGATCTGGAGTTATACAGAAGCAGGAAGTCAGTACACTTACATATACAATTTAAAACTGTAGGGAAGGAAAAGACAAGTAAACAAGTAATTTCAGTGTAGCGTGATAGGTGCTTCGATAGGGGAAGAACAACATACTGGACACAAAACCATCCAGGGAGGTCCAGGAGGCTTCCTGCAGGAAGTGGCTTCAAAGCCAAGACCATAAGAAGGGACTGCTAGCCAGGACCACATAGGACGTGTCATGGAAGAAACCAAGATGTTCCTCGTGGCAATGTGGCTGTGCACACTGGGTACTGGGAGAGATGTGCAGGCTCAGATCCCAAGGGCCTCACAAGCCCAGTGGAGGCCATCAGGTTTTATCCTGTGGACCCCAGGAGTCATTGGAGAGTTTTCAGTGGCATGTCCATATTTGATGCTAGCCTGGCTTACTTGAGCGAGAGTGTTGGCTTAGGCAGGCACGGAGGCCTGGGGATCTGGAATTACACTCAGCATCCCCATGGCTTGATCAGCCTTTCCCAACGGCCCCGAATTCTGAGACAAAATCCTCAGCTCTCCAATACTGCAGAGATGGCGTCTCATTCTGAGATATCCTGCAACACACCAGAGCCCTCAACAGTGTTCCCAAGGAAAGGACAGCCGTGGGCTGTTAGGGCCCCTGGATCAGGGCTGAGGCTGCCAATGCAGAGGACAGGAGACCAGGAGCCCGAAAGTTCTGTTCCCAGCTTCGCTGCTGATCTTTCACAAAGCATCCCTGAGTCTTCCTTGGTGACCACCTGTGAGGCATTCCTGCTCCTTAGGGATGTCATCAGCTTTACCCCACAGTGTTTTTAGCTTCTTGGAGAAAGCCCTTTTGGTCCCCTTTTCCAACAGTGACAGCCACTATTCTTTCCACATACCCAGCCCAGGAACCCAGGGAAAAAGACGAATGTGCTTTGGAGATGATTTTGGCAATCCTCGTTGATTGCTGTCCGTGCTCATAAAATATGGTGCTTCATTGTCATGGCAATTGGGGTAGCCAATTTGAAAAATAATTACTGCCTTCTTGGAGATTACTTTGGCTTCTAATTAAAATCTCAAGACTGGGATATTAAAGGTGCATTGTCAATACAATGTCCCGGATGCACCCAGCTAACCTCATTTGGGAAGGCAAAATTAATTAGTTTGTGTTTTAACACCCAGCTGTTATCCTAAGGAAAGGAATAGTCTACAAGTCAGCCACGCACACAGTCTCTAAATTGGCCAGAGCAACGGAGGAGAGATAAAGGAAATCGAGAGTGATTTGTTCCTGTATAACTCAGTCAGCTTCTATTACAAGCTGCTCGTTAAGTGGCGCTCCCGTGTCCCTGTCAGACATCGCTCAGGAGTTCTTGTTTACCCGTGGAGGCAGAATCGGAAATAAGTGGGTCCCTCTGTGCCACTGAGCTCTGGATTCATTCCGGAGCCTCATTTGCTGTTAACACCTTTTCCAGTTAGCAATTCTGGGTGAAAAGCCTGGCCCCAGATCTGAGAGGTTGGGCGTTTCTATTCCTGCCCCAGCTGGCCGCAGTTACAAAGCTGCATGCACTGCTGGCTTCCTCCTTTCTTCTTACCTACATCTTCCCATTTTTCAATTCCATTTGAGTCAAATGTTTGCTGAGTGCAACAGAAGTCACGATAATCAATCCTAGGCTATGCTACAATAACACACCCTGAGACTCCAGCACTTTAGCACAACAGAAGTTTCTCACTCTCACAAACTGTGATGTGAGCTGGCAGGGGCTCTCTTCCAATCAGTGATTCGGGGATCTAGGATTCTTCCATCTTAGGCTGACATCTTCTGACCAGGAGACTTTGAAGTTCTCCAAGGCAGGGGAAGAGAAAGTGGGAGAGCCTGCTCTTGAACACCAACCAAGAAAGGAGACATTGTTTTTGTCGCGGGCTGTCGGGCCAGAACTAGTCACTTGACCCCAGCCCAGTTACCAGAGATGCCGGGAGATGTTTGTCGAGTGCTGCTGTCTCTGCAGCAGTGCTTTGGACCCAGCACGCACTGAGCAAGACGCCTTTGAATCCTACTACAAAGGGGTGTAACATGTGGTCCCTGTGCTTGGGGAGACCACAGTACAGTTTCATGTTCCTCTTCTGGAAAGCATCCCTTCCAACTCTAAAATGACCATTCACTTCTTCTGCAGTCATAGTTCTCGAGGCCCTTAGCACAGAGGCAGCAGGACCAACGACCTTCCCAGGAGCCCACAGCTCAGCAGGAAAGGCAGGTGTGCACAATGCATAAGACTGTAGCCAGGGAAAGACACTGGTGCACAGGTGACCACAGCTGCCCAGAGACAGGGCAAAAGTGCAAAGGAGTGTTGATCTGAGCCTTGATAGGAGGAGGTGCCATGAAATAGCACAGTAATGAATTTTCAGCCTGGGTTGCTAAGCACAATAAGTAGAAACAAAGCTGATGGTAATCAGCTGGAGGTGGTTAACTCAGTCTGACTGGGGAGATGACGGTAGAACAAAGGCAATATTTCCAGGAAGACAGGATGCACGTGCTTAGTTTCTGGAGGTGGGAAAGAGAGTTCACCACAGGGATCAGTGGGGAAAGGC
Source organism: Nomascus leucogenys (assembly GCF_006542625.1). Taxonomy (NCBI): domain Eukaryota; kingdom Metazoa; phylum Chordata; class Mammalia; order Primates; family Hylobatidae; genus Nomascus; species Nomascus leucogenys. The sequence continues at coordinate 111,121,916 of NC_044386.1, forward strand.
ATCTAGGGGAGCACCCAGCACATGTGGAGGCCCAGCAATTACCTGAGTAACCTCAGAAGCACCTATGGGCCACTTGGACGCTTCATCGCTGATTCGATTCCTCTCTCCCCCTTTCTGGGCATGGCATTGATGGCCTGAAAAGAAATTCATTTCCGAAAGCCTTCCCCTACTAAGACCTTGCTATCAGAAAATAAACAAACCATGGTTTATCCGGCCTGTGTCAGGGCTTGAGTTCACTTAGGAAGTAAACATCGGGGGGATGTTTCATGCGGGGACACCATGGTAGCTCAACGATCCCTGGGTAATGTCAGCCCACAGCTGCAGCCAGCTCATTCCCAGCCTGGTGAGTTGCCATGGGGTGAAAACCGCTCAAGAACCAGGAGCCTCAGACACCTGTGTTTTATCAAACTCTGCCTAACCAGCTGTTTGAGAAGCTTGTCTCTTCTCAAGCAAGTCACACTGGACTCCCGCGTTTTCCTCTCTAAAATGACAAAAGAGGACAAGTTCAGTCTAGGAGGCCCATGCATTCACCACACAGACATGGCCTGTGGGATCACCCGGTAAGGCTTCACATGGTGTTGTTTTGTTTTGTTTTTGAGATGGAGTCTCGCTCTTGTCACCCAGGCTGGAGGGCAATGGCGCAGTCTTGTCTCACTGCAACCTCCACCTCCCAGGTTCGAGCGATTCTCCTGCCTCAGCCTCCCGAGTAGCTGGGATTACAGGTGCATGCCACCACGCCCAACTAATTTTTGTATTTTTAGTAGAGACGAGGTTTCACCATGTTGGCCAGGCCAACTCCTGACCTCAGGTGATCCGCCTGCCTCAGCCTCTCAAAGTAAAATTTTAATTAGTTGCCAACATTTAAAAATTTGGAGAATTTGCATAAAATTCCCGATTTCTAATACTCACAAAAAAAAATCTGAAGATCTGGGACCACCATACTCAACAACAGTAAGACTGGCTACCCGTCACGATGCCCCAGTTCTCACCACTCCCTATTGCCTTCACAACACTGAGGCTGGGTGTTCATTTTTCCTACACGTGTCCCAAATCCCAGCTCGCTCAGTCACATCCCCTGCAAGGCTGCTGAGCTAACTGAACTCCCCAGTCCCAATCACCTTTAAAACTCTATGACTATATTCCTGACACTTCTTCTTTTTCTCTAAATATATCTCATTCTTGGGTCCTTTTGGCAGAACCACCTACCAGTCATCACAGGAGTTCTTAGGTGTAGCTGCACATTTGAATTACTGGGGCAGGCTGTGAGAATCCCAGTGTCTAGGCCACACATGGTAGTGAGATCCAGGCAGCTTTTAAAGCTGCAGGTGGTTTCAGTGTGTGGCGTAGGTTGAGAACTTCTGCATTAGAGCTGAAAATGCAATGGGCTAGTTTCGGAGGGGGTGAGCTCCCTGTTACGGGACGTAGTTAAGCCAAGGTGCATGAATACTTTGCAGGGATGTGTGAGAGGATCCCAGCATCAGCTGCTGCTCTTCTGGGATTCTTCTCCTCTTTATAGTTCCCCTGCCTTTGCCCCTCAAAGCCTCCCAAGCTTAGCTCCGCTGAGCGTAGATGCTGCAGAGGTGGTCGAGGCAAGGGCTCCTTATCCAACAAACCCCAAGCTCAGCATCAAACATCCCCGAGCCAGCACCGCCCTCCTGCCTCCTACCTATTAGCTGATGACTAAGCAGATGGTCATGTGGGGTAGTCCCAGGACAATCACATTAGACCAACCACATTCCCAGCCACCCACCTATCTGTTGTGTCTGCTTCATGAAGGTGAAAGAACAAGGACCTGGGGTCAGAAGGCCTGAAGGGAGGACCTGGCTCTACCCCTTGCCATCTGAGCGTGTTGCTCAATCCTCCCGCCCTGTGTGGAGCCTGGGTCTGAAGTGTGGGCCTGAGTCGAGGACACCCTGTAAAGTGGTAGGTGAGGGTAAGATGCTGAGAGAGGGCCAGATCTCAGCTGGGTGATACAGAGGGAAGGGGCGAGCTGTGCAGTGTGGTTAGGAAGGTTTGGAGAGAGAGAAAGGGGCATGAAATAGGCCTTTCAAATGAGACATTTAGCCCAGAGCTCAGAGCAAAGTGGAGACATGGGCCAGTTATCTAATAACCCTGATCACAACACAGCCTCTTAAAAATTCCAAGGCATCTTGGGAGTTCTTGAGAGTGGCACCAGTTCTGTACGTGGCCAGTGGGACACCCCACCCATAGTCTGCCCCTCACATTCCCAGAACTTCTTGGAGACTGGTACCACCCTGCCCCAGCCCTCTACCCACCCCATAGAAAATTGGCTGTGTTCCCCTGGAATCACAAATATAAGAGGAAGAAGCCCCAAAAATACATATCTCTTCTGGGAAGTATCCTTTCCCATTCTGAAATAACCATCCACTTCTTCAGCCGTCATGAGCCTTAGCACAGAGACAGCAGGAGAGATAACCTTCCAGGATCCCACAGCTCAGTGTGTAAGGCAGGCATGGACACCGCAACCCCTGGCACACAGGTCTCCATGGGTGCCCAGAGGGACATACTTAGCACAGCTCAGAGATGGGCAAAAGCTCAAAGGAATCTCGATCTGAGCCTTGGTAGCAGGAGGCATGAGGAAGTAGTGCAGTGCCATGGTAGCTGTGGGCCAGACCTTCTGGGGAGGGTGCAAGTGTTGGTGGGAGCTGAAGCTGGCAGGTGGCAGGGACCAGGTCTTGCAGAGTTTCTGAACCATGGAACTTGGATTATATGTGGAGCAGGGAGAGATTTCGGAGAAATGCCTGGGAGGCTACTAGGTGGAGGACAGATCACGGTGAGGGGCTGCCACCGCAGAGACTTCTGAGAGATAGCGCAGGGAAGAAATGACGAAGATCTCAGTGTCCACAAACACTTGCTCCTGTTATTTTTCAATTGCGCTGTTTGCAGTTACCAGCCAGAGCCATTGCCCTGTTCTGTGTCTGCCTTTGTCCCTCCCTCAGGTTTTCAGTTGAAAAATTCAGCTGCAAGGAAGTTTCTTGGCCCAGACAGGATGAAATCAGAGAAAGTGGGAGGAAAGGGGTCTTCGAAGGACAGGCTTATGAAACAACCGCGGTTGTCTAGGGGCCCCTGTCATGCGCGGGAGGCTCCTGTAGTGCCTGGGAGAATCGTGTTCACTCCGATTCCGGCCACCTAGGACCACAGCCTTCATCAGCAATGTCGAAGGGGAGATTCAAGTCACCCCATCCCCATAGTCAGGATGGGGGGTGTGAGAATGACGATTCTCGAAATGCATTTTATTTCATCAATTGTTACATGATTAGGTGACTCACCGAACTTACATAGGTTATTGATGATCTATAACCTCATCTGATTCACAGGCTAACACCTCCTACAAACACACAAACAAAAGGAGCTGCAAAAGGAACAATTTTGCAAAAATAAAGAAGTATTTGGGCTTCTAGAAAACCTGTCCCTCCCACCCCAACGTTTCAGCTAAAAGCACTAAATCATATTAAACAGTTTCATCTTTCAGCAACATGTAAATGTTTTCTCTGACATATCTTTACTTCTGGCCTGAATTTAATGGGTGTGTTTGATTATACAGTCACATGCATCTCTGCAGAGATGTCAACAGAAACCATGCTGGCCTTCAGTTTAGTTAGGGAGGGGAAACCATGGAGTTTGCTCGAGGACAGAAAGATGCGAATTGTGTCCGGTCTAGAGACACAATGGTAAGAAATTTGTGGTAAGGAAAATGTCTTCCCACCAAGGCATAAGCATTGCCTTTTAAGGGATTCAGCCTAGGGTAAGTGGAAGATATTACTAGAAATAAAGACGTTAGACCACACATCAGCATGCGTTTTTGAGTCCCAGAGGGAGAATAACTGTGATGGAAAGTAAGATGATGACAAACAGAATGGATGTTTTCCCACTTTGGGAGAAACTTCTAGATTTTCTTGGAATGTTGGGACCTGGAGGACCCTATCTTGGAGATCACCCAGACTGTGCCTCATCTTTGCATAAATGTGAAACATTAGGTTCAGCAGAGAGATGTGGCTTGCTCAAAGGCACACAGATAGTTGGTGACCAAACTGTCACTAAAACTCAGGTCTTGAGTTACTTTCCCCCTCTGAGCCTGTTTCTTAGTCTGTGGAATGCACGTAGTCTCTTCCTCACTGCATTCTTGGCTAAGGTGCACCCTGCACCCTTCTCTCTTCACTTCTCTTTGTTTCCTCTCATAACCCTTTAACAGAGGACTTGAGGCAGGAAGCGGGGACTCTTTTTCAGAGGTGGATACATCAAGATGTAGTGAGCGGTCTTTAGAAGAAAGAGAGTGGGCAGAACCCAGCCTTGCATGGAAAACCAGTGTCCAGGGCCCCCAGGGTAGTCACCCGTGGTCAGAGATGGGTATCAGAGAGGGGGTCCTGCAGCAGGGACAGCAAGGAAATCTGAAGACGCTCAGGAGGCAAGGACAGAATCAGGAATGCAGATCCACAAGGGGACGCCCCATGGGACTCTCCGAAAGGCAGCAGGCACCACACAAGAGCCAGTGTTTTCTCAGAGGTCAGCAAACTGCTGCTCAAGGGCCAAGTCTGGCCACACCCATGTGTGTTGTCTGTGGCCCTTTCATGCTACAGCTACACAATGGTCAAGTAGTATTGGGATCATTGTGGCCTAAAAGCCAAAAATATTGATCATCTAGCCCCTTACAGAAAAAGGTTGCCAACTCTTGCTTGAGCTGTCCACGGACCTGAGTTCAAGTCAAGTGCTGCCCCTTTCTAGCCAGGTAACCTTGGACAAGCTACTTTTCACTTCAGAGCCCCATTTCTGCATCTGTACTCATAAAAGGTTTGTTTTGAGGATTTCATAAACTCATGTCTGTGACCGCATCCAGGCTAAGGAGCAGTTCAGTTGCTTCACGTGCTTGTCAGTCCTCTGTGGAGGGAACCAGGGATGTGTGGCTTGATCGGTCCCTGGAGTGGCAGAAGGCAGGCTGCTGAGCAGGATAAAATTTTTGTCTTCCTGGAAAGGATGACTCACTAACCCATGTTTTTTTTTTTTTTTCTACTTGTTCTTTTTTCCAGATACTGGCTGACCAACAAAGTCCACATCAAAAGACCCACCACCGGCCTCTTGATGTATACCCTGGCCACACGTTTCTGCAACCAAATCTACCTCTACGGCTTCTGGCCCTTTCCGCTGGATCAGAACCAGAACCCAGTCAAGTACCACTATTATGACAGCCTCAAGTATGGCTACACCTCCCAGGCCAGCCCGCACACCATGCCCTTGGAGTTTAAGGCCCTCAAGAGCCTACATGAGCAGGGGGCTTTGAAACTGACTGTCGGCCAGTGCGATGGGGCCACGTAGGGTGGGCGCCCCATGGGACTCAGTGGCTCACATTTCCTGCCAGCTACACCACAGGCAGATGGGAGTCGGGGTGGCACAAACAATAGAACAAGCAGGCTAGTGGTTTTCTTTGTTAAAGTGTAAAACAGTGACCAGAATATATATATCTATACCTGCATATATATATTGACCTGAGTATTTATAACTGTGTGGTGTTCATCTAGCATTAGGCAGATAGGCCACAGGAAGAAGGTGTGGAGAACCCACCTGAACCAGATTGAGACTCAATCCATCTTCGGGGGTGGAAGGACTTGACATGAAAAGAAGCCAGTCCCATGACTTTGGATGACAAACTGCCTCCTGGCTTGGAGGGATCTTTGGGCTCATGGATGAACGGAGAGCCACCCGTTGTCAGCTGCCCCGAGCCTCTGGGATATGTGGATTCAGGGAGAGCCAAGGCCCAGAGGGGACACGTGACCCAGTCTAAAGTGGGTGCCATTCATGGAGGAGAGGGAGGTTGGAGAGTTCAACCGGGCAAAGGAGCACAAGGAAGCCAAGCAGCAGAGGCCCCATTGGCACAGGGGGCCTCTTTCCACGACCTTAGAGTTTGACTGCCCAAGGGACAACACGATTGACTCACACGTTTCAGACAGGCCTCCACGGCTATGGAGAGAAGGCTGGAGGAGACACAATGGATGGCTCATGTTCTGGCTTAGCAAGAGCCACCAAGAACTTTGGGTGAAGCAAGCAGATGACAATGAAGAGGAGTAATGTTCCGAATCATGTTTTTGAAAAATCAAGACCTCCTGTTAAGGGCCCACTTGACCCTAGAATAAGGCAGGAGAATGTCTAAAATCTAGTTACTTTGGGTGTTTTTTAAAGCAATGTGAGTCCACTGAGGAGGAAGAGACCCTGGGATTTCACCCTCTGGGTTAGTCTCTGTCTCACCCTGTTAGAATGTCATGAGGGACTGTACTGTCCCCTCTGTCACCAGGGAAGCCACAATGAGAGCTTGAAAGGGTGCTGTCAAGATAAATGTCATCCTTCTTAAAATACATATGATTGCCTTTTTGGGTGCCTCACAGAGCCCTAGAGTGTGAGACCTGAAAGAATGTTCAGCATCTCTAGCTCCATGTCCCTGCAACCACTCTCGTTTGCCTTCTGCATTCTGCACTCTGCGGGGCCTTTGCAGCCAGACTGCTGTGTCAATGTCACTTTCTTGTCACTTTCCTACCCTGATGGTGACACTAGCCCACACCAAGCTCCAACATTGAGGTTTTCAACTCTGCAGGGAGAGGTTCCAATGTCCACCCCACCCCCAGGCACCCGCCTCTTCCCACAGAAGCAATTTTAGAATTTTGCAAAATTCTTTTCCCCTTATTGAGATTAAGATTTAAGATTTAAAAAAAAAAAAATACCCAAAGCCAAATGCAGTTCCAAATAGTGGACATAATCTTCCAGGCAAATCTGGGCTCGATGCCTACAACTTAGGGGCTGGAATCACAGGTCTCACATAGAGAAATATCCAGCTTGATTTGTTAGTCGTATTCCTTCACCTGATGAGTAACAGTGTTTTAAAACATATTTGAAAGATAAGTAAAAAACTACTATCTTGAAGGTGAAGGGAGTCAAGAAAAGTAATCAAGACCTGCTCCCAAGCATATGAGACCGGATGTGATTAATCAACGGCAATGCAGAACAGGACCTTGGCTCTAAATTAATGGTTGACTGGAAGGGAGTGGAGGAGGCAGAACCATTAACCCTACGCAAGAACACTCCAGCCCAAAACCGTGAGGAAGGTGATAGATCTCTGCATTTTCCCTTGTTGTTGCTTGAAGTCTGTGATTGGGGATTTGCGTTATAAAATGAATATTTTAAAAAGAAACAGCCCTAATAGCCTCTGTGGGAACTGAGTGGTTTCGGACTCCTCACAGGCGGTGGAAATAATTAGTACCATATTTTATACACTCCAGAGCCTTTCATCTTGAGGATCTCTAAGACCCTAGAAGACATTTAATTTCTAAAGCTTGAAGTGCCCCGGGGAGCAGGTAGAATTTCCAGCAGGGCCTTGGTGGATTAACAAAGGCCTTGGATTCCAGAATGTTTCACGGTAAGCGCTGCGGAGAACCCACATGTCAGGTTCGGGAGTTGGCCCTGAGCTCTATCCACCAAGTCAGCACCCCACCATCCCTTTGCAGGGAAGTCAAAGGGCCAGAACTCTTTGAGGGACCAGAACATGGTTTTCTTTCTGCCTATCTTAGTCATGGCTCCTAAAATTGAAGCTGATGTGAGCTGGAGTGCAAGGAGTCCTTCCACCCTGACTTCAGGTTCTCTCTAGAGAAAGGTTAGAGACCCCAGGACAATCAACATGTGCACTATTCCCCTACTCGACTTGAGTCCTGCACTGCCAAAATGGCCTGGCCATGTGATGGCGGAGCTCCAGGGGCCTTGGCTTTCCCTGGTTCATTGTCCTTCTCCATCTGGGCATGCACAGTTGGGGGCCAATTATCCTTCCCTGCCCATTCAGAGTTCAATTTGAGCCTCCACTGCAGTTCCTGGTGTGGGCCAGCTGGTGTTGGGTGGCCCCAGGGAGTCACACAGCCTGTACCCGGCCCCTAGATCCTCTGCTGTAACTGCAGGGTCACAGGCATCCCGGGAGAATGGGCCTCCAGCCTCAGCCGGCCCTCACTGCTGACAGGCACCCCTCCGTCACCTCCTGCCACCTGTCAGATACCCAGTCCGCCCACCATCAGCCACCCGAGTGGTTCCGACCTCCATTCGCCTCAAGCCCCAACAGGCCCCCGTCATTCTACTTCACGGAAGAGACGGAGCCTTCTGAAATGAGATCTGCCCTTAAAATCTGTTCTCTTCTCCTTCCCCTTTCTGAGAAACATCATCCCCACCAGTTACGTTTCCTGTACACCCTCACCCTCTCTCCTCCACCTCTGTCGCCTCTGCGCATCAGCACGCACTGACTCCTCCTGGGCTGGCTCCTGCAGCCTCTTCCCTTCCCTCCTCCACCAGCCCCAGGAAGGGCCTCCAGCACCCACGACTGCCCTTCCTCTTGATGCCCCTCGGCTTCCCCCCAGCTCCTGGCAGCAGCGTCCCAGCGCCTCCACGTTGCCCCTCTCACCTCCCAGCTCTCTACGCCACTCGGCTCTGCAGCGACCCCTCCTGGACGCTTCCTGGCCCCTCAGCACCCAGAATGCCACGTTCTTGTGTTTTTTTCCCTCCTCCTTTCCCAATCCCTCTCAGCCATGTATTAATTTATATATGTATGTATTTATTTATTATTTATTTATTGAAACCCGTACTTTGATTGACAAAGGAATCAAGGTAGATCTGACCAGTATTCCCCTCTCTTGTCCTTGCCCCACCACGTGGACATGCCTTACACTGGCGTCCTCTCCTGGGTCCCTCTGCACTCTCCATCAGCAACCTCACACCTGCCTTCAGACCCAGCTGCACCTTCCTAAGCTGCCCCTGCCCCATCTCCTCTCTGCAACCCAGCCCTCTCCTGAGCTCTAGGCTGGGATTACACCCACTGGAGGGACACTCGCCCCATCTGCTCTCACGGCAGCACCATCAACTCAACACATCAGAAGCCAAGTGGATCATCTGTGTCCCCTTCCCCCACAATCCCTCCTTTTTCTACTAAAAGACCCGTGATCGCATCAACCACCCAGTCTGAGATGCTGACGTTATCTTCGACTATTCTCCCATGTCCTGCCTTGCTAATTCTTCCCGCTAGCACTAACCTTGTCTCTTTACTTGTCACTTGGACTATTTCAGCAACAGTCTCATCTCCCAGATTACCTCTGTGCACACTGACGCATTGTCCAGTCCATCCTGAACATGCACAGTGATTTTCCTCTCCCGTTGCACACAAACCTTTAAAAGTTCCCCGGCCCATGAACAAATTTACAATTCTCTATTCTGACATTACAGACCACCGGATAAGGCCCCATTCTTCCTTTACACCCTCCCCTGGTCAGCCTAGGAGAGTTGTTTTTCCTGGAAAGGGCGCCTGTGTTTTACTGTCTCCGTGCCTTTGGTCTTGCTGTTCCCATCCCCTGGAATGCTCCCTTTTCTTCCCTCAAAGCCCATGCGGAAACCACATCCTTCATGAAGCCCTCCCTGATGTACCAGCCACTGGGATCTCTCCCTCTGCTGAACCACCGTAGCACTTTATTTGTACCTTTCTCATGGCACTTACCATATTCTGCCTTGTATTATAGTTATTTGTGCACTTGTCCTTTGACTGTTCCTAGACTGTAAGCTCGCCAAGGGCAGGGACTGTGTTTTATTCATCTGTGTCCATCACAGCACTAGGCATGGTGCATAGCACACAGCAGTTGCTCAATAAATGTTTGTTGGATTAAATCCTTAATGCCTGTAGAGGGCTTTATACTTAAGGAAGTCATTTTGCATCTATAATATCATAAGAACCTCTGAAAAATCATGTGGGTTGGACCAAAGCAGAAATCATTATTCCCATTGTATAGGTCATAAGACTGAGGCCAAAAACCTGCATGAAGCCTCATGGCTTCCTGGTAGAATGTTCATCCAGGTCTTCTCATCCTCACTTCAGGGCTTTTTCTGTTCATCTTTGTGATTGGGTCACTGTAAACTGAAAACTAGCCCTATGCAGAGGCCTAGACACAGAGAGCTGGCAAACCTCAGCATGAACCCCATCAACACAGGCAAAATCTCACTCCTTTCTGGGAAGGACAAAAGCCATTTGGGTTTTACGAGGCCTGGGAGGTGGAGCTGTAGAACCCCCCTCAATCATTCCCACTGTTGTTGTTGAGGGTAGGAAACCATCCTTCCAGATGGCAGGGAGACAAACAACTCCAGAGGGCTGCTTTTTGATAAATCTCTTCATGCCTAATTAAGGCTCCCTCTCCAGAATGAATGGAAGAAGATGTTTACTGATGCCAGTCAGATGGGACTCCAGACATGTGTACTGCCTCATGAATGTCCTTAGTGGTATCCCCAGTGACACTGACAGTCTGCCCCAGCCTCTGTCTCTCACCAACACTGCCGAATGTCATCTCCTCTCATCTTTATCTCTATTCTTTGCTTCCTGTCTTCAGGGCTCTTCCCTTGGCATTCGCCAGGAGCAGAGTGAGCCCAGAGAGCTGAGTGGCATCCCTTCTTCTTGGGTCTCTGAGCCCTGACCTGGAGCAATGCTGTGAGATAGCAGGAAAGGAGGGGGGTGTGGAGTGGGGAGCACTGTATGCCACTCCTCATAGAAGCAGAAAACAAACAGGCTTTTGTTCTGGTGGCAGGTCATCCACAACAATGAGATGTTTCCATGGTTACCATCTAGAAGCAATCTCTTAGTTGTTTGGGGCTTTATGATGGGGGTAATGTAATTTCTGTTCTTAGCAATCCAGGTGACAGGGCAATTTCCATAGATAGTCCACTGAGCCATCCAGCCCCAGATCATAGTTTCTCTAGAATCATACTAGTTGTCTGCAGCCAAAGCCCAATAGAACCACCCAACAAAGAGCATTAAAGGTCCCTTGTGGCCTTTCTCAGTCTTCCTCACCATTTCCTCAGCCACCTTTCCCTAGAACCTGGGGTATGGGAAATGGGGCTACTATGGGCTTCCAAGAACCATGTCAACAAAGACCTCAATTTCTCCAGCCAGGACAACATTTTTAAATATTTAAGAGCGTTCTCCAAAACTGACCCAGCACCAACTATGAGCGGCCATCCCTTAAGGAATTAATAGAAAATGAGGACCCAATGGCCAAGAAGTGGCAGGACTGCCGTGCAACCCACATGGACCCTAGAGTGATGGGTCCAGGCGGTCATGGGGGGAGTGCAGCCCTCCATTCAGCATGCTGAGGCAAGTCAAATGGGGTTGGTGCAGGAAAACACCCTTTCAATTTGTTTCCAAGTGTCTTTATTTTCTAAAATGAGATTGTAATGGCGGAGCTGCTGGACAAAGTCAATGAAGGGATGACTGGCCCGTCAGAATCCTGAATGCTTAAGAGAAGTTGTGTGTTTCAGGGAAGACCACTCTGAGGCAAGCTGTTTTACTGCATTCTCATTCCAGTGGCCTAGGTGGGCAAAAATATAACTCACTGTAATAACAACAGCGGGACAGGTTGCTTGGCTGCATCTTGTGTTCACAAAGCTTGAAGTGCCCTGGTCAGGAGCTCTGGAAGGAGTACCAGATGATCTGAAAGCCTGCCATCAAGAACCTAGAGGGCACGAATGAGACTTGGCTCTGGTATTTTTCCATCTGTAAAATGGAGAAGACACCTACCGACCTCCTTTATGGAGTTATTGCAAAAATGCAAATACAGGACAAGGTATATAGAGAAATTGGGTAGAGGGAGTGGGGATGCTCAGTGTTGTAAAGCAAGTGAAATGTATGCAGCTGTGAGTTTTCAGGATTCTGCTTGTCCAACATCAGATCACATCATTGCCCTGCTTAAACCCTCAGTGGCTTTCCTTCATCCTTGCAAGAAAATTCCAAGCATCTTACCATGGCTTACAAGACCTTGAGCCCTCCTCCCTCTGGCTCCCTGTTATTCTAGTGTCAGGGCCTTTGCACTTGTTGCGCCCTCTGCCTGGAAATCTGCTTCCCAGCTCCTTGCCTTCCCTCTCTGTCTCATCTTTCATGCTTAAAATTGAATGTCACCTCCTGGGGAGCCTGCTCCTTGTCTCCCTCAGCTAATTACTTTCTATTATATGACACATTATCCTGCTAGGTGGTCTTCATAAACTAAATTATCTCATTTATTTTGTAGTTCTCAAACCCAAGGACCCTCCTAAAAGATCCCAGTGCTCAGGCTACACTCCACACAAGTTTAATCAACATCTCTGGAAGCTGAGCATGGACGTCTTCCAGGCTCACGGTCAGAACTGAGACACAATGATATATCTGCTCACTAGATGATGGTCTGCCTCCCCTTCTAGGATGTTCCAGGGGGACTTGTTTTCCCCAGGGGTCACCTATGCCCTGGAAGGTGGAAGTGGCCCTCCTCCAAAGTAATTTGTTGATGACTCTGCCTTGGGTGCTGGCAACAGGCTAGCAATGTGACCATATCCCTGGTGCTCTCAACAAGTACAGGCCAGCTTTGAATTTCCCAAGGGCGACACTTGACCCCCTACAGCTCCAGATAAATGTCCAGCATTTTTACCCATTAGCTGAGCTAGTGGGTGGAATTTTTCCAGTCCCCGTTTGACCCGCTCAGAGAATTTCATGAGCCTTGCCTTACCCAGGAGGTTCTTTCCTGGCTTGTGCAGGCTTTAGAACTCCACCCCCTAGCCCCAGCCCAAAGACCTTTACGAGCTCAGCTGAACATTGGAACCACTGGAGGAGCTTTAAAACCTCCTGAAACCTAGGCCTGGCCTTCAGGGAATCTGATTCCTTGGTCTGGGGTATGGCCCGGGCATCTCCTGAAGCTCCCCAGGTCACACAGAGGTGCAGCCCCAGCTGGGAACCACTGACCCAGACTCAGTTCCTGAATTTCTGTGACCGCTTCCATGGCAGCCCCTCTCGGGCCCCTGGTGTGAGGTCCTTTGCTTCTGGCTTCTGAGAGTTTCCTTGCCTGATTCCAGGCTAGGCTCTGTTTTGTCTGGTGGATTTTGTTGCCACTGCCGTTGTGTTAGTGGCATCCAGGTCTCTGGGTTGCTGCATGCTTGCAGTGGGAGGAAAGGCCTGTCTACCATGTTCTCTGCCTCCCCTTCATGCTCTGTGAGGACAGGGGCCTTGTCTGGCGTGTTCACTGAGGCATTCCTGACCACTAGAACTGTGCTTGGCACAGAGTAGGCACTTAATAAACTCCTGCTACATGAACAAAAGAACAAATGTGGATGCTTCAAAGGAAGACTTGCACCGGCTGACCTCCAGAGTAGGGAAGGGGTCCCACCTAATAGGAAGAACACCAAGACTTCCCCAAGAGGAGAAGGAATGGCTCCCCCATTCTCAGCGAGGCCATGTGTCCGGACCCTGTGTGAGATGCTTTCTATACTAGCCCTTGTTGGGGTGTTGCACCCATTTTACAGATCAAACAACCAAGGTTCTCAGAAATTAAAGACTCATTTAAGATGCCAAAGCTCACGAGTGGATGGCTTGATGCTGAAGCCAACATTTTTAACACCGTCTCAGCTCAAAAGCCCTGAAGGCCACTTAATTCTGCCAACCTTCAACCATCTTGTCATAAGGTGAGCCCGCACTCAAGAGTAACAGGAAGACGGAACTCACCTTCCTATAGCCCAGACTCCTCACAGGCTACTGCTCCACCCTGGCTCTTCCCACTGGCAAAGCAGATGCAGACCCAGAGCACACCTGTGTAGCAATGTCGATTGTTCAAACGCTTCCTTGCCAGGTGGTCAAGAGCCAGAGCTCTGAGCCTTCCATGTGCCCCGTGCTCCAGCACTGTGGCCCAGGTCCATTCTGATTGGTCAGGGTCCCTCCGTGTTGGTAAATACTTTGCATATCGCCCCTGCTCCCAGGTTCTCCAGGCAAGAAACTAGGGGCCAGGTGGCCAATTTGGGCGTTTGGACCACTGGGCAGGACACCAGAGCCTCACTGCACTGGTGTTTCTGTGGCAGCTACTTTGGGTGACTGGCTTTCCTCTCTTGTTTTCCATGGACACATCCTTGACCCAAAGCAGATATTCTGTGTAGCTGATGTGCGTACAGATTGCAAATTCAATTGCGGAAGCATAGAGAGGCATCCGAAGAGGCATCTTATGAGAGTCAGCCAGGACTGGTAATGAGCAAACCATCACCTTGAATAGCCTCTGAGAGGTACACAGTAAAGGGCCAGAGGATGACAGAAACAGAAATAGGGTCAAAGGACCAGAAAAGAGCAGGAAATGTTCACTGAGCACTAACTAGATGCTTTACATGGGCTCGGTCATTTAATTCTCATAGCTACCCATTTGAGGTTGACGTTATTATTATTCTCACTCTGCAGAGGAGGAAACTGAAGCAAGAGGTTGATAAACTTCCCCAAGGCCAAAAAAACCAGGAAATGGTTGAGCAGGGATTTAAACTCAAGCCCTCAGGTTCCAGAGTGGTGCAGGAAGCCTCTAAGCTTGACCTTGATCTGCTGCCACTGAAGCTGATGAAGGTCATAAAATGGGGATAAATAACACCAGCTTCAGAGGAAGTGACAGAGGAAGGAGCAGTGTAGTCAAAGTGCTCAGTGCAGTGGCTGACACACGGCAGACACTCAACTAATGGAAGGTAGCTAGCTACTCGACTCAGGGTGCTGAAGAAACACAAAGCCACGCCAACATTAAATGAGGTGCTGACATTAGTTTAGGGGTGTGGTCTGTTCTATCACTATGATCCTAACTGCAGCTTTCGGGTACAGGGAGACAGAGAAATGTACCTATTTTGCTCAGGCCTAGAAACTGAGGCCTGAGATCAAGCCAAACCCATGGCATTAGACTTCGTAGGTGAGTGATCCAGCCAGTCCCCACAGTTGCTGTCCCCACACCCGGCTCAGCCGCCAGCGCCTCTCCAACCCCAGCTGTCACCCAGGTCCACCCAGTGGAAATGCTCCTAGTGCAGAACCAGCGACAGGCTCTGGCTGCATAGCCCTGGGCCCATGGCTGCTCTGGCTGCCTTTTGAATTTGCCAGCAAAGCTGAGCATCCTTCTTTGCACACACCGGGCCACTTGGCTCAGTGTCTGAGGATGAGATGGGAGGCAGCCAGGCTGCTGGGAAAATGTGGACTCGCTCTCCGGCGGAGGCCAGCCCGGAAGCCAGAAGTGAAATCAACAAAGCAGAGGACAGAGCAAACGAATGAAGAGCAGGAGTGCGAAATGGGCCGCAAAAGTGCAGGGCATTTTCCTTGAATGCTACAAGACGCTACCAGCTCACCTAATCACTTCCCTTGCTCCAACAGCTTGCCTTGAAATTAAGTGTTTGCATCAGGCTGGGTTACTGCAGGGAAGGGGTATCAGGACCTCCTTTGCAGCATCAGGGAAAATAGGGGACCTCAGATGGCCCAGGCCCTACCCCTGCCTCCTCAGCTTCCTGACTGAGCAGAGTGGATCCAGCCACTCAATGATCAGTAAAGTGGAAATTAAAAGCTTGCTGGGCTGGGTTGCTCTTGTGATTAAACCAGATATAGAGCCTTAAGTTCTTCACCCACTCAGAGCATTAGATGCTTGGCAACTCATTGCTTCTCCTCTGGGGCTGCTTTCTCAGGCCAAGGGGGCAAGGACTAGTCGGTGGTAAGTTCTGCTCAGTTTGTACCTAGCTCAGCCTACCTTCTTCACTGTTGAAGCAAGCAGGCATGGCCTGGCATGCAGTAGATGCCCAATAATGAATGAATCCCTGTTGAATGAATGGATGAATGCTTTCCAGTTTACTGAAATCTTTCATCTTTGGCTACTCAACAAGTGGGCTCCCCAGGCCTCAGTTTCTAGGCCTGAACAAAATAGGTACATTTCTCTGTCTCCCTCTACCTGAGAGCTGCAGTTAGGAGCATAGTGATAGAACAGACAGCACCCTCAATCTAATGTCAGCACCTCATTTAATGTTGGAATGGCTTTGTGTTCCTGCAGCACCCTAAATGAGTCAAGTAGCCAGCCATCATACCTTCCACTTGTTGAGTGTCTGCTGTGTGCCAGCCATGGCATCGAGCACTTTGATTAGGCCACTCACTCCTCCACCACCCCCTGTGAGGCTGGTGTTATTTATCTCTATTTTATGGACAAGGCCCATGGCTTGTCACATAGCTAGTAAGTGGCAGAACAGGGATGAAACTCAGGTTGAAACTTGCTTCTAGGAATCTCTGCCTCCCTAATCTGTACAGCAATTGAAGCCTATTCGTTCATTCATTCATCTGTATCTTAGTCACTTTAGGCTACTATAACAAATATAACATTGACTTGGTGGCTTAAACAACAAACATTTATTTCTCACTGTTCTGGAGGCTGGAAGGTCCAACGTCAAAGTACCAGCAGGTTCAGTTCTTGGTGAGAGCTTGTTTCTTGGCTTGCAGATGACCATCTTCTTGCCATAATCTCCCATGGCAGAAAGCAGAGAGACAGAGGCAAGCTCTGGTGTCTCGTGTCTCTTCTTATAAGGTCACCAATCTCATTCAAGAAAGCCCCATCCTCATGACATAATTATCTCCCCACCTCCTAATACCTCCTAATACTATCACCTGGGGGCTAGGATTTCAACCTATGAATTTCGAGGGGATTTCTTCACCCATTCATTTAAGAAACATCAGGGAGTGTCCACTAGATGTCCTGGCGTATGAACACCCTGTGTTTGCTCCTGTGGGGGCTCGCAGTGCAGTGGTAGGAGGGGGAGAGAGAGCAGACACATAGGAGAGCGCTGTAAGAGCTGTTGTAGAACAGTGAGCATACTGCTGTGTAGAGAGAGGGAGCACAGAGAGAAAGGAGCCCAGAACTCTACTTGCAGGAGGTTACACCACGGAGAACACTTCAGGGGAAACTTCACAGAGGAGAGGGTAGCCTTTGAATACTTGCTGCTGGTTCTCCAACTCACCCATTTCAATGCCTTCCTCCTTAACTTATCCATTGTCTCTAGGACCATCTTTACTGCCTAATGGAAGCAGAACCTTGAAATAAGCCTTAGGAACATAGTTCATGTGCCCATGAAGGGAGCTCTCCTTTCTTCTACAGACACATGGACTGCAGGGGAAGAGTGAAGGCTGGGACACTCTGACCCTCATACCCCCACATCCAAAGCTTGGCCCCCTTCTAACTCCAGGGCTGTGAGGTTTAGTACACATGCATAGTACACAACCTACACCAATGCGCCACCCAATAGATCTCAACAAGAATAGGTCAAGAAGAGGTCTCCATGTGTGTGCCAAAGATTGTGTGCTTCCATTCATTCATCCAGCTTCACAGACACCACTGAGAGCCAGCAATGAACTATGCCTTGCTGTGGAAGTTGTAGGACACACAGTCCCTGCCTCAGGAAGCTCAAGTCTAAGGGGGGAACAATTATGCACAGCCAATGACAGAATGAAATAAAGAGGAAATGCCAATCCAACCAACTGGGGGGGTTCAGAGGATTTACAGAGAAGGTGATAGATAAGCTGGACCTTGAAGAATGAGTGGGATTTTGATAGTGGGATGCTGACTCTCTGGTCTACCCTTCTGGGAAAGCTCCACTGTCTTCAGTGGCAGCAAGGAACAGAAGAAGCATTCAAGACGCTAGCTATCACACTGCTGCCAACCCTGGCCAATTTACAAAAGCCACCAGGGGAATAAGCCCTGCCACCATTGCCCAGCCTCCCTACTAGGTCGTGATGATGCCCCAGGTGAGGCCACGTTGATTCACGAGGCCCTTGATTTGTGGATAATGGTCTCAGTGATGCCAGAGGAGGGAGAGGCAGGTGCCCACACAGTCAACGTTGAGACCTGCAGTCTCACCTTGTTTTTGTCCAACCCAAGTCCACCCCTTCACGCCTTCATTCTCTTTCCTCTACACCTTCCCCCAAGATATAATGAGACGTCAATGGTCCACTTCTAATCATAGTTTTCATGGTTTGTTTATGGGTCTCCTGATTGTAATACCA
This sequence comes from Nomascus leucogenys, assembly GCF_006542625.1. Taxonomy (NCBI): domain Eukaryota; kingdom Metazoa; phylum Chordata; class Mammalia; order Primates; family Hylobatidae; genus Nomascus; species Nomascus leucogenys. The sequence goes on from NC_044386.1 coordinate 111,139,770, forward strand.
GTCACCAGGCCAGCCACTGAGGGAATGCTATAGTTTCCTAGGCTTACTGTCAATTGCATAAGCAATTGAGATGCAGATCAGTTTTCTCCTGGTGTTTCTGGGGGAGGATGGATGTTTCCAGCCACCCTCCTGTGTGAGTCAAACTGGACAGAAATGGTGAGCTGAGGATGAAAGTAGTGTCTGCTCCACACATCACTGAGCTGGGCAAGTGGGGCCTGGCACTGTCTCTAACCACAGCCACCAGCACAGGGTGGGGGCTGCCTGGCATGTTCTCAGCTGCACCTTCTGTTCCACTTTCAATGTCCACCTGTGCTTTGGGTCTCCTCACACGCGGCCTTGCTGAATGGCTGTCCCCTCTTCATCACATCACTTTCTCCTAGTCCTTATAGAACGAGACCCACTCTCTTGATTTACTTAACACTTTTAATTCTACCAACATAACAGAACTATGCCCACACACATATAAAAATAACATTATTCCTTTACAACCCACTTAAATCATTTCTAAACAAATACGTGTTCATTACTTGTCCTAATATACACGCTTCCTCCAAAATCATAGCTTTTCTCATCAAATCTACCCAACAGTAGATTTGGGTAAAACTAAATTTGCCTACAGAAAAAGTAGGCATTAGAGGGAGCTGGATGCCCTTAAGTCATGACTGGCAGCCTGGCATGGGAATCCAAGGTCACTAATAAAAGACACACAAAAGTCAGAGCCCAACCCAGCAACCACAAGCTCCTCCGACTACGTCCAAGATGGCCCTCTCATCTTCCTGGGCGTGGAGTCTGCTCCCTCTCATTTCCTCAGCCATGGGCTTCACTGTGCCCAGGCTTCAGATACAGCGGCTTCATTTGCCTGCCCATCTTGGGCTCACCCTGCCATAACCTCCCCTAGCTCATGTCTGCTTGTGATTCTTCTCTCTGACCCCGCACACCGAGTGGACCCCAGAGTGGCTGACCCCTGGCTTTTCTTGGGGAGCCTCCAAAGAAATCATTCCTGGGGCAGTCCAGCTGGGTAAAGACAGGAATTTCCTGGGCCCCAACCCCTAGGCACTCCATTCCAGCTGGTGTTAGTGCAGAAGGAAGTGCATTCAAGACTCCAAGGAAAATAAAAGCTCAGATATGAGGAACCATCTTGATAGTATGTAACATTGAAATTGCTTCTCTCAACCCCAATCTGAGTAGCCATCAACTGATAATGGAAGAGACACATCCCTGTTACTTGATGAAGTCTCTCTTCATATTTGCTCCCTTATCTTGATTGATTTTGTGTAGAAAATAAGATAAAGACTCAGGGTTTAAAATAAGGCTTTGTCCTTTACCTAAAACCTGCATGGAAGGAGGAGGCGAAAGGAACATTTGCAAGCAGGAGCTGATTGACAATCACATTGCTGAATGTATCAAAATTATGGGCTTTCTATTATGCCAGGGTACAACCTAAGACCCTCTCTGAGAAGTGCCCTGTGGCCTGGACAGGAGGAGGGGCTTCATGCTTCTCTGCAGATAAGGGGAAGACAAATTGTATAATTTAGCAAACTCCAAAAAGGCTAGTTGAATGGGATTTGGATAACATTCATTTAAAAGGGGTCAGGATGTTTGTCCAGCAAAACGTTAAAAAGCTATCATTTTGTTGTGATTATAGATTTCTTCCTCTCCCCACAGGTCATATGGGTGCACATCTATTATGGAGTAAATCTCTTTATTAAAATCATCTCTTCTCCAGCTACAGTCTCATGTGCAACAGCACTAGGAAGGTGATTTTTCCATTTGGGTTACATTTTTCTTTGTTAAATTTATTCTTCTTGAGATCATTCCACTCTTAAGAATCCCATGTCCAGCAGCAGGGAAAGATAAATATTTCTTTAATTATCTTATTTATAAATAAGATTATAAATAAGATAAATAAAGATAATATAGATAATATCTACAGATATTTTGAAACCTCACTTCTTACTGAGATGCCTATGATTTCCCATCCCCTCTTCCTTGAGCTCTACTGGCTAAACCTGAGCCAAGTCTTCCCAATTCTTAGAGCAACCTCAGTTGTTCCAATTAGAGTCCCCGGAATCTATCTTTCAGATATTTAAATGTTTCTCTTTCTTACTAAGAAAATATAAGACTACTCATTCTCACCTTCTTTTTGCATTTTTTTGCATTTTATTCTGCAGATATGTTAGTAAGATTCGGTCAGGAAAACAGAAACTTCTCCAAGTATTTCAAATAAAGAAGGATTTAATGCAGATAATTTGAGGCTTACCACACTGTTGGATGAACTAAGAGAATGAAAGTCAGAAAAAACTACCACTAATTTCAGGAAATTAGAACATACAGGAATCTCAGGAAGCTGCCACCAGAACCTGTGTCTCTCACCACCCCAAAGAGAGTAAACTGTAGCAGGAGGTCCCGTAAGCCACTGAAGAAACCTCCGGCAGGTCTACTGTTTCCTGACGCCCAGGTGATTCTGTCTTGGTGCAGGAATAAGAATGACCTCTGTTGTTCTTCTACTTTTCAAATCATGCATGGGTGCCTCCCACCTCCTCCCATTGGTGGAGTCCAAATCAGTCTTCCTGGTATGGGATGCCAGGAAATGCAACAGTTCCCAGAATTCCAACCACACAAATATGGCAAAGAGCTTTGAAGGGAGTGGCAATGAATGTTAGTTTCCTAAATCCAGTACATCGGAGGTCCACAATTCTATAAATTATATATATGTACATAATTTGCTTTTTTTTTAATTATACTTTAAGTTCTGGGATACATGTTCAGAACATGCAGGTTTGTTGCATAGGTAGACACGTGCCATGGTGGTTTGCTGCACCCATCAACCCATCACCTACATTAGGTATTTCTCCTAATGCTATCTCTTCCCTAGCCCCCCACCCTCTGACAGGCCCCTGTGTGTGACGTTCCCCTCCCTGTGTCCATGTGTTCTTATTGTTCAACTCCCACTTATGAGTGAAAACATGCGTGCTTGGTTTTGTGTTCCTGTGTTACTTTGCTGAGAATGTTGGTTTCCAGCTTCATCCATGTCCCTGAAAAGGACGTAGACTCATCCTTTTTTATGGCTGCATAGTATTCCATGGTGTATATGTGCCACATTTTCTTTATCCAGTCTATCATTGATGGGCGTTTGGGTTGGTTCCAAGTCTTTCCTATTGTGAACAGTGAGCAGCTTTATATATATAACCCACATTTTTCACATGAGGCAATAGAGCTCAGACTTCTTAGGTAATTTGTCCAGAGACACACAACCAACCAGGGATCACAAGTCAGATTTCTGAGCCCATGCCCCTTCCACAACACTGCCCTGCTTTCATACAATAATCTAGGAAACTTCTACAACCTATCATGTCCTTCCTGCAGTGCATCTGCAGTGCACTGCCAAGGACAAGTTTCTCCCAATCCAGGGGCCTCAGTTTAGGTGTCCTTATTTCTCAGCATTTCCATGCAGCTATGTCTCCTGCTCTCTAGATGTTCTTTCCCAGATGGTCCTGATGCTGGCACTGCATGTCTCCCCCACCAACTTCAACTGAGCCCTAGTTGTCCGGTGCTGTCTGTGAGCATGACATTTTTTGCCTACTCTCAACTTGACATTGTTAATCTTCAAGCTAGAGCACAGAGGAGGAGTCCTGGCAAGCCTCTGCTCTATCTTCCCAGGTGCCTCTTCAGAAGTTCTGCAGATGGCCCTTGAAAGTCGGCTAGTCGCCAGTCCAGTCTTTCAGGAAATACTATGGGGTTTCCCAGGATTATGATCAACTGCATAGGCCACTGAGGTACAGATCAGCTTTCTCCTCGTCTTTCTCAGGGACAATAGAAGTCTCTTGCCATTGTCTCATGGAGTAAAACTAGACAGAGAAGAGAGGCTGAGAAGAAAAGCAGTAGTAGCTTCATAGATAACCAAGCCAGGTAAACAGGACCCAGGATTTTTTTATTCTGGCCTGGAGAGAGAAGGACTTTTCTTTGACACGAAGAGCAGAGTCTAAGCACCTCATGATGCCTTCAGCCAGAAGCCCACCAGAGTTCTTACAATCTCCAGGAGACTTGGTTTTCCATCCCAAACAAAGGAATAATTCTTACTCACCCTGTCTGTGGGAATTAAGGATGTGTGATGAAGTCCTAAGTCAGAGCTCACTCCCAACTACAGGAAGAGATGAATGAGAGGAAGAAATGCAGCACTCTAAACAGTAAGGTGCTCCACAATTTGCCTCTCTGTTAAAAAGAAATGTGCGGGTTTGGAGGGGGGTACGAACAGGAGTATCCACCCACGGTCTGCCACCACTATTTGGAGGTCATGGAAGAGGACAGCAGAGAAGGCCATTCTACAAAGTGATGACTTTTCAAAAGTGTTTAGTAAGTTGGCATGACAATCATTAAGACTCATGAAAGATGAAGCCAGGTGATCGCTTCTTGGCCTTTTGGCTAAGATCAAGTGTGAAAGATGAAGCCAGGTGAAATCTACACATAATGACACATAACGACATGGTAGTGTTTTATCAGTGCTTATAACCTCACACCCGACAGCATAGATGCCAACAGAGCTCATCTCTGGGTTCACTCCTCCATGGGACACACTAGCCATGCTTCTGGCTGTACTGTTGCCATACCCCAACAGTGAACAATCTGAGTTCTTGACTTTGAACTCAGCCTATTTTAAAATAGCACGCACAATGTAAGGGTCTAGAAGCTGGGGCACAAAGAGGTGCCCTGCCTGCTTTTGACTCAGGCATTGCCCTTACCAGTCCTGAGAGAATTTTGAGAACAACGTGATTTCTATTCTGGAATTGCTATGAGGTTTCCCAGGGAAACACTCAGTCATAGGCTAGACTCAAAAATGGATGTTCTAAAGGCAGGAAACTGATTTAGATAGCAAGGAGAACTGTGCTGGATTTATAATTCTGGTCCTTGATTCCTATGCATGACACTAGGCATTGCCACCAGAGTTTAACTCAAAAGGCCTTGGCTCTATACCATAGGATTAAATAATATCCAATGTTCTCACATATGTGTATATAGGGGGCAGGTCCAAGATGCCTAACATACACCCAGAGTAGACTTAACATCAGCGTGGGTTAACTGAGTCCCAATAATCTTCTCAACATTATACCAGGGTTCAGAAGCCAAATCCCAAGCGCAAAGCGTTGTGCTTGTCCTCCCTTTGGAAAGCAAAACAATAACACACTTCTACTGGGGACACAATGAAGCCTGTGAGAGCCTATCCCAGGCTACAATCTCCATAAACTGTCCCTGTGTCCCAGTACACTCCCCTGACCTCTCCATTTATTCTGCCATATTCTCCATGTGAAATATTAGCTACATTGCAATGTGTTTCTGGAATGGGGTCTCTTATGACTCTTTATAAAGAGGACAAACTTGGCTTTCATCAAGCTTTAAATAAATCAGAGCATCTAAATTGGAAAGGAAGAAGTCAAATTATCCTTGTTCATAGATGGCATAGCATCATATTTAGAAAAATCTAAAGACTCCACCAAAAAACTGTTAGAATGGATAAACAAGTTCAGTAAAGTGATTTTTCAAGTTACAAAATCAGCATACAAAAATAAGTAGCATTGCCATACCCCAACAGTGAACAATCTGAAAAATAAGAAAGCAATTCCATTTATAACAGCTACAAAAATAGTATAATAAAATACCTAGGAATAAATTTAACCAAAGAAGTAAAAGATCTCTATAATGAAAAGTATAAAACATGATAAAAAAAAAAAAAAGGTGGAAGAGGGCACTCACAAGAATTGAAAGATATTCCATGCTCATGGGTTGCAAGAATTAATATTGTTAAAGAGTTCATACTTCTAAAGTGATCTACAAATTCAGTACAGTCTCTACTAAGATACCAATGACATTCTTCACAGAAATAGAAAAAACAATCCTAATATTCATATGGAACCACAAAAGACCTGAATAGCCAAAGCATCCTGAGCAAAAAGAACAAAGCCGGAAACACTGCTTGACTTTAAAATTTACTACAAACTACAGTAACCAAAACAGCATGGTACTAACATAAAAACAAGCATATAGACCAATGGAGTAAAATAGAGAATTCAGAAATAAATCCACACATTTACAGCCAATCAATTTTTTACAAAGGTGCCAAGACTATACACCAGGGAAAAGACAGTCTCTTCAATAAATGGTGCTGAGAAAACTGGATATCCATATGCAAAAGAATGAAACTAGAGCCCTATTTCTCACCATATATAAAAATCAAATCAAAATGGATTAAAAACTTAAATATAAGACCTGAAAGTGTGAAACTACTAGAAGAAAAGATTGGGGAAACACTTCAGGACATTGGCCAGGACAAAATATTTTTGCGTGGATAAGACCTTGAAAGCACAGGCAACCAAAACAAATGGGATTATATCAAGCTAAGAAGTTTCTGGCCTGGTGTGGTGGCTCACATCTGAAATTTCAGCACTTTGGAAGGCTGAGACAAGAGGATCACCTGAGCCCAGGAGTTCAAGACCAGCCCAGGCAACATAGTGGGACTCCCATCTCATAAAAAAATGGAAAAAATTAGCTGGGTGTGGTGGCATGTGCCTGTAGTCCTAGTTACTTGGGAGGCTGAGGTGAGAGGAGAGCTTGAGCCGGGGAAGTCGAGGCTGCTGCAGTGAGCCATGATCGTGCCACTGCACTCCAGCCTGGGCAACAGAGCAAAGCTCTGTTTCAAAAAATAAAAATAAAATTAAAAAGTAAATAAATTTTTAAAAAGCTTCTGCACAGCAAAGGAAACAATAAACAGGGTGAAGAGATAGCCTACAGAATGGGAGAAAATATTTGCAAAGTATCCATCCAACAAGAATATATAAAGAATTTATATATATCAGAATACATAAGGAATGCACACAACTCAACAGTAAAAAAATAATAATAATTCTATTAAAACATGTGGTATATGTACACAGTGGAATGTTAGCTGAATACAGATTTTTCAAAATAAGACATCCATGTGGCTGACGAGCATATGAAAAAATGTTTAGCCAGGCATGGTGGTGCACACCTATAGTCCCAGCCACTTGGGAGGCTGAGGCAGGAAGATCACTTGAGCCCAGGAGTTCAAGGTTACAAGTGAGCTGTAACTGCACCACTACACTCCAGCCTGGGCAACAGAGTGAGACCCTCTCTCAAAAAGAAAAAGAAGAAAGAAAAATGCTCAATATCACTAAATAAGGGAAATGCAAATCAAAACCATAATGAGATATTGTCTCACCCCAATTAACACAGCTATTATCAAAAAGACAAAAAATAACAAAAGCTGGTGAGGATGCAGAGAAAGGGGAACGCTAGCACACTGTTGGTAGGAATGTAAATTAGTACATCCATTATGGAAAACGGTATGGAGGTTCCTCAAAAAACCAAAAATAGACCTACCATATGATCCAGCAATTCCACTGCTGGGTACATATCAAAAAGAAAGGAAATTAGTATATCAAAGAGATAGCTTGCACACCCATTTTTATTGTAGCACTATTCACAATAGCTAAGATATGGCATCAACCTAAGTGTCTATCAACATATGAATGGATAAAGAAAATGTGGTATGTATACACAATGAAATGTCATTCAGCTATAAAAAAGAATGAAATCTTGTCATTTGCAGCAACATGGATGGAACTGAAGGTCATGTGTTAAAGTAAAATAAGCCAGGCACAGAAAGATAAATATCACATGTTCTTATGCGTATGTGGGAACTAAAAAAGTGGAGGTAGAGAGTAAAATGACGGTTACCTGAGGCTGGGAAGGGTGGAGAGGAGGGAGGAATGAAGAGAGGCTGATTAAAGGGTATGAAAATGCAGTCAGGTAGAAGAAACCAGTTCTAGTGTTCAATAGCACAGTAGGGTGACTACAGTTAATAATAATTTATATTTCAAAACAGCTAGGAGAGAAGATTTGGAATGCTCCCAACACAAAGAAATAATAAATGTTTGAAGTGATAGGTATCCTAATTACTTGATTTGATCATTATGCATTACATGTATGTAGCAAAATATCATATATACCCTATAAATATGTACAATTATGTCTTGATTCAAAAAAATACACATACATACACACACACACACACATATGAAACAAGGCAGGTTCTACCACTGTTCTTGGATTGGCTAAATCATAGTAACTATACAGATATTAAACATTTAAAAAAATAATTTTTAAAAAAATTAAAGTGACTCTTAAACATTAAGCAACATGATGCCGCTTCTGAGTTGAAAAAGTCCATGATAAGGCCATGGTAGACTATTCTTTCACATTCTAAGGCTTATGGTACCAGAGTAACAGTACAACAGTTTTAGGTGTTGAGGGGATATTTGATGGATAAATTTTTGTTCTGGTTGGTGAGAAAGAAAACTACCTTTCTACTTTCAACACTCCTCTTCGATGAAGCTTCCTCCAACTGACCATGATCTGTCATCTACAAAAATGCTTAAAAGCTAAGAAATATGCTTATCACCCTCACTAATGAGGAGGAATATAGAGTGAATAAAAAATGCTTTTTATTTTTGCTTCATGAATAGCAGTGGCACAGAACTGTTCCCAGTTCCAAGTAAAAACAATTTAAAATGATAAGATATATGTGGGATTCCAGTCACAGTCATCCAACAAAAAAGCCCATTTCCTAAGACTTGTGGGAACAGGACTGTATAAAGATGGGGATGGAAAGCATCCATTTACCTCTACTTCCTCCAGAACCCCCATTAAAATGATAAAAAGGAATACAAATCCACTGGCACATAAAGAATTGGAGAGAAAACAAGAAGAGACATTTGGAAGAAAAAAAAGCAGATGGATGAGTGGGAACTGACTTGGCTACGTTGTAAGCTGGCTTCAGGAAAGGTGGCACCAGGTGCCCATGAATGTGAGGATGAAGATGAGACTAAAAGCAGAAAAACTGATTAAAAGACTTTAAAGGAGCAATTAGGCCTTCAGGTTGCCTCTCCCCTCTGGGAAACTGGAAGATGGCTTCTCAAACACCCAACACTGGAAAGGCTAAAGCCAAAAAACTGTGAACACCAGGGACAGGTATAGAACAAGGGCACCAACTAAAAACAGGGGCTGAATGACTATGTCCATACTGAATGCTGATAGAGCCCCCACCGCCAACCCAGATTCTATCCTTCTTTCCCATCTCAGCTTCCAGAACATTGGTTCCCAGAACTCACCTTCTTGGTAGGCAATTAGAAAATATTTTTTTTAAGGCTTCTGAGCAGCTCAAGAGGAAAAACCATTAAGATACTGATACCAGAAGCTAGCCAGATCACTGTATACTAAAGCTCATAGAAAAGAAAGAAAGAAAGAAAGAAAAAAAAAAAAAAAAAAAAAAAAAAAAGCTTGTGCCAAAGGCAGCAGTGGTTAATAAGCATTCCATTTGCAACTCCACATTTTCCAACCCACTTGCAGTTAGGTGGAGTTAGGTGGAGCCTAACTGTAACTTGATATGACCAATTGACTATAGGCAGAAGTGGCATGGACTGAGACATATAAGAACCAGTATACAATTGTCTGGCTGTCCCTGCTGAGGTGCCCAAAGAGACTGCATGGTCCGGATGAAGCAACTATAAAATGATGGAATCTCTATGAACCTGGTCCCCTGAGTGTGGAGTAGAGTTCTATAGAAAACATCACTAGATATGCTGTGTGAGAAACTAAACTTTATTTTGCTAAACCACTGAGAACTGGTTGTTGTTTATTTCAAAACGTAAGTCTAGTCTCTCCTAGCTAACACAAAACCACACACACACACACACACACAGAATTTTTAATCACCATTTTGGTGCATAATGTTAAATTAGTACTCAAGGATCACCAGAGTTCTGAGAAAAGTCTCTAATATAAAAAATAGAGGCTACAGCATGAAAGGTTGTTGAATTTTGTCAAAGGCCTTTTCTGCATCTATTGAGATAATCATATGGTTTTTGTCATTGGTTCTGTTTATATGCTGGATTATGTTTATTGATTTGTGTATGTTGAGCCAGCCTTGCATCCCAGGGATGAAGCCCACTTGATCATGGTGGATAAGCTTCTTGATGTGCTGCTGGATTCAGTTGGCCAGTATTTTATTGAGGATTTTTGCATCGATGTTCATCAGAGATATTGGTCTAAAATTAAAAACTCTCAATAAATTTGGTATTGATGGGACGTATCTCAAAGTAATAAGAGCTATCTATGACAAACCCACAGCCAATATCATACTGAATGGGTAAAAACTGGAAGCATTCCCTTTGAAAACTGGCACAAGAGAGGGATGCCCTCTCTCACCACTCCTATTCAACCTAGTGTTGGAAGTTCTGGCCAGGGCAATCAGGCAGGAGAAGGAAATAACGGGTATTCAACTAGGAAAACAGGAAGTCAAATTGTCCCTGTTTGCAGATGACATGATTGTATATCTAGAAAACCCCATCGTCTCAGCCCAAAATCTCCTTAAGCTGATAGACAACTTCAGCAAAGTCTCAGGATACAAAATCAATGTGCAAAAATCACAAGTATTCTTATACACCAATAACAGACAAACAGAGAGCTAAATCATGAGTGAACTCCCATTCACAATTGCTTCAAAGAGAATAAAATACCTAGGAATCCAACTTACAAGGGATGTGAAGGACCTCTTCAAGGAGAACTACAAACCACTGCTCAATGAAATAAATGAGGATACAAACAGATGGAAGAACATTCCATGCTCATGGGTAGGAAGAATCAATATCGTGAAAATGGCCATACTGCCCAAGGTAATTTATAGATTGAATGCCATCCCCATCAAGCTACCAATGACTTTCTTCACAGAATTGGAAAAAACTACTTTAAAGTTCATATGGAATCAAAAAAGAGCCCACATTGCCAAGTCAATCCTAAGCCAAAAGAACAAAGCCGGAGGCATCACACTACCTGACTTCAAACTATACTACAAGGCTACAATAACCAAAACAGCATGGTACTGGTACCAAAACAGAGATATAGACCAATGGAACAGAACAGAGCCCTCAGGAATAATGCCACATATCTACAACCATCTGATCTTTGACAAACCTGACAAAAACAAGAAATGGGGAAAGGATTCCCTATTTAATAAATGGTGCTGGGAAAACTGGATAGCCATATGTTGAAAGCTGAAATTGGATCACTTCCTTACACCTTATACAAAAATTAATTCAAGATGGATTAAAGACTTACATGTTAGACCTAAAACCATAAAAACCCTAGAAGAAAACCTAGGCAATACCATTCAGAACATAGGCATGGCGAGGACTTCATGTCTAAAACACCAGAAGCAATGGCAACAAAAGCCAAAATTGACAAATGGGATTTAATTAAACTAAAGAGCTTCTGCACAGCAAAAGAAACTACCATCAGAGTGAACAGGCAACCTACAGAATGGGAGAAAATTTTTGCAATCTACTCATCTGACAAAGGGCTAATATCCAGAATCTACAATGAACTCAAACAAATCTACCAGAAAAAAACAAACAGCCCCATGAAAAAGTGGGCAAAGGATATGAACAGACACTTCTCAAAAGAACACATTTATGCAGCCAAAAGACACATGAAAAAATGCTCATCATCACTGGCCATCAGAGAAATGCAAATCAAAACCACAATGAGATACCATCTCACACCAGTTAGAATGGCCATCATTAAAAAGTCAGGAAACAACAGGTGCTGGAGAGGATGTGGAGAAATAGGAACACTTTTACACTGTTGGTGGGACTGTAAACTAGTTCAACCATTGTGGAAGTCAGTGTGGCGATTCCTCAGGGATCCAGAACCAGAAATACCATTTGACCCAGCCATCCCATTATTGGGTATATGCCCAAAGGATTATAAATTATGTTGCTATAAAGACACGTGAACACGTATGTTTACTGGGGCACTATTCACAATAGCAAAGACTTGAAACCAAGCCAAATGTCCAACAATGATAGACTGGATTAAGAAAATGTGGCACATATATACCATGGAATACTATGCAGCCATAAAAAAGGATGAGTTCATGTCCTTTGTAGGGACATGGATGAAGCTGGAAACCATCATTCTCAGCAAACTATCACAAGGACAAAAAACCAAACAACGCATGTTCTCACTCATAGGTGGGAATTGAACAATGAGAACACACGGACACAGGAAGGGGAACATCACACACCGGGGCCTGTTTTGGGGTAGGGGGAGGGAGGAGGGATAGCATTAGGAGATATACCTAGTGTTAAATGACGAGTTGATGGGTGCAGCACACCAACATGGCACATGGATACATATGTAACAAACCTGCACGTTGTGCACATGTACCCTAAAACTTAAAGTATAATTAAAAAAAAAATAGAGGCTAGAACGAGTCAAAGATGGCAGCTTGGAAAAACAAAGATTAATCAAGAGAAGATTAAGCATTGGGATTAAACATGTCAATGAAGTAAAATAAAGTATTTCACTCAAAAGATATGACCAAAAATGCTATAAAAAACTGTATTCACAGAACAAAAAAGAGCTCTTATAATTAAAAATATAATAGCAAAAAATAAAATTCCATAGAAGCACTTGAAAAAAATTGAAGGATTCTCCCAGAAAACAGGACAAAAAGACTAAGATCAATATAGGAGGCCTATCATCCAAATAATTATAGTTCCAAAACAAAGTGGAGAAAACTTAAGGGAGAAAAATAAGTATCAAATAAATAACTGAAAAAAATTATTAAGAACAGAAATAAATTTTTAATTTTTAAAAAATAACTCACAAAATGTCCAGCAAAATGGATGAAAATAGACTGATATGCCTTTTATCTGGGAATATACCTTTTATCTGGAGAAGTTTTCTGAAGACAACCAAAAATGCTAGATAAAATATTTAAAATATCTTACAAACATAAAAACACTAATGGAAGTACAATGAATGTCCCATCCAAAACCTAAATGAAAGCAGAAATCTAGGGAGGTAAATTGAGCACTGAGGTCTGTTTTGATGAAAGGCATTGCCAAACTGAGTGAAATTAAGTTTTCCTTTTGTGAGATAACAAACATTACACTACCAGGATAAGAGAGGACTAGTAAGAAATCCATTCCATAAAGCTTCCATTTATACCCAGGGGTCTGCAAGGGCAGGTGCTCTGGCACTCAACAAAGCAGGGGATAAAAATCTAGAAGTCCTCTTGGAGCAATCATGACCAAAAGCTGGCATTTATGTAAATTTTCAGCCCAGATGTTCATCACACAGATAGTCCGAAATAAACTTCCAGCCCAAAATGTAGTTGAAAGTGATCCTGGGCTGCTAAGGCCCCTTGCAAAAGCCAAAGTGAACATTCTCCAGAGGAAGACACCTTCATCCTAGCCCAAAAAAGACTTCTCACAAATAAGTTTTCCAGAAAATGAGTGGCACACAGTCAAAAATAACCAAGCAGTGCTCACTTTGTCAGCATATGTACTGAAATGAAACAATACAGAAAAAAACAGCATGTTCCTTGTATTAATAAGTTAACATACAGTTACTCTGTCAGCCATCAGTTCTCCTCCTAGGTATTTAATCAAGAGAAAGGAAAACATATGTTCTCACAATGACTTGTACATGAACATTCTTAGCAGCATTATTCCTAATGGCCCAAACTGGAAACGATCCACATCATTATCAACAGAAGGATGAATAATCAAATTGTGAAATAGTAATACAATAAAATATTAGCAATAAAAAGGAACAAACTATTAATAGGTGAATGAATTTAGATTGTTTTCCATCCTTCAAATCTTTGCTGCTTTCAAGCCTGAGTGTGAGAGTGCGGAAAAGGAAAGGAAGACTCCATTTTTCTCTCTCCTAGCTCCAACTTCTCCTCCTATGCCTCTAGCCATGGCAGATGCCTCCTCTAACTGGCCACTTAACAATTCCAGTTGTTGGCTTCTGGGAACTCTGAAGACCCTTCAGAGATGCTTTCTGCTAGGGTCTCATTATCTTTGCAGTTGAACTTCTTGGGCAAATTCCTTTTCAAGGCATCTCCAGGCCAAGTCTCCCCCTCATGACCATTCGACTCAGAGGAAATTCACAACATTGCCTCCCAGCAGCCCCAGTTCTCCCAGCCCTGGTGCCTCAGCCTGAAAAACTGTCTGTAGATCTGAGATGTGTCAGACTCCAGGCCAGACTGTGCCCTCAATTCCATAGATGCCTCTCCAGCTTTCCAGGTGGCCCTTCCGATGGCTTCTCTCACTTCTTTTGCCTCCCCTCCCCTACAGTGCATAGATTAGGGCTATGTTTTAATAGCAAATCATACCACATATTGGCAACTCTCTCCCTAAATATCCTCTCTTTCCAGTTGCCAATTTTGATGGTTTTACACTGAGATGGGTGACCGTCTAAGGGTCAGGACACTGGTTTTAGGTCATCCCCATTGACAAGTCCTGCATAGATGCTTAGCAAGCTTTGAAATGTGAGGGTATGTGCCTGCAGTGTTTTAGATTTTGGCCTTGGTCATCTTGCATAAAAGAGAAGCAGAGAGTCTCATTTTAACATGCTGTTACAGTGACAGTTTATAAAGGTCAGGCAATCTCAGAAGCCAAATTTCTTACAGCACAATCTCTAAGGTCCCAGAAAATACATATTTGATAACTTAAGAGCCATGATTATAGCTGATTAAAACTTAAGAGAACTGCAAGAAATGTGAGCCACATCTTGGCAATCCGAAACTAGATGAAATTCCATTATCTGCCCCTTGCCTCTGGTTTACAACCACATTAAATTCAGAATTCCAGATTAGCAGCATCTGTGTTTTCATGACATTGAGTGGTCTGTCGCTAGAACTCTTCCCTAGCCAGGAAGTAAAACTTCACAGCAATGGACAGATGTTTATAGGAGTTTTTTTTTACAGAGGCTCTCCTAGTGTGATAGAGTGATGTGGAAGCTGAAATGCCCTTCTTCAGTCATTAAGAGGTTTCCAAATAGTGCCCAGGCTTCTTAAGGTCAATTGCTGAAATAACTGAATCATAGTCTGAAAAATGGTGTTGCCGGAAGGGACCTTGGACACATTCTATTCTGTTCTGAATTGGATAAGTGGGGAGCACATTCGTTCTCAGACCACATATTCATGGCAAGCATTAATTCATCTCACCACCCTGCCTCTGAGCCTAGCCTTGGCAGTACCCACTAATGCAAGATGACAGGAGGGATAAAATCTATTTGCCATCACCAGTTCTACCTAGTTCCTTTATTTTATTGGTGAGGAACATCATTATATCATGGTCCTATCACATCATAGCAGTGTGCTCAAGGTCACGCTGCTGGTCAACAACAAAGACCAGACTCCCAGTTCAGTGCTCTTTCAACCACCCCACCCCGAATTAAAGGGAGAAGGAGCCCTCGCCTCTTACTTACCTTTGGCCCATCCCTCCCATCAAGTCTTTTCCAAAACTGAAGCCTTATTCTAGTTGCAGATGTGACCGGATGCCATTTTTACCAGACTATCTCCTGAGCCACAACGCTCCTGCTCTTCCATCCTGGGATCTTCCCCAAAAATATCAAACCAAGTTCAAACGCCTTTGCATGGACCACTTAACTCATAATTTCTAGAGCCTCCAGAGCCATGGCAAAAAGTCAAATATTACACTTTCAAGTGAAAGGCCAAACATACTCCTGGAAAAGTGAAAATGGAATACTTACAAATACCACACCATAGAGCACTAAACTTTTGGAGCTGATTACATTTAAGGTCTTGAGTCTAGAAGGAACCAGAGTTAACAAAAACCATCCGTTCAGATGCTCGGCATCCTTCTGAATCTTTTTCTGACTAATTTGCCTACCTCTGTCCAGAATGGAAAGTGCTTGTGGGTTGGAGGTGACCGGGAATGCAGATGTAAAGAAATAGCACATTCTATTCCTGGATTGCATATTACTATTCCATATGGGGGGGCGAGCCAAAACATATGGTGTTCCATCTGCAGGATGGGGCTGGCTGGGTCCCATGAATGGCTTTTAATGCAAGTAGATTCAGCCTGACTTGGTCTGCCTCCAAAGGAGAAGAAAAGCCAGTGATTCAAATATTGTGTAAAACCATTGAAATTAATGGCACAAAACAAGACTCATTTGTATTCTGCCTAATTTAAAAGATGTCTGCTTGGTGCAAAGTAATGAATTAGTTACGGGGGTGTTTGGACTGAGTATTTGACAGTCTCCTTGAAGGAACAAAATGCCTTTTTTCCATCTTTCAAGCCACCCTCTGTTAAGTTATTTTGAGCCATTCCCCCCAGGAAATCCACCAAGCATTTCAACTTCTTTAACAAGCCAGACTTCAAGGGGTTCACAACACCAGACACAGCCGATCCTGCTTTGACACCCCAAGTCTAGGATGGGAGGGAGAATTCAAGGAGATGCTCTTTTTAAAACTGCCTCATGTAGTTATCTTGTGAGTGGAAGACCAGTTCATGCCCTTCCAGTTAATCTCCAAGGGACACTTGACATCAGCAGGCCCAGTGGGCAGGAGACCTGGCCCTTCCCAAATGAAGAAAGAACTAGAGAATTTGGAGTTAATCCTGGAATGACTGCACTGTGCCTCCATGCCACATGTTGCACTGGAACATCACAAAGGGCACACGTGCAGCCCCAGCTACTGCTCAGTCACTGAACTACACCCTACCCACTCCCGAGTTGCTGGTGATGATGAGGATGGTGACAGAGAGGCTGCAAAGCGGTAAGCGCCTGCTCTGTGCCATGCATCACACTACACGTGACACACCAGTTGTCCGAGTTCTTTATTACAGTCCCTTCATGAGATTGGCACTGTCCTCCCTACTTCACAGATGAAGAAGCTGGAGTTCAAAGAGTAAGCTGTCAAGGTCATGAAGACAGAAAGTGGCAGCCCAGGATGTAAACGCCAGTATTCCTGCCCCACAGCCCATGCGGAGATTAAAGAGGAAAAGTTGGCATGGCTGTCCCTCTGAACACCCATCTGAGCTGTGGCATCTCTGGATAAGATGGCCTCGCCCGCTGTTTGAAGTGCTAGTGAGCCCAAAGTGGGGCTGCCAGGAAAAGCAACTACTCCCCAGGCATGACCCTTATTCAAAGAAGAGGGCAAGGCCCTGCATGGACCTTGATGGCATCATTCCCACCTGGATGGGACCGAGCTTAAAATGATGATCTTCACACTGGTTTTCTTAACATTTTATTACATAACTCCGACCGAGACAGCAGTGATTAAGTCCAAAATGTACCCAAATCCCATACTGCCCATTTTTCCTTATGGAGTGAAGGCTTTGTGCTTCTTACAATCCATTCTTGGTTGTCTTAGTTACATGGTTTTCAAGACTATTTTGGCAACTTATTTTATTTTTCCCCAAATAAAATTAGCGAACAAAATTCCTTCATTTGAAGAAAGCATGGGGTGGGGAGGTGGCGGTGGGGGAGACTCACAGCTCTTCTCCTCCCCATAAGGAGAAACCCTGAAATGTCTAAGCAATTTAAGGGATCCAAGCACCAGTGTTGGAAATCCGCTGTTTTAGACCCATTTTTCACCTTCCATCTGTAAATGTCCTGCCAGACTCAGAGTCATGGATGCGTATTTCTTGCTTGGAAGCAGAATTGTGGAAAGCTACCAGGCTTATTGGTAACAAGGGCCATTTTTATAATTGCACACATTAAGCAAACTATACCAACCTAGATAATCACACATGGTGGAGGTCAAGGGGACCCAAGCCTGAATCACTTCCAAGAGAAAGAATTAGTGGAGCCCTTCAGACAGAAGTGGCCTTTCTTTTGTAGCAGGCCACAAGGAATGTGCACAGGGACTGTGCCTTGTTTATTGCTTGATTGGAAGGAGGTCATGGCAGTCATCACATCTGCTTGTTTTGTGCCTTCTGCCACTTTCCAGATGGGGAAGAAACATATCAGGAAATTAAAAGAAGATGCTATTTAGTTTTCTAGTATCTATTCTAAGTAAAACAATAACATATGGATTTCTTGAAAAGGTAAATCAGGGACGTTTTTGAAGGTTCTTTTTGTTTGTTTGTTTTCCTTTGGTTTCTTCTCTGTCTTCATTTTGACACCCAGTGTGAGGCTTAGCACAATTTCTTTCTGGTTTCCTGATCTCAGAGCACACACATCAGAGCTCTTCACTGAGGAGCTATTTGTCAGCGGCTGGCCCAGCAAGTGCCAATGTGGGCAAGTTCCAGGGTGCATAAGTAAAGAGCTATGTGAAGTTGAGGATACTCTGCTGGGCTGAGCGTGGTCCCAGGGAGAGGGGCCTGCTTGCCCAGGCTGGGAGCCAGCTCTTGCTTCTAAAAGAAAATTGGCAGCAGAGCCCATGTCCTGGAAAACTTATTCTGTGCTCAGACATTGATCCCTGCCTCCTCACTCCCTTCCTTGGGACAAGAGGCCAAACAATGTCCTCCTGCCACATGATTCCTCCCCACCCTCACTCTGCCCTTGCCCCCTGTAAGCCCGTATTCACTGCCCCCCACCCCAATACACACACTTCCAGATTCGGGACTGGCCCCTCCCCTCTTTCCCACATCCATTCTGCAAACAAGCCCAGCATTCTCCTGCCTGAAAGGGCCTTTAAATCTTTTAACATGTGTGGCTGACATGAATCATAGTCCCCAGTTCTGTGTGTGGGTAATAAGACTTACCTCCTCTTTCCATAACTCAAGTTTATTTCTATTTGGGCCATCTCCACTGGACTAGAAAAAGGTCTTCCTCGGTCAATGCAGGATTCTCTCGCCTCCCAGTGACGGCACCTAAACTCTGAGACTTACATGGTGCCGGTGCAGGGGCACCATCTGGTCCTTGATGTCAGCTGTCAACTTAGACATTTACCAACACCCCCTTCATTCCTTTCCTTTACGCCCTGCAGGCTACTCTCCCCTGCTCCTGTGCCTTGATGGAAGGTTCTTACTCTGCTCTTCTGGGGTTTGGCGTGGGGCTGGTTGTTGTCTCACCCTGCTTCCAGGTTCCACTCTTCATGCTCGCCCAGGATTCTTGCCTTTTCCTGAAACACAGTCACCAGTGGGACCCCACAGGCAGAGGCTCAGGCAGGCTTCCCTGCTCACTGGTTTTGTTTTGTTGGATGTGATTTGTTCCTGCAGTGGGATGCAGGATAATCATGGTGGTGTATGGGAGGCAAAGGCAGGAATTATCAAGGGACAAAAACAGTTAACACCTTTTAAAAACATGACACCAGTCTCCCAGTGACCACCCTGCGGCAGCCCAACGTGGTGTGGTCTGTTGTCCACCCTCTTTGGAAGGTGAGCTGAGCTTGAGAGGGTTGGAGACAGGGAAGCCCATGCTCATGGTGGGGACAGCACAGGATCCTTCCTTAGAAAGCAGCAGGTGACCTGGAGGAAGAGCAGGTACTTTGGGAAAGAATACCCTCCCCATGCAGGCAGGGCTGGCCTCCCCCAGAGCTCCCGGCCGTTTCTGTGCTGAGCTCCTAAGGAGCTTGCCATCCTTACAGCTGCCGGCTCTTTTCACCACGTGCTCAGGAGGGGAGCCCTGAGAATTCTAGGGTCCTTCCAGCAACTCAGAGAGTTGAGTTTGCTGCTACTGATGCTGTGAAGACTTTTAAAATATTTTTTCAGTCATCACCTCTCAGGTGTGAGGTTTTCAAAACCACACAGGGCACCATCTCCCCAGGATCCTGCCCACTATGAGAGAGAGTGGTGAAGAAGTGGGAGTCATCGAGAGGTGAGGTTTGGAGTCAGGAGATCTGGGTTCAAATTCTAGCCATGATTCAACCCGGCAGTGCGATCTGGGCCTCACAGAAGCTCCCATTGATCTATTTGTAAACTCACAGGTGCCCATAAGACCTGGATGGAAACATTTATGTGGAAACCCTAGTGTACTGCCTAGCACACAGTGAGAGAGAGCGACATGGAGAATTCAGCCTGTTCCATCACCACAAGTACCAGCTTTACCTCAGCCCAGTTCCTCAGCCCTCTTTCCAGGCAGGCAGGCCTGGGGGAGGGAGAGGCATGGGCTTCCACTGCCCCTGTCCCCATGGAAGCCCTGTCTTTCTGGCCTGACCCAGCAGCGCTGATTTTATCCCAGGTTTGTGGAGTGAAGGGAAGGGGATGGGAAGTGTAGTGACCACCTGGGGCTGACTCTGGAACGCTCTCTTTCTCCCTACTCCACTTAGCCTGTCAGCGGGCTTCTCGGCACGTGTGCTGGGTCACCCAGATAAGCATCAGAGACTGATGCCATTCCTGTGCCGGCCACTCCTCACTGAGCAATCTTAACGCCCTTTGCCAAGTCACCGTCGACTAATGTCTCAGAGTGTCACCTTGGTCCCAGGCTATGGATAAGGAGAGCTACAATACAGGCATCTCTGGCACCGAACCCGGTATTTCTGACGCTCCAATACGTGAAGCCAAAGACCAGGGCATTTCTTTCCAGAAGCTCTGGGGGAAACACTGTGGTTTTCCTTGGGGGCAGGCTCCCTCCCTCGCAGTGGGTAGAGGCCACTGTGGTGGCTCTCTTACGGGGCAAGGACTAAGCCCTCATGCAGGCGTCCTGAGGCAGGCGTGCTGAGCCTGATGAGCGACTAGATGTGCGTGCTGTGTTGGGATGTGGACCTCGGGGTATAATCAAGGCAAAGGTGATCACTCCCACAGGGTCAGGGACATCTCTCCAGAAAGAATTTTGAGGCTAGCTGATCTTTGCCAGCTCCAACCTGGCCCAGACAAGCCCACAGGGGCTCGGGGGCTCTAGAATAGGGATGAGGTGTGTGGGAGTGGGGGTGAGGGCATGAGAACACAAAACTGACTCAGTTGTGGAGGGCAACGCCTCATAACTTGGACTCAGGCAAAAGACTGCTACGAGGATGATGGCAGGTGAGAAGCGCTGTGGGCCCACAGCAGAGATGGGCTTTGATGGAAAGGAAACCCCAGTGCCAGTTTTAAGGTCTCATTTTCTTTTGTGTAATTTCTTCAAGCCTTGGTGATGTTTTGTAAACAGATCAATGTTTGTGCTGGTCCTTTAGAAAACCGGGGGAAGGACACAACATTACGGCTAGGTAGGAGGAGTGGGTCCGAGGGCTCTGTATCACTGCAGGATGATGGGCGCTAACAATAACATACTACATAGGTTCAAATAGCTAGAAGGAGGACAGCGAATGTTCCCAACACAGACAAATGGTAAATGTTTGAGATGATGGATAAGCTGATTACCCTGATCTGATCACTCACTAAACATTATATGTACTGAAATATCATTATTTCAATACATGGGGTACAATAACGACACCCCATGAATATGTACAGTTATTATTTTCCAATTAAAAAATTACATGAAATGAAATTTTTTAAACCGGAAGTGAAAGAAAAAAAGGGAAGGACCAGTGTTTAGCTCTGGGGTCAGGGCAGACTGCTGGATGAGATGGACTCCCCCTCAACTGAAGGCCCCTTTGGTGCTTGTGGGTATTTTCCAGATATGTGTGGAAGCTGGACACTGACTTGTCAAAAAAGTGTCTGATGCAAGCAGTCATTCATTCACTCCTAGAGGAAGAAATAAGAATGCATATCACTCCATTGATCCACAATGTGCCTTTGAGCACCCACTATGTACCAGGCCCTCTGCAAGGGGATCCAAATACAGGGTGAGGAAAACAGGCCTGGATGTTGCCTGGATGAAGCTTCTAATCAAGTGGAACAATAACCTAATCATTCTACAAGCACTGTATTATGGCTCTGGGGAGTGCAGCAGAAGAGAAGAACAGAGGGCTAGGAGATACTATAACAAGTGATCGAACGGATAACTTTCATTATTTTATCAGAATATTATATTTTATTATATTTTTAACAGCAGATTATTGTATTAGTTGAACATCAAATGTTACTGGCATTCCGTCAAGACAGCAGCCGACAGCTAGGAAATGTGAAGTCCCAGACACTGCTTGGTTTTGCACAATGCTGAGACATGCTTGCAGAACAGACTTCCGGCTATTCCCCTCAAATACAGCCTGGGGCCAAGAGTGGCCCAGAACAGAGGGCTGGGCAGAAGCAGTTAAGAATTACAGGCAGAATTGTGTCCCGCCAAAACTCTAACCTAACCCTAACTCCTACTCCACAATATATCAGAATAAAACTGTATTTGGAGACTGAGCCTTTAAAGAGATGGTTAAGGTAAAAATGAAGCCATTAGAGTGGCCCCTAATCCTATCTGACTGGTGAACTTGTAAGAAAGGAGGTTAGGAGGCCGGGTGCAGTGGGTCACGCCTGTAATCCCAGCACTTTGGGAGGCCAAGGCAGGCAGATCACAAGGTCAGGAGTTCGAGACCAGCCTGGCCAATATGGTGAAACCCTGTCTCTACTAAAAAATACAAAAGTTAGCCAGGTATGGTGGTGGGCACCTATAGTCCCAGCTGCTCAAGAAGCTGAAGCAAGAGGATCACTTGAACCCGGGAGGCAAAGGTTGCAGTGAGCTGAAATTGTGCCACTGCACTCCAGCCCAGGCGACAGAGTGAGACTCTGTCTCAAAAAAAAAAAAAAAAAGAAAAAGAAAAAAAAAGGAGATTAGGACATGGGCATGCCCGGGAAAGCCCATGTGGGACACAGGGTCTCCTACAAGCCAGGGAGAGATGGGCCCCAGAAGGAACCAACCCTGCTGATACCGTGATCCCAGACTTGTCCAGAACTGAGAGACAATAACTTTCCACTGTTGTGGCTCTCAGACGGCAATATGTTATTAAGGCAGCCCCAGCAGACAAATACAGTGGGGACCACCTTCCAGAAGGAGGCAAGGCCCCCACCCGGCAAAGCCCCCTCCTCTGCCTCCCCTGCACCCTCCACTTCTCTGTGCACTGGCCAGAGGGTCAGGCCTCCCCTCCACCCGGAGCAGATGTGGGGCTCTGCCTCTAGAGGCCAAGGCCACTGACGTGCCTGAGGACTGACCGCAGCCCCTACAGTTTCCAATAGTGGCTTTATCCTCCCTGATACCCGATCATCCCTTTCACCAGGCTGACCGTCACCAAAGGACTGAAAGCCAGGTCCACCCTCCCACAAACTCTGCGGGTGCCCATATTGCCTGCCTTCTCCTCTGTTCTTTTAATCATGGAGTGAATACAAAATAACCTTCTGAAAGCCACCAGCAGCAATTGTACATTCCAGCTGCTCTCCCAGAGCAAGGAGCACTGAGCTTGCAGTTTAAAGGAGATTATCTCTCAATTTAATGAGAGTCATGGTGAAAACAGCGTCCCCAGGAAAAGAGAGAAAACGCCACAATAAAAAGAAGAAAAGCATATCCATCCATCCAATCGGCCTCTCTAACACGACCTCATTATGCACCCACTTCTGACATTTGCCAGTGGTGTTAGATTTGAGCTATAAAAACGTCTTTTGAAAGGCAGATTGACATTTGCCATTACCGTACCCCCTCCCGCCCCCTAAAATTTAAGCACTCACCATGACAACTGAGATTAGGAAAAGGAGAAGAGGGGCAATGACTCAACTCACGGTAGAGGACAGGCTGGTAATTGGGGAGGGGGAGAGGGTGACAGAACATTATGGCTCCATGCGAATGACCTCGTCTTCCATGTCTCGGTGTGATTTCCTTTTTAGGGAACATTTAATAAGATACAGAAACCAGATTTGCTTGAGCTGAATGCTGGATCGCCATGGCAACCTTCCTTTGGAGGTTATCCAAGTCAGGTAGTGACAGCAAAGCTGAGTTAAAGGTCACCCCTGCTGAGAAAGATGGGCATTGATAAAGGATTTTAACAAGACCCAGAGGAGCTGGTATTTGGAAGCTACCTACAGAGGATGGACGAGGCCCTAGGAATGGGTGACAAACAACATCAGGGAGAGGGGGGCATCCTGCAGGGGCTTCCACCAGAGCCCTGACCTCATCCTTCAGATGGGGAGCTCCAGCCTTCACCAGAAGCTGAGATAGGAGCTGTTCGTAATTGTTCAATGGAAGGGAGAACAACCATTTTAACCAGACATCCAGATGGGAAAGAAATACACTTGTGCCACTCTATACCCAAGACACACATTCCTGAAAAGTTCTGAACAAGCCAAATGCTTGCAAATGGAACCGCCATGACCTTCTTTATCACTCCAGAAATGCTTTATTTAATCTTTTTTCTATTAGAGCATCACTTTAAAACCTCAAAGTTGAGAAGGCTTTTCTTTGCATGATGCTGAAGCCAGAAGCTTTCCAGGAAACAACATAAATATAAATATCTCTGTGGCCGGTCTCTACAAAAATACATAGAAATGAATTTTAAGCATAATAAAATGTGAAAAATTGCCCAACTTTCCTTACAAATGAGTAAAAGCCAATTTAAATAAGAAATGAATAAATGCACATTAAAGCAATAATAGTTTTGCTTATCAGATAAGCAAAGATCTAGAGGTGTAGTAACAGCCAGGGTTGATGAGGTCTGGGTTGTGGGAAAACAGGAATTCTCATACATTCTTGGTAGGAACGTAAAGGTAGGCGCTCTACTAGGGGACAATTTGCAAATAGCTATCAAAATTGAAAATGGACCTTCGAATACTTATACACTGCTGGTGAGAGTGTAAATTAGTTCAACCACGGTGAAAAGCAGTTTGGAGATTCTCAGAGAACTTAAAACAGAACAACCCTTTGACCCAGCAATCCCATTACCGGGCATATACTCAAAAATATATAAATATGTCTTTTTACCATAAAGAAATGTGCATGAATATGTTCATTGCAGAACTTTTCACAATAGCAAAGACATGGAATCAACCTAGATGTCCACCCACAGTGGACTGGATAAAGAAAATGTGGTACATATACACCATGGAATACTACACATCCATAAAAAAGAATGAGATCATGTCCTTTGCAGCAACACAGATGGTGCTGGAGGCCATCATGCTAAGTGAATTAACACAGGAACAGAAAACCAAATACATGTTCTTACTTACAAGTGGGAACTAAATGTTGAGTATGCATAGACACAAAGAGGGGAACAATAGACCCCAGTGCTTACTTGAAGGTGGAGGGTGTGAAGAGGGTGAAATTTTTAAAACTACATGTTGGGTACTATGTCACTACCTGGGTGACAAAATCATTTGTACTCCAAACCTCAGCATCACACAATATATCTATGTACTGTAACAAACCTGCACATCTACCCTCAATTCTAAAAGTTGGAAGAAAAATAAATTAGGAACAAAATGTCATCTGGCCTTTAACTTAGGGATCATTTGTCCTACATAGCGGACATCGTTGGTACCTCCCAACAAAGTGTACATTTCTCCCCTCCTCCCTGCAGAACCTCAGCTGTGTTTAGCTGTTCATCTCTCCCTTTAGCAGCCGGTGTGATTTAAGGGATATAAACTCACTCAGCTCCAGCAGTGGGTTCTGAGCCAGAGAGTCTCAAACTTGAGCAGGCATCAGAACCACCAGAAGTTTCTCATTCTTAGTGTTTCTGATTCAGCAGGTCTGGGGTGGGGACCTGAGAATTTTCATTTCAAAATGGGGCTGTTGCTGCTGGTCTGCAGACTCCATTTTGAGAGCTCCTGGTTTAAGCCAAATGCAGAAATCCCCCCCTTTTGTCCAATGACGGCTTCAGAGATAAGATGACGACACCATCTGAGACACGGAGATGTTTGATGGTAGTTTTTTGGAAGAAAACTTTCTTCTCTTAAAAGAGAGCCACAGGACAAGCCAGACTTCCTCTCCCTCCTTCTATTTCCCCCAAACATGAGCAAGGGGGAATGGAGCCCTGACTGTTACTGGCAGGCAGCCACAAGAAGAATCAGCCTTAAGATGTCACCAATACTCCAAAAGATGAAGCAGAAAGATGGAAAGATCTGAGTCCTTTGTCTGAGGCCCCTGACCGCTAGAGTTCCTTTTAAATGAGACAACACATTTGGTTATCAGTTAAACCCCTCTGTGTTGCCTTCTGTTACCTACAGACAAATGCATCCTGACACGAGCATAATAAACATTGTTTTTAAATATTTAAAGCGAAAACAATTTTTTCCTAAATAGCACAATGCCATACACTTATCAAAAAGACTGATAACAGATTGGGGGAAATATTTGCAGCATGAATCTCATGAGTCTCATCTGCCTCATGTGCCGAGTTGAATAGCCCAGTCCAGTGGGCCTTCTTGCTTCTTTAAATCTGGTGCCACACAGAGGTAGATACTAAAGAAATACAGTTCTGAATCAAAGCTCAGAAAAAAATAACTTTATTTAATAAATAGTTTCTAAGGGGCAAAGGGATGGGTCAGAGTCTGCAAATGGAAGATTACAGTATCCAGAAAACAAAAATTCCCTAGGGGGGAAAAAAAAAATAATGTTTAGTCCATCTATCTTCCCCACATCCCGCAGACTGGAGCAGCTGCTCTCAACCTTCTGTCTTTACATGTGTCCTCCAAAACATGGTCAGGTTCTTCTCTTATGATTCCTGCTCTCTGAATAAGTTGCTGTTACATAAGCCTCCCATTTCTCTAGGCTGCTACCAATACTGCCTCTTCCAGCTCTCCCTGGAGGGACATAGTTGAGATGGGAGTGGGGGTGGGGGTGGTGGTGAGAGGAAAGCAAGAAATTTCATATTGATGAAATATGCATTAATTTAGAGACGAAAAAGTGAAGACAGAATTTAAGTAACTCAGTCCAAAATCACATCTGGAAAACCCAAGCTTTCCGCCACTACGCTAATCTGCCACCAACAAAGGATTGAGGTCCCTAACGTAAAAATAGCACGCCCAAATCAAAGGAGAAGGAAAAACCACCCTAATGGAAAAATTTGCCAAGAACATGTACAAGGAAATTAAAGAAGAAAAACAAATTTAAAGAGATGTTCAACCTCACTAGTAATAAAACGAATGGAAATTAAAACAATATTTCAGCTAGCAGATGAGCAAAGATTTTTTTTAAAAACATTAATTATAAGCAGTGTTGGCTGGGTATGGAGGAAGAGGAACTGCCACACTGCACTGATCAGAGAATAACTGAAGAAAAATTAGATAATACCTCTCCAAATTTAAAATTAGCTTACATTTGACCCTGCGATTCTGCTTCTAGTAATTCATCCTAACGAGTTTATCGGAGAAGCAGGAAAAAAATATGTACAAGAATGTTTACAAAGCAGCATGTTTTAATAGTAAAATGTGGAAACAACTTAATGATCACCCATAGGGAATTAAACAATATATGAGGGAGAGAGAGAGAGAGAGGAAGGAATACTATGGGCTTCCCAATACAGAACCTCACAACCGACTACCTTGCCTACCCAGCCACAGGCAACATCGAACAAACACAGGCTCCCTCAACGGTACCACGGCCCATTCTTATAAAACTCACAGCAGGGAACCCCAAAGCAGACTGCAGATCCCAGGGAGGAGGAGCTGCAGAGCTTCACAGGCCCACCTTCTTCTCCAAACCCCTCTAGTTCAGAGGATTAAGTGAGGCATTAGAGAAAAGCTGGAGTGTAACTTTAATGGAGGTCCCACCCCTTGGAAACATGAAGAGAGGAGAGAGAAGGTTCCCCCAACTCCAACCCTTCCATAGATATATATTCACAGAAGAAATTTTGGAGTGATGGATATCTGTGCTGGGCAGTTTATCTACCTAGCCTGAGTGTATATAGGTTGGGACACTTTGAAGATATTTACCCAGTGAGAAAGCCACCAGAACCGTCACACTCACTTACCACTAGGGAGTGCAGGATGACTGTCAGCAGGTCCAAAGTGAGACGACAGTTGGAAGGGGCAAGGTGAGCCCAGGGAAGGCCAACATTGCAGAGAGGAAGGCCTAATCCAGGGACCAGAAGGAAAATGTGACCAAGGCTCAAGATCTGCAACAAGAACCTAGATGGTGCCTAGCCAGTGCAGGTAGGGGAAGAACTAAACCCCACCTTCAGCAGAAGTAAGTAGCAGATGCCAGGAGGATGCCCATGGAACAGACAGGACAAAGACCTTCGGCAGGAAAGTCAGCAAGAATCCAGGGGCAAAAGCACCCCTCCATTAACCAGGCGCTTTGCCGTGAAATCACATATCTTCTTCACTATACCTAAACACCATCTTTCAAAATTGAAGAGAGTGGAGAAAACATCTGAGAGAAGAAAAACTGGCCCAGTAGATGTTTGAACATTGATTTTGGTTGGATATTTATAGATGAGAGTTAGAACTAACTTATAAGAACTCTTACGAGATTACTAGAGACTGTGCAAGAGATTTTTTGTGTATGATATCCAGTGTTGGCTAGGCTGTGAGAGAAAAAGAACTCTCACACTCTGCTAGTGAGAGATTACCTGAATAAAAATTAGGTAATACCTCTCCAAATTTTAAATCAGCATGCATTTCCTCCTGTGATTTTGCTTCCAGTAATTTATCCTAATGAATTCATCAGGCAGCAAGAAGAAAGAAACCAAGAATGCTTACAGAGCATCGTTACAGTGAAAGAGTCCCAATCTCTGTCAGTACCAACAAGAACTGACACTGCGGATGTTTGTTCACATCGGAGTTGGAGTGTGTTCATTTCTGCCATATTTCTAAGAGTACACTAATAGTATAATATATATACTATATATCATAATATAGTACTAACACTATAATATTAGTTTTTATATTATAATATATTAAATATAATAATTATGAGAAACTTATACATTATAGTATATTACATAATATGCATATGTTAATGTTATATGTTGTATATTGATATATTACAATACTAATAGGAATATGTTAAATATAATATATAATATATTAATATATTCTGTATTGATATATTATCATATAATATATTCATAAAATATAATAATATAATTATGTTGACACTAATATATATTATATGTAGTATATATATTCTATATATGATACATTATATGTAGTAAATATATGCAATATATTATATATATAGTGTATATTCTATATTATTAGTGTACTATTAGAAATATGGCAGAAATTAACATATATATTTATATATGTATTTATTATGTGTATATATAGTTTTGTTTTTTAAAGGAGGTGAATTAAATGCTTTGCTAGTTGACCTCTACAGGCATACTGCCAAAAGCACAAGGAACATTTCTAGAATGAGGAAATGATGTCTGAATCTTAATGCAGAAAGAGATGTGTAAAGCCTTAGAGTCAACTCACACCA
Source organism: Nomascus leucogenys (assembly GCF_006542625.1). Taxonomy (NCBI): domain Eukaryota; kingdom Metazoa; phylum Chordata; class Mammalia; order Primates; family Hylobatidae; genus Nomascus; species Nomascus leucogenys. Next base: position 111,168,825 of record NC_044386.1, read on the forward strand.
TGTCTTCAGGTAAACCTGTAAGGATTTTGTTCCTGTTCCTTTGCCCTTGCTTTTTACATCCGTTACCTTAATGACATTTTTATTTAAGATAGTGTTTTGTAGTAGACAGTGTTAGTTACCTACCCAATCCGATTTCCTTCCCATATTTCCTAATAGCAGAGCAAAGTTGAGGGCCCCTTCGAAAAGGGAAGAGTTGCAGGAGACCCCCAACAAAAAGCTGGGACACTAAACGCTACACCCTCCACATAAAAGTCATCTAGAGCCAGGCACGGTGGCTCACGCCTATAATCCCAACACTCTGGGAGGCTGAGGCGGGTGGATCACAAGGTCAAGAGATTGAGACCATCCTAGCTAACACGGTGAAACCCTGTCTCTACTAAAAATACAAAAAAAAAAAAAAAAATCAGCCGGGCATGGTGGTGGGCACCTGTAGTCCCAGCTACTTGGGAGGCTGAGGCAGGAGAATTACTTGAACCCGGGAGTGGAGACTGCAGTGAGCCAAGATCGCACCACTGCACTCCAGCCTGGGCAACAGAGCGAGACTCTGTCTCAAAAAAAAAAAAAAAGTAATCTAGAAATAATCCTACTTGTCCAAGAATTTCAAAGAAAATTGTCTGTCTCAAACCTTTGTGGTGAGTCGATAGTAGAGGAAAAAAAATCTCGCTTGAGAGTCTGTAATCTCGAGTCATTCTCATGCAGGCACAGGCTGAATTCAAACTACCTGGCTGATTTTTAAAAACCTCCGGGTGACTGTTTCAAATACTCTTGGGTTGGTAGTTCCCCCAGACACCTGACAACAAACAATGGCTTCCCTATCTGAAGGAAGTCATCTTCAACACAGTCCTCAAAACATTTCTTCAGATAAAGTTCCTTGAAATACGAGTTCACAATCAACAGGAAGTCATGAACCAAAGCCAGACGAAAAATAGACAGCAGAATGAAACCTGCAAACATGGTAGCTACTGAGTTATCAGACACAGAATATAAAGTAGGTTTGATATGTTCTTTTCAAAGTAAAGGAGGCTTAAATGTATATTACTAAGTGAAAGAAGCCAAACTAAAAAGGCTACATACTGTATGATTCCAACTGTATGATATTCTGGAGAAGGCAAAAATATAGAGACAGTAATATGATTAGTTGTTGCCAGGGGTTAGAGGAGAGAGGGATGAATAGGCAGAGCACAGAGGATATTTAAGGCAGTGAAACTATTCTATGTGGTACTGTAATAGTAGATACATGTTATTCTATGTTTTTCAAAACCCCTACAATGTACAACACTAAAAGTGAATTCTAGTAAACTATGGGCTTTGGCTGATAATGATGTACCAGTGTAGGTTTTTTTATTGTAACAAATGTACTACTCTGGTGTAGGATGTTGATGATGGAGAGGCTGTGCACGTGTGAGGGCAAGGGGAATATGGGAACTCTGTACAATTTTGCTGTGAACCTAAAACTACTCTAAAAACTAAAGTCTATTAAAAATAAATGAATAAAATCTAAAGGGAAAAAAAGTAAAGGAGAGATAAGAAGCAAGTGTATCTAAGAATAATTAAGCAGATTTTAAAAAAGCATAAATAGAACTTCTAGAAATGAAAAATATAATAATTGAATTGAAAATACATGTCACAAACACTACACACCCATTACAATGGCTAAACTTAAAACAATTGACAATATCAAGTGCTGACAAGGATATAGAGCAACTGGAGCTCTCAAGCACTGCTAGTGGGAATGCAAAATGGTATGGCAACTTTGGAGAAAGCTCTGGCAGTGCTGTATAAAGTTAAATATACATTTGCTTGCAATCCAGAAGTCCTACTCCTGGATATTTATTTAAAAGAAATAAAGCACATGTCAACATAAAAACCTTTAAAAAATAAAGGGTCTTTTCCTAACAGATAGTAAGACAGTACACAAAGCCATATTAACATATTAATAGAAACATTTTTGTAGTGGAGAAAGAATATATAAACAGACCAATGGAAGAAGATGGAGAGTAAAACCAATAGGTTTGAGCCAAACCTATGTATACATGCATGTGCACATGTGTATCAAAATTGAATATGTGACAAAGGTGATGCCATGAATCAATTGAGAAAGAATAGGTCATTAGAACTGAATTTAAACCCAGAACTGCAAGCAAAGGTGAACTTCTAATGAATTAAAGGCCTAAATATGAAAGGTAATATAAATATAAAATTAATTTCACAAAATGCAGAACATTTTTGTGATCATTAATAGAGGCAAGGAAGGATTTTTTAAACATTTTCAAAAATATAAATTATATGGCAAAAAGGATTAAATTAATTACATCAAAATGAAAGATGTCTGTTTAATGCAGGACAATAGAAAGCAGATTAGAAGATCTTTGCAATGACTAAAATCAACAAGGAAATAATATCTAGACTATACAATTACTGCAAATCATAAAGAAAGAGAAACAGAAACCCAAAAATGAGCAAAAATATTTTAAAACATTTTACAAGAGAAAAAATTAATAAGTATATGAAGAGATGCTCAAACTCGTTAGGAATCAAAATCAAATTAAAATAACAATGAGACATCCCTTTACACCTATTAGATTGGCAAAAAATAGGAATGTGGCTAAGGTCAAGTGTTGGAGAAGTGGAGACACAGAAACCCCATGTATTGCTGGTGTACTGTTCAGAAGTACCTTTGGGATTACTTCATCAAATTAGGAGTATGTATTCCTCGTGAGCCTACAATTCCATTCCCAGGGATAGATCCCAAGTATACTCTTATGAAGGTCTGTAAGGAATATACACAAAGATGTTTATTGTAGCTCTACTTGTGTGTCAAAGAGGTTTTCTGAGTGTTCATTACTGACAGAGTAATATAATTTATAACAGTACATAATTTTAACAACAAATATCAATATAGAGTATCTAAGAATACATTTAATAAAAATTGTATAAGACCTATATTGAAAGCTGTTAAAGAATAAATAGATTGAGAGCCATACCGTATTAATGGATTGAGAGGTTTAATGTCATATAATGGTCAATTATCCCCAAACTAACCTTCAGAATAAATAAAATTCTAATTAAAATTTCAAAGTTTTTATTTTAATAGACCTTGCTAAGCTGATTCCAGTATGTATATTTGGAAGAACAAAGGGCCAAAAATAACTAAGACATTAGAATGAATTTGAATAACTTATCTTAGCAGGTGCCAATGAAGTCAGTATGGTATTAGCACAAAATGAGCAAATGGACCAGTGAAATAGAATAGCCATCAATAGACTTTCTTACAAACAAAAAATTGGTTTATTACAGACCTAACATTTCAGTAGCAAAGGAGGACTAATCAATAAGTGGTGCTAGAGTAATTGGTTATTTATATAGAAACAAACAAAATTGGCCCCTTACCTTATATAATGCAGAAAAATTAATTCCAGAGAGATTAAACACAAGTGTGAAGAACAAAATTTTAATTTAAGAACAAAATACAGAAAAAGAAATTTAAGAATTTGAGGATAAGGATTTATTTCTTATACAAGACCTAGAAAGCATAAACCACGTAGAAAAAGATGAATAATACTACTATATTAAAACTATTCAAAAGGCATCAAAAGGAAAGTGAAAAGACAGAAAGTAATATATATATATGTAGTCAGTAAGAAAAAGACAATCTAATAAAAAAATAAGGAAAACAGATAAGCTCCTTGTAAAAGAGGAAACCTGAATGCAATAAACATATGTAAAGATATTTGATCTCTTTAGGAAAAAGGGAAATTCAAAGTAAAATTACAGTGAGAAAGTCATGAAGTCACCAGATTGGCATAAATTAGAAAGCCCACCATTTGTCAAGAGTGAGGAGGAACTAACTGAACACTTACACTGCACTGATCAGGGTGTGAATTGGTCAATCACTTTGGAAAACAACATGGCAGCAATTCCACTCCTAGGTATATACCCCTGTGCTGTTTCCTCCCAACTGGGTGTAGTACAATACAGTTCTGACACTAACCACCCAGTCTGTGAAAACCCCGCAGGCCAAGGGCAAAGTTCTCCACTGGACTCCCCTCCATTCAGATGCCACATACACTTCTGATCAAGTGATTATAAATTGGGGAGTTCCCAGTGGCCCCCCTCGGGTTCAATAATTTCTGATGGTAACTTACAGAACTCACTAAAAGCATTATACTTATAATTACAGTTTTATTTATAATAAAATAAATATGCATAGGGTGGGTCTCAGACCCTGACCCAAACTCAGAGATCTTATGCCCTCTCCTTGTGAGTCAGGGCACATCACCCTCCCAGCACACCAACCAGGAAACTCCACTGACCTTCTTTGTCCTGAAGGTTTCGTTACACAGGCAAGTTTGATTGAATCATTGGCAAGGTGACTGAACTCAGTCTCCAGCCCCCTACCTTGCCCAAGAGCCCAGGCAGCTGAAAGTCCCAACCCTCTAATGCTTAATCTTTTTGATGACCAGCTCCATCCTGAAGCTGTGTAGGAATCCACTGTGAGTCACCCCATTATCATAACAAAGACACTCCTATCACTCCGGAATTTCCAAGGGTTTTTGAAGCTCTGTGCTGGGAACCGGGAACAAAGGCCAGACAAATTCTTCACTATATAATAGCCCTAGAGAAACTCTGCATATGTACCTCAGGAGACATGCATAAGAGCACTACTTGTAGTAAACAAAAAAGGAAACAGCCTACATGTTCTTGGGTGTATTGCAATAAATTCCTACAGTGTGATACTGTATATACAGTGGTGATAGTGGTGGTGGAATTACTAATTGGAAAGAGTAAGAGCCACGTACCCCTCCCACCTTCCGTAGTGGTGGATCAGAGACTCTCCCTTGAGATTAGAGGTGAATCCAAATGTAGGGAACTTGTGTGTTCACCTTGATTTCAGATTTTTTAATGCAGAAGTCTCACCTAAGTGCCTCCCTCACCAATAAGTATGAGAGGGTTGACTACTCTGCCCTATCACATCAATAACCATTAGTTCCCTGAGGTCCAAGGGCCATAAAAAAGGACTCAGTTTCTCTTGATCACCCCAAGAGGTCAACGATTATCTAAGGCACAAGAGTAAGCTAGCAGTGCCACACATAACACTGTTGGAGGCCAAAAGTGGCCAACGAGGCACCTCTGAGAGGCATCGACAATAGGAATTCAACATGCAGCCAAAATGGCAAAGGAAATCTGCATGTGTCACCTAGCAGAGACCACTGCACAGGTACAGACACCATTCCCAGGTCCATTTAAATCAAGAAGGTTGGCACCTCCCCTCCTGAGACCAGCACCAGGACACCCAGTACTGAGCCAGCAGAGAAACTCCTTAAACAGACACGCAGCTCACCTGCACCCAGATGCAACCTGATGGAGAGAGTGTCAAGGTGAGAGATAATTAACTGACATTTCCCCCAAAAAGATAAAAGTTAATGTCACGCCTCTGAGCCCAAGCTAAGCCATCATATCCCCTGTGACCTGCACATACACATCCAGATGGCCGGTTCCTGCCTTAACTGATGACATTCCACCACAAAAGAAGTGAAAATGGTCGTTCCTGCCTTAACGGATGACATCGTCTTGTGAAATTCCTTCTCCTCGTTCATCCTGGCTCAAAAGCTCCCATACTGAGCACCTTGTGACGCCAACTCCTACCCGCCAGAGAACAACCCCCCTTTGACTGCAATTTTCCTTTACCTACCCAAATCTTATAAAATGGCCCCACCCCTATCTCCCTTCGCTGACTCTCTTTTTGGACTCAGCCCACCTGCACCCAGGTGAAATAAACAGCCTTTTTGCTCACACAAAGCCGGTTTGGTGGTCTCTTCACATGGACGTGCATGAAATTTGGTGCTGTGACTCAGACTGGGGGACCTCCCTTGGGAGATCAATCCCCTGTCCTCCTGCTCTTTGCTCCATGAAAAAGATCCACCTATGACCTAGGGTCCTCAGACCAATCAGCCCAAGGAGCATCTCACCAATTTTAAATCGGGTAAGCGGCCTCTTCTTACTCTCTTCTCTAACCTCTCTCACTATCCCTCAACCATGTTCTCCTTTCAATCTTGGCACCACCCTTCAATCTCTCCCTTCTTTTAATTTCAATTCCTTTCATTTTCTGGTGGAGACAAAGGAGACACGTTTTATCTATGGACCCAAAACTCTGGCGCCGGTCACAGACTTGGGAAGGCAGCCTTCCCTTGGTGTTTAATGATTGCAGGCACGCCCCTCGGATTATTCACCCACGTTTCAGAGGTGTCTGACCACGCGGGGATGCCTGCCTTAGTCCTTCACCCTTAGCGGCACGTACTGCTTTTCTGGGGGGCAAGAACCCCCCAACTCCTTCTCTCCCTGTCTCCAACCCTTCTCCACTTTTCTGAGGCAAGAACCCCCCAACCCATTCTCCTTCACCCTTAGCAGCAAGTAGCACTTTTCCGGGGGCAAGAACCCCCCAACCCCTTCTCTCCATGTCTCTACCCCTTCTCTGCTTTTCTGGGGGCAAGAACCCCCGATCCCTTATTTCCACACCCTGACCTCTTATCTCTGTGCCCCAACCCCTTGATTCCATGCCCCAACCTCTTATCTCTGCACCCCATCCCTTATTTCCATGCCCCGACCTCTTATCTCTGCACCCCGATCCCTTATTTCTGTACCCCGACCTCTTATCTCTGCACCCCATCCCTTATTTCCATGCCCCGGCCTCTTATCTCTGTGCCCTGATCCCTTATTTCCACGCCCTGACCCCTTTCCCGCTTTTCTGGAAGGTAAGAACCCCCAAACCCCTTCCCTCTGTGTCTCCACTCTCTCTTTTCTCTGGGCTTGCCTCCTTCGCTATGGCAACCTTCCACCCTCCATTCCCCCTTCTTCTCCCTTAGCCTGTGTTCTTAAAATCCTAAAACCTCTTCAACTCACACCTGACCTAAAACCTAAATGCCTTATTTTCTTCTGCAATGCCACTTGACCCCAATACAAACTCAACAGTGGTTCCAAATAGCCAGAAAATGGCACTTTCAATTTTTCCAGCCTACAAGATCTAAATAATTCTTGTCGTAAAATGGGCAAATGGTCTGAGGTGCCTGGCGTCCAGGCATTCTTTTACACATCAGTCCCTCTCTAGTCTCTGTTCCCAATGCAACTCATCCCAAATCTTCCTTCCCTCCCACCTGTCCCCTCAGTCCCAACCCCAAGCATCACTGAGTCTTTCTAATCTTCCTTTTCTACAGACCCATCTGACCTCTCCCCTCCTCGCCAGGCCGAGCTAGGTCCCAATTCTTCCTCAGCCTCTGCTCCTCCACCCTATAACCCTTTTATCACCTCCCCTCCTCACACCCAGTCCAGCTTACAGTTTTGTTCCGTGACTAGCCCTCCCCCACCTGCCCAGCAATTTCCTCTTAAAAAGGTGGCTGAAGCTAAAGGCATAGTCAAGGTTAATGCTCCTTTTTCCTTATCCCAAATCAGATAGTGTTTAGGCTGTTTTTCATCAAATATAAAAACCCAGCCCAGTTCATGGCTCGTTTGGCAGCAACCCTGTGATGCTTTACAGCCCTAGACCCTAAAATGTCAAAAGACCATCTTATTCTCAATATACATTTTATTACCCAATCCGCTCCCGACATTAAATAAAACTCCAAAAATTAAATTCCAGCCCTCAAACCCCACAACAAGACTTAATTAACCTCGCCTTCAAGGTGTACAATAATAGAGTAGAGGCAGCCAAGTAGCAACATGTTTCTGAATTGCAATTCCTTGCCTCCACTGTGAGACAAACCCCAGCCACACGAGAACTTCCAAACACCTAAACAGCAGTGGCCAGGTGTTCCTTCAGGCCCGCCTGCCCCAGGAGCTTGATACAAAGTGCCAGAAATCTGGCCACCAGGCCAAGGAATGCCCACAGCCCGGGATTCCTCCTAAGCCGCATCCCACCTGTGTGGGACCCCACCGAAAATCGGACTGTTCAACTCACCTGGCAACCACTCCCAGAGCCCCTGGAACTCTGGCCCAAGGCTCTCTGACTCCTTCCCAGATCTTCTCGGCTTTGCAGCTGAAGACTGACACTGCCGGATCACCTCGGAAGCCTACAAGACCATCACAGACACTCTCAGTAACTCTCACAGTGGAAGGTAAGTCTGTCCCCTTCTTAATCAATATGGAGGCTACCCACTCCACTTTACCTTCTTTTCAAGGGCCTTTTTCCCTTGCCTCCATAACTGTTGTGGGTATTGACAACCAGGCTTCTAAACCTCTTAAAACTCCCCAACTCTGGTGCCAACTTAGACAATACTCTTTTAAGCACTCCTTTTTAGTTATCCCCACCTGCCCAGTTCCCTTATTAGGCTGAGACACTTTAACTAAATTATCTATTTCCCTGACTATTCCTGTACTACAGCCACATCTCATTGCCACCCTTCTTCCCAATCCAAAGCCTCCTTTGCTTCCTCCTCTTGTATCCCCCTACCTTAACCCACAAGTATAGGATACCTCTACTCTCTCCTTGGTGACTGATCATGCACCCCTTACCATCTCATTAAAACCTAATCACCCTTAACCCACTCAATGCCAATATCCCATCCCACAGCATGCTTTAAAAGGATTAAAGCCTGTTATCACTTGCCTGTTACAGCATGGCCTTTTAAAGCCTATAAACTCTCCTTATAATTCCCCCATTTTACCTGTCCTAGAGCCAAACAAGCCTTTCAGGTTAGTTCAGGATCTGTGCCTTATCAACCAGATTGTTTTGCCTGTCCACCCTGTGGTGCCAAACCCATGTACTCTCATATCCTCAATACCTCCCTCCACAATCCATTATTCTGTTCTAGATCTCAAACATGCTTTCTTTACTATTCCTTTGCACCCTTCATCCCAGCCTCTCTTCGCTTTCACTTGGACTGACCCTGACACCCATCAGGCTCAGCAAATTACCTGGGCTGTACTGCCGCAAAGCTTCACAGACAGCCCCCATTACTTCAGTCAAGCCCAAATTTCTTCCTCATCTGTTACCTATCTTGGCGTAATCTCATAAAAACACACGTGCTCTCCCTGCTGATCACATCCAGCTGATCTCTCAAACCCCAACACCTTCTATAAAACAACAACTCCTTTCCTTCCTAGGCATGGTTAGATACTTTCAACTTTAGATACCTAGTTTTGCCATCCTAACAAAACCATTACATAAACTCACAAAAAGAAAGCTAGCTGACCCCATAGATCCTAAATCCTTTCCCCAATCCTCTTTCTGTTCCTTGAAGACAGCTTTAGAGACTGCCCCCACCTCCCTGGCTCATCCCAACCCTTTTCATTACCCACAGCCGAAGTGCAGGGCTGTGCAGTCAGAATTCTTACACAAGGACTGGGATCGTGTCCTGCAGCCTTTTTGTCCAAACAAACTTGACCTTACTGTTTTAGGCCAGCCATCATGTCTCCGTGCAGTGGCTGCTGCCACCCCAATACTTTAGAGGCCCTTAAAATCACAAACGATGCTCAACTCACTCTCTACAGTTCTCATAACTTCCAAAATCTATTTTCTTCCTCACACCTGACACATATACTTTCTGCTCCCCGGCTCCTTCAGCTGTACTCACTCTTTGTTAAGTCTCCCACAATTACCATTGTTCCTGGCCGGGACTTCAATCCAGCCTCCCACATTATTCCTGATACCACACCTGACACTTATGACTGTATCTCTCTGATCCACCTGACATTCACCCCATTTCCGCATATTTCCTTCATTCCTATTCCTCACCCTGATCACACTTGGTTTATTGAGGGCAGTTACACCAGGCCTAATGGCCACACACCAGCAAAGGCAGGCTATGCTATAGTACAAGCCACCAGCCCACCTCTTAGGACCTCTCATTTCCTTTCCATCATGGATATCTATCCTCAAGGAAATAACTTCTCAGTGTTCCATCTGCTATTCTACTACTCCTCAAGGATTATTCAGGCCCCCTCCCTTCCCTACACATCAAGCTCAGAGATTTGCCCCCGCCCAGGACTGGCAAATTGGCTTTACTCAACATGCCCCAAGTCAGAAAACAAAAATACCTCTTAGTCTAAGTAGACACTTTCACTGGATAAGTAAAGGCCTTTCCTACAGGGTCTGAGAAGGCCACCGCGGTCATTTCTTCCCTTCTGTCAGACATAATTCCTCTGTTTAGCCTTCCCACCTCTACACAGTCTGAAAACGGACCAGCCTTTATTAGTCAAATCAGCCAAGCCGTTTTTCAGGCTCTTGGTATTCAGTGAAACCTTTATATCCCTTACGGTCCTCAGTGTTCAGGAAAAGTAGAACGGACTAAAGGTCTTTTAAAAAAAACACCTCACCAAGCTCAGCCACCAACTTAAAAAGTAATGGACAATACTTTTACCACTTTCCCTTCTCAGAATTCAGGCCTGTCCTCAGAATGCTACAGGGTACAGCCCATTTGAGCTCCTGTATGGATGCTCCCTTTTTTATTAAGCCCCAGTCTCATTCCAGACACCAGACCAACTTCGACTGTGCCCAAAAAACTTGTCATCCCTATTATCTTCTGACTAGTCATACTCCTATTCACCATTCTCAACTACTCATACATGCCCTGCTCTTGTATACACTGCCGGTTTACACTGTTTCTCCAAGCCATCACAGCTGATATCTCCTGGTGCTATCCCCGAACTGCCATTCTTAACTCTTGAAGTAAATAAACAATCTTTGCTGGCAGGACTATGCTGAATCTCCTTAGGCACTCTCTAATTAGATGTCCTAGGTCCTCCCAATTCTTAGACCTTTAATACCTGTTTTTCTCCTTCTCTTACTCTGTTTAGTTTTTCAATTCATACAAAACCGTATCCAGGCCATCACCAATAATTCTAAATGACAAATATTTCTTCTAACAGTCCCACAATATCACCCCTTACCACAAAATCTTCTTTCAGCTTAATCTCTCCCACTCTAGGTTCCCACGCCTCCCCTAATCCCACTCGAAGCAGCCCTGAGAAACATCGCCCACTATCTATCCATACCATCCCCCAAAATTTTCACCATCCCAACACTTTACCACTATTTCATTTTATTTTTCTTATTCATATAAGAAGACAGGAATGTCAGGCCTCTGAGCCCAAGCTAAGCCATCATATCCCGTGACCTGCACGTACACATCCAGATGGCTGGTTCCTGCCTTAACTGATGACATTCCACCACAAAAGAAGTGAAAATGGCCTGTTCCTGCCTTAACTGATGAAATTATCTTGTGAAATTCCTTCTCCTGGCTCAACCTGGCCCAAAAGCTCCCATACTGAGCACCTTGTGACCCCCACTCCTGCCCGCCAGAGAACAACTCCCCTTTGACTGTAATTTTCCTTTACCTACCTGAATCCTATAAAACGGCCCCACTCCTGTCTCCCTTCGCTGACTCTCTTTTCGGACTCAGCCCGCCTGCACCCAGGTGAAATAAACAGCCTTTTTGCTCACATAAAGCCTGTTTGGGTGGTCTCTTCACACAGACGCGCATGAAAGTTAAGGCCAGAAATGAAATAAGTGCCCTGTGATTGCAAGATTACAAGTTTTCCTCATAGAAAAGGAGAGTCTAGTTTTGTTAAGTTTAGATGTAAAGGTTTAAGAAATCCATGTTCATAAACTGAAAACCTGAGTTTTATAAACTGTTCTACTTCTGAAACATTATATCCAATGGGTGCATAGAGAGATAGATAGATACATACATATATAGATACATAGATACATGATAGATGATACATAGATAACATACACACACATACACATTTGTTAACATTTTTAAACAAAATATGAGAACACACTAAGCATTACTATTCTGCAAATTGCTTCTTTCAATTCATCAAGCATCACGAGCTCTTTGACCAGTTATTTACCTGGTATTTCATCATCTGAATCATATACACTATTGATTAGAAGATAATTGCCCTGCCTGCTGGGTCAGTCTCCTCTTCCAAGCAAACATCTCCAACTCCTTCTATGGCACCCACCTAGACTCCTGTTGGCTTTACTCTGGAAAGTTCCAGCTTGTCACTGTCCCTTTTAAAGTGTATTGGCAGGGGATATATCCGCTTCAGCCATGGAAAGTGAGCACAGGCAGTTGAGAGGGTGATTTTCCATGGTGTATCACTCAGCAAAAGGCGCTGGCAAGATGTGGCCCTCAACTCAACCTTCTGAAGTGCCACTTGAAAGTCTCGTGGCGCTGACAATAAAAAGGCACTGTCTTTTGACCATGCATTCTGACCAACCCCACCCAAGACTGGCCTTCCAATCCAGACTTAACTCTTTCTCAACCAAAATAAAACTCCTCGCTCTAGATGCTCATCTGTAGCCTGACTCCAAGAATTCTTCCAGTGCAGCTTGTAACAGGGTTCCACCTCAGGTGGTAGCATCCCTTCTCAAGAAAAAGGAAAAGAAGCCCAGTGGTAAGGATGGGACTTAGCTAATGTTTGTAGTGCCAAGAAAAGGGGTGTTTTCAGTCCCAGCTTGATGCCTTTCCATTCCCACCCTGGCTTCATGGGACATCAGAAAAAGGCCTCAAATGCACATTTGTGTCCAAGCCAGCCTGTAAGTCCAAGCTCCGTTCATACCAAGAACCTCTCTCCCTAAAGTGACCTCCCATTGGCCGTCCCTCTGACCTCAGAGTGCACAGCCTGACCTCTCAGGCCCTGAAAACAGGTTGGGTCCCTTTGGGCAGATAATTCCTGAATCCTGACAGCCAGGTTGTGGTCTAGATGAGAGGGTGGAGGTGCTAGGTGGGCAGGGGCTCAGCTGGAGGAGGGGAATCTGCAGCACCAAGCCCAGGTCAGAGACCTGGCTGTCCTGCTGAAAGGGAGTCCTACACAGTATGGCCTATGGCAGCCGGGCACCTGCAATGAGAATGGCTCTCAGGAGCAGTGACTCTTCGGTGGAAGGATGGGCAGAAACTTGCTCATTTTAGGCAGGAGAGAATATTATGAGCAAAGGAATGATGGTAAAAGAGAAGTGAGGGAATGCTAGGTGCTGCCAGTAATTCTGTACAAAGCACAAGGATGAATGTAACTGGTGGGGATGAGGGAAGGGGAGAGAGAGCAATGGGCAGGAGTGTGAAAGGCAAAGGCCATGCCAGGCCAGAGAGGCAGGGCTTGGATTCTTGGAAAGCAATGGGGAACTATACATAATTTATGCCAGGGGAGAATGTGATTGGATTTGTGTTTTAAAGAGGCAGCACTCTGCCCTCAGGGGAAATGATGGAATAGAAAACCAATGAGAACAAAGGATAATGGCTAGGAAGATCTCGCCTGCGGAAAGTAGATGCTGTAGGGGGCAGGAGGAGAAATCAGGGGTCTCAGAGCAGGCAAGAGGCAGCCTGGGGAGGACATGCCACAGAGATGATTTCAGACCTGAGTTGAATAGGAGGAAACTGCAAAGTTACTTAACCTCCCTGAGCCTCAGTTTCCCTCCTCTTTAAAATAGCATAGAAACTTAGAGAATTTAAACGAGTGCTAATATGAATATAAGTTGCCCAGACAGGCCTGAATCATAGGAAATGCTCAGAAATGGAAAGCTCCCCATAGATTTTTTGGGGAGTTTCCACAGAGAGCAAATAGAGTGCAGCAAAGAAAGGCTGGAAAGAAAAGTACCAGTTATTTCATAATCTTGCCAAGATCCTTTGAGCAGAAAGGGAACCAAAGAAGGAAATAGAAAACCAGGTTGGAGTGTTTTTGTTTGTTTGTTTTTGTTTTGTTTTTTTTTTTTTGGACAAGCCTTGGGGGGCACTTGGGGGGCTTCTTTGACAAGTACCCTAAAACCTGATGACAACAAAATGGGAGCAGTTGTAATTCATTAAGAGCACACTGTTGTGAGGCTTGGGAGAACCACCCAACCTCCACTGGCCAGCCCACCCACCCCCATCAAGAAGCACACTTTCAGGACATTGAAGTACACCACATTCTTGGAGTTTCTCCAGACTAGCTTCTGATGAAGCTGTTCCCACAGGAATGACCACAGTGAGTCTCAGATTCCTGGTGAACAAAGGAGCCAGTAACTCCCCGTGACCACAACAAGTAAAACAAAGACAGCTTCAAAGATGGCGCTGAGAACTGGGGACAGCAATACAGGCAGGAGTTGGAGAGGATTTCTATTGAAATCCAATGACTGCACTAAACTATTGATCCATTTTTCTTCTAAGCCTCTACTCACAGAATGCATTCATTTAAAAATAACATTTATAGATATAGGCCAGGTGCGGTGTCTCACGCCTGTAATCCCAGCACTTTGGGAGGCCAAGGTGGGTAGATCACCTGAAGTCAGGAGTTTGAGACCAGCCTGGTCAACATGGTGAAACCCCATCTCTACTAAAAACACAATGATTAGCCAGATATGGTGGCACATACCTGTAATCCCAGCTACTCAGGAGGCTGAGGCAGGAGAATCGCTTGAGCCTGGGAGGTGGAGGTCGCAGTGAGCTGAGACTCACCACTGCACTCCAGCCTGGGCGACAGAGCCAGACTCCATCTGAAAATAAATAAATAAATAAATAAATAAATAAATAAATAAATAAAATTTTTAAAAATAATATCTACAGATACAGATGCTAGATAGTAAAATCTCATTAAATGAAAACCATTTGATCATGAATCTGTAGCCATTAAATTTAGACTAATTTAAAATTTACTTTTAACCTGTGGGAATAGGGCTTCTCCACCAATTTAACCCTGTAATTAGGATGCCAAGAGATTTGGAAAACCACCTCACCCAGGTGCTTCTTCCTTGCCATTTACATCACACTTTTTCTTTTTCACCCGTGGGGTGATATTCAAAGCAAAGTTAACTTAAAGGTAGAACCCTCCACTGCCACTCAATCTAGAAATGAAGTCTCTTTCTCTGTTGAGTTTAATGTCTCTTTATTTGCCATGGCAAGAATGGCAAATACATAGCACACACCCTACCCTCCATCTCACCCAAGCCCTCTGCAGGCACGACTAGCTTATCAGAGAGTAAGGATCCTTCTCAATCCAGTGCCTCAAAAGAAGGAAGAGATTGCAAGCATTCCTTCCTCTCAGATAATAAATTTGATGTCCTCCTTCCAAGGAGAAAACATCTATTCTGTGCCCAAGGGCCTAAGAACTGAGATTACTTACCCAGTGGAAATAGCTTATCCATCTCAGGAAGCACTAACAAAACAGGTGGTAAGATAAGGCTTCCTGTTCCCTCACTCATTTACCAAGAAGGTGGTCAATATTAGCAGAAAAATGATTTGGCAGACTGAACACTGAATGAAGGTCTCCTTGGACACTTGGCATGTCCCTAGGGTCTATTGCAGTGATATGGCTTAGCTCTATGTCCCCACCCAAATCTCATCTCAAATTGCAATCCCCATATGTCAAGGGAGAGACCTGGTGGGAGGTGATTGGATCATGGGGGCAATTTCCCCCATGCTGTTATCGTGATAGTGAGTAAGTTCTCACAAGATCTGATGGTTTAAAAGTGTGGCACTTCCCCTCCACCCCTCTTTCTCTCTCCTGCCATAATGTAAGACCTGTCTTGCTTCTCCTTCGCCTTTTACCATGATGATTGTAAGTTTCCTGAGGCCTCCCCAGCCACACAGAACTGTGAGTCAAACCTCTTTTCTTTATAAATAACCCAGGCTCAGGTAGTTCTTTATAACAGTGTGAACATGGACTAATATAATCAGTGATCTAAGAATGGGTAGAAGAGAGCAGAGTAATACACAATGACAAGGGAAAGTGGGGGAGAAGGATTCCCAGACTGTAACCATAATAGGTCTGTTGCCTGATACGCATGGCAAGTAAATACCACGGCAATACCATGGCCAGACACCAGGTTGCAGCAGAGAAAGAGGTTTAACCGCAGGGCCTCCGAATGAGGAGCTGTGAGTAAACCTCCAATCCATCTCCCTATGGAGTTTGGGGTTAGGGTTTTTAAGTGTTTTGGAGTGGCCAGAAGTGTGGAGATAGGTCCAAAAACTGTGACTGGTTGAAGAGTACAGGATGAAGTCACGGGACAGGGAGATGAAGAAGCTCTATTCTCATGCTGATTCCACTCCTCTATAGGGTCTTCAAACTAGTTGGTGTCAGCTATTTCACTGGAATTCTGGATCTCAAAACACATCTTAAGCAATTCTTAAGCAAAAGCCTTATGAATGTAAGATCAGAAATCCTATCTATCTAAAACAAAAATCTTATGATTCTAATCTCAGAAATCCTGTCTATAGGAACAACAGGGAAGCAAATAGTCAGTATCTAGTTACAAGCAAGTGGGTCAAATTGCAGCCTGATTCGAGCTTAATTATAAATATATTTCTCTCCGGAATTCTTGTTAGCCCTATGAGGATAGCTTCAAGATGGTCATTCAATGAGAGCCAGCCTAGTGTAGGGGTTAAGCACATATCTCTGAGTTCAAATCCTGCCTCCGTTACACTATGTGCCCTTGGGTACATTATGGACCCTCTCTTCACCTTGGTTTCCTCATCTGTAAAATGGAAATAATAATACCTGTGTCAGAGTATTGTTGTGAAAATTAAATGTGATCATCTATGAAGAGTCTCTAGCATATATTACATGCTCAACGAATGTTACTTTTTTTTTTTTTTGAGATGGAGTCTCCCTCTGTCACCCAGGCTGGAGTTCAGTGGCGTGATCTCGGCTCACTGCAAGCTCTGCCTCCCGAGTTCATGCCATTCTTCTGCCTCAGCCTCCTAAGTAGCTGGGACTACAGGTGCCCACCACCATGCCTGGCTAATTTTTTGTTGTTTTTTTTGTATTTTTTAGTAGAGATGGGGTTTCACCATGTTAGCCAGGATGGTCTCGATCTCCTGACCTTGTGATCTGCCCACCTCGGCCTCCCAAAATGCTGGGATTACAGGTGTGAGCCACCGCGCCCAGCCGAATGTTACATTATTGTTGTTATAATTCCTGTTATCAGACAGGATGCTGTTGGAGTAAGTAGCACAAAATTCAGATAAAGGCATTGATGATCTTGCATTGAGTCCAGAGGTAGGATGTTCCAGGCATGGCTGGTTAAATCACAGCTGTTTTTGATCATTCTGTTCTGAATCTCCAGGTCAGCAATTGTTTCCCCACCAGTAGAGCTGACTTCACAACTCTAGATGTCATGTAGCCTCTAGCAAAGAAAGGAGAGGAGGCATTTCTGGCAAAGGAGACAGGAGGTGGCTCTTGGGGATGGAGTCAGTAGTGTATGATGACTCAGACTGGATTTATGGAGAAACGAAAGACATACTGTGTGCACACAGACACACATACAGACTCCACTCATGTATGTTTGGCTAACAGGCCACATCTAGGTGCATTCCAGACATCATGGAACATAGTAGAAAGGTCACACCAGGGGACCACCCACTTTGTATTGGGGCATTTCAAATGGTCTTATCTCTACCTTGGCCTCTTCATCAGATATCAAAGCCTTTGGCTGGGTTTCAACAGGTTAATAGGCTTTTGAGTAATTAGCGTTTTGAGGAAGCCATAGGCTATGATTCATCAAATGCTGTGGCCTGTTCACTGTAAGCAGAATTTAATCTGTGAGCTGCATCACATGAAAATAAAGCTGCCTAAAACCAAATACATTCAAGTTGTGATGGTAATAATGCAAGCAGGCAGGCTTGTCTTGCATGGCTCGAAGCAGAGGAGTTCCAGAAATCTTTTAAGCAACAGTGGTTTGAAGAAGATGACATCCATTTGGAGAGATATATTGATATGTGAAATCCCCCAGTTTAGGAATAAGACCGGGGTGTAACTCCTGGCTCCCACCTTTGTGTAACCTAGGACACGTTTTTTCACTTCCCTGAAACTCAGTTTCATGGCCTTTAAAATGAACACGATAATACCTACTTTAGAGACTTAACAGGAGAGTAAGTTAGGTGAAAAGTTAAACTGCCTGGCCTAGTAGCTGGCCCTGGGAAAGTGTTCATGTAGTGGATTCAACAGTGACCCCTGAAAGATATGTCCACTGAGAACCTGTGAATATAAACTTATTTGGAAAAAGGGTCTTTGCAGATGTAATTAAGTTAAGGATCTTGAGATGAGATTTTCCTGGGTTGTCCCGGTGGACCCTAAATTCAATGACATTTGTTCTTTTAAGAGAAAGGCAAGGAAAGATTTGAGATGCACACAGAAAAGAGGAGGCCATGTGACCCCAGAGACAGTGAATGTTATATCCCTACTGTCTCCAGCAATAAGCACAGCACACGTTAGGCATTCATTTATTTCTTTTGTTTTGTTTTTTCTCTGTTTTAGTTTTTAAGTTGATTGGCAAAGCCAGTAACTGGTTCCAAGAATGAGTTAATATGATACTGCATGAGTCAGGACAGGCTTCCAAGCCACCTCCATGTCTCAGTGACTTAAAACAACAAAGAACTATTTCTCACTAATGCTACCTGCCCAAGCAGGGTTGGGGATGAGGAGAGTTGGCTCCATGTCATCCTTACTCTGAGACCCAGAGGACAGGGGCTATACCTTCCCGTTATTTTGGCTTCTTCCATAAGGCTGTTGGGTATGCAGAAAAGTGGGGGCTAAGGGATCCAGCATCAGCATTTAATGCAATGCCTATCAAGTTACTTCTGCTACATACAATGACCGGAACCACTGACATGGGAAATTCCAATGCTCAGTGAACCGGAATTAGAGGAGAGCTAGATATTGGGGAATATTCAAAATTCTACCACAGATAAGGATGCAATGGTCTCTTTGTGTCCGCATTATAAACATCACAGAGAATCCAGTATGAGTGGAAGAAGAATGAAATGATCACAGGCCTGGGAGCTTTCTATCTGGTTGTTACAACCTAAATGTTGGCCCTGACCCATCCAACTCCACAATGTGGCTGCTATGGATTATAAGAAAGCACTGTACATTATTGTCATTTTGTTTTTCTTTTTCTAGACAACCACTGCCCCCAACCACCAAGATTCATGGGAATTCAGGCCCCAAGAACCCATTAACCTTAGAGGCTCCACAGGGTCCAGTCTAAAGAGCCCAGATCAATGAGATCAAGCAAACAGTTTCTCAGAAGTCTATAACAAAAAGCAGACGGCTGGCAGCCAGCGTGAGGCACCAAGATTTGTCTTTGTGGGCGGCTGGCAGGGGCCTGGGGGAGATGTCATTTTTTAACAGGCCTCAGAATAAAATGGATTTTTTACCTGCTGAAGGAGCTACCAGTTAGCAAACATTGCTCTTCCCGGAAAACAAATACACAGTTGGGATACTCATTTTTCTTCCATTATTAAACATTGTTGGCTTGGTTTTAAAAGATTTCAAATACGGCAGCTCTTTAAAAATTCCCTGCCTGCCGCCCTTTCTTCCTCCCCTTCTTGTCTCTCCGCCCTTTGATGGAGTTTCAGCGCCCACATGCGTGGCAACAACCGCTATTTCATCTTAAATTTCTATAGCAGGAAATGTAGGTCACTGATCTTAGAAGTGGCCTAGTTTCCTGGCTCTAAATAGAAATCTTTCCCCAGGTTGAGGCTTTTTTCTAGGTTTATGTCTAATAAAAGTGTAACCTGCTTAGCCAGGCCAAACAAACTGAGTTCTGACCTCCTGTCCACCCAGCTGCTGAATGGTTTTGCAGCTTTAGGATTGTCCAAGGCCACAGCTATCCTCAAAAAGCAGCTTGAGGGCCAGAACATGCCTCTGAGGTCACAGGTGACAGAGCCTAAGAAGGAGAATGTGGCAGCTCTCACTCCGCCTGGCAAAGCAAAGGTGGGGGAACTAAGATTTGTTAGATGCTCACCCATGCTGAGCACTTCTGCACATCTTCACATTTCATGTTGTCCGGGTTAGCTCAAGGTCGTTCTCCTCTCCCCTGCTTTTCCTTCCTCCTTTCCTTCCCCGCTTCTTTCCTCCCTTTCCTTCCTTTCTTCCTTCCCTTTATTTCCTTCCTTCCTTTTCTTTCTTCCTCCCTCTCATCCTCCCTCCCTTTCCTCTTGCCCTTCCTTCCTTTTTCCCTCCATCCCTCCTTCCTTCCTTTTCTTTCTTCCTTCCTTCTTCCCCTTCCTTCCTTTCTTCTTTCTTTCCTTTTCTTTCTTTCTTCCTTCCTTTTTTTCTTTCTCTTTCTTCCTTTCTTTCTTCATTCTTTCCTTCCTTCCTCCCGTCCTTCCTCCCTTCCTTCCTTTCTGTTTCTCTTTCTTTCTTCTTTCTTCTATTTTTAATGCACAAGTAAACCAAGTTTATTGTAGAAAATTGGAAAGCACAGATGAGCTCAAAGAAAAACAAATTATCCATACTACTAGAGAAAAAACAGGCTAGCATTTCTTTATGCATCTATCCAGGTATTTGGCTATACGTATATACTGACAATGACTTACGTTTAACAAAGTTTGGATCATAATAGTCTGTGGTCTCGTTTGCTCCCTTAACCTATACTGTCATGCTTTTTTCTGGTCAATTTACATATGTGTGTGTGCATATGTAACCTTGAGAATTTTTTTAAGAATTTTTAATTTAATTTTTTTCTTCAACTTTTATTTTAAATTCCTGGGTACATGTGTAGGATGTGCAGGTTGTAGGATGTGTAGGATGTACACGTGTAACATGTGCCATGGTGGTTTGATGCACAGATCAACCCATCATCTAGGTATTAAGCCTAGCACGCATTAGCTATTCTTCCTGATGCTCTAACTTCTGCCAACCCTGCCCCCGGCAGGCCTCAGTGTGTGTTGTTCCCCCCGCCATGTGTTCACGTGTTCTCATCGTTCAGCTCCACTTCTAAGTGAGAACATGTAGTTTTTGGTTTTCCTGTGTTCGTTTGCTGAGGATAACAGTTTCCAGCTCCATCCTTGTCCCTGAAAAGGACATGATCTTGTTCCTTTTTATGGCTGCATAGTATTCCACGGTATATATGTACCAGATTTTCTTTATCCAGTCTATCACTGATGAGCATTTGGTTTGATTCTATATCTTTGCTATTATGAATACCACTGCGAAGATATGCATGCATTTATCTTTATAATAGGATGATTTATATTCCTTTGGATATGTAGCCAGTAATGGGATTGCTAGGTCAAATGGTACTTCTGCTTCTAGATCTTTGAGGAATTGCCACACTGTCTTCCACAATGGTTGGACTGATTTACATTACCTTGGGATGTTTTTCTAAAATAACAAAATTATGTAAAATAAATTGTAACCTGAAAGAGATAGCTCATCATTTTTTAAAATTGTTTCCTTTAGGGTTTTATAAAACAGCCAGGCAGGCAGCTAGTGGACCTTAGCCTGGGTGAGTGCCAGGTACATGGTCTTTTTTATAGTAAACATGAGGTCAGCCTCCTCAGCAGGGAGCACTGCAGGAGAAACTGGCTCTCCTGCTGTTTCCAGCACCAGTTGGAGGTGGTGTGAGGGCATCTGGTGAACCTGTGTCCTTGCCTCTCCCCACTCTTCCACCCACCTGAAGTCCCTCTGTGACTCTGCAGCCTTGCTGGATGGACGATCACCTTTCTGCAGCCCCCTTAACATGGAAACCAAAGCCCATGCATGGGTCACATGCTCCAAAAGTTCCAGCCCACTAGCACCTGGTCTCTATGTGCACACCCAGTCACTGCTGCTCCCTTCTCTGCGCTTCAGACGAGGCCTGTTGCTTGTCCAGCAACTCCAGACCAAACCAGAGGACTCCATTGCTTCCCACCCCTTCACCCCTGAAGTCCTAACCCCTAGCAAGTTTTTCCTTCCTCGAGTAGGCGCCTTTAGTCACAGGGAGCCGTGACAAGTTTGCTTACACCTATAGTTACTCCTTTGTCATAATCATTCTTTATGTTAGACTCTCTCTTTGTAGTTTCTTTCCGCTGTGTAGTTTCCGTCTCCTGATTGGACCTGGACTGCCACAGTCAGGCTCCTGACTCAGCTCTCTAACATTGCAGTTGCATGTGACAAGTCACACGGCCCAAATTGGGCCCATTTATAACAAATGGTGGTGGGCCCAGACTTCATCTGCCCCAGCAAAATCTTACCTCCCACCCACAGTGTTCTGATGGACGCCCTGTAGGCCCCTCCTGGGCCAGCTCCTGGGTCACTGTGCAGTCCGGGGCCCCTCCTCCTGCACTCGCTCTCCAGCTGCAGTCTCAGCCTACCACAAAAACAGGTTCCTTGGCCCCTGACCTTTACATGTTGCTCAAAAGTGCTCACACTGGCTGGGCGCAGTGGCTCACACCTATAATCCCAGCACTTTAGGAGGCCAAGGCAGGCGGATCACTTGAGGTCAGGAGTTTGAGACTAGCCTGGCCAACATAGCAAAACCCCATCTCTATTAAAAATACAAAAAATGAGGCTGCGGCAGGAGAATCACTTGAACCTGGGAGGTGGAGGTTGCAGTGAGCCGAGATCACACCACTGCACTCCAGCCTGGGCAACAGAGCAAGACCCCTTAAAAAAAAAAAAAAAGCACTCACACCATCATCTCACCTCCTTCCATGGCTTCTTGAACTTTAGTGGCTCAGCCCTAGTCATCACTCCCAAAACAGCCTCCTGGATATCTCCGAATTTGACCCAAACTACAGCTGTGCAAGTAAAAGCAGGAGCTCTTCTCCATTTAACAGATGAGGAAACTGAGGTTCTAAGTTTCAATGCTGATTCATACAGAGAACAAATGGCATTTCCCAGAAGTGAATCTTCTGATGTCTAGCCCAGGGTACTGCTAACACATCACTGAATTGCTCTCTCTTATTGGGTGAGAAATGCTTGTTTCTACACAGCTATAGGTGATCTAAAGTCACCTGGAGGGTTTGAACCTCAGTCTAAACAGGGCCTCCACATTTGGCTGCACAGGTTAAGCCCTGTTCAGCTGAGAGCTTCTGTAGGAGCTGAAATTCAGCCTGTGCCCTGCATGGTAAGCCACACACTGAACATAGGGCTGAATCAGCCCAGGGAAATGCATCATCTTGGCATCTGACCACCCATAAAAGGCATTTTTATGAAGTTTCCACAACCACATGGAACTATACTAGCAGCTGAGGTAGCCCAGATTTAATGCCATTTGAGGGTATCCCTAGCTTTGGCTTTGGGCAGTGTAGACTCAACATTCTATAGGACTCCTGGGCAAGGTACCTGATGGGTAGGTGGCAAAACAGAGGGAAAAGAAGAGAAGTCCTTGCTATCAACCTAAGTCATTTGTTCCTACAAACATCCCTGATTCATGCTACATTCTGTCTGTCTCTCAGACATCTGTCCTTCCAAGTGTTCATGGATACACCCCTCTTGCTGGTATCTAATGCTGTTGGCCCTGCAACTTTCTGTACTCCTTTCATGCCAAGTTTGGGAGCACTGGAATCCCTCTGGTCCTCCCTGTGCCAGTGGAGCATGGACATCTCCATAAAGCTGCATATCTTCATGGGCTCTGTGCAACCATTCCCCCTGGACCTGTGTCCTCACACAAATCTCATGTTGAATTATAATCCCCAATGTTGGAGGTGGGGCCTGATGGGAGGTGATTAGATCATGGGGATGGTTTCTTATGAATGGGTGATATGGTTTGGCTGTGTCCCCACGCAAATCTCATCTCATTTCCATGTGTTGGGGGAGGGACCAGTGGGAGGTAATTGAATCATGGGGGTGGATCTTTCCCATGCTGTTCTTGTGATAGTGAATAAGTCTCACAAGATCTGATGGTTTTAAAAAGAGGAATTCCCCTACATAAACTCTCTCTCTCTTTGCCTGCTGCCATCCATGTAAGAAGTGACTTGCTCCTCCTTGCCTTCTGTCATGATGGTGAGACCTCCCCAGCCACATGGAACTGTAAGTCCATTAAACCTCTCTTTCTTTTGTAAATCTCCCAGTATGTCTTTATCAGCAGAGTGAAAATGAACTAATACATTAAATTGGTACCAGTAAAGAGTGGCATTGAAGAAAAGATACCCGAAAATGTGTAAGTGACTTTGGAACTGAGTAACAGGCAGAAGTTTGGAACACTTTGGAGGCCTCAGAAGAAGACGGGAAAATGTGGGAAAATTTGGAGCTTCCTAGAGACTTGTTGGATGGCTTTGACAAAAATGCTGATAGTGATATGGACAATAAGGTCCAGGCTGTGGGGTCTCAGATGGAGATAAGGAACTTGTTGGGAGCTAAAGCAAAGGTGACTCCTGTTATGTTTTAGCAGAGACTGGTGGCATTTTGCCCCTGCCCTGGAGATTTGTGAAACTTTGAACTTGAGAAAAATGATTTAGGGTATCTGGCCGAAGAAATTTCTAAGCAGATGCTGCCATGCTTCTTGTACAGCCTGTGGAACAATGAGCCAATTAAACCTCTTTTCTTTATACATCAGCCAGTCTCAGGTATTTCTTTATAGCAATGCGAGAACAGGCTAACATACTGCTTCCCTAGCAGGAAGAAGGGTACAGGAGCAGGATCCCTAGACAATTTGGATTTCCCTTCATCTCTCCTTCCTTCCCTGAGCCCAACCACATATTCTCTAGACTCGGTAGGATAAGCCTTACTCTTTCTCATGTTCCTCCAAAATGCTTTGCTCACTAGCAGGCTTTCACTATGGGCTTCAGCTTTGGGAGGCTAAAATCCAGGGAGTTCCTCTTTGTTTGGCTTTAAACCCTGTCCACACCCCTGGGGCAAAAGACCCAGAAAGCCCTGGCCACCTCAGTGGTGGAAAGAGTTAAGAAGAGATACAAGGAGGGTAAAAAACATAAAGGTTGGGAGTTCAGAAATATTATCACGCTGCACAGTTTTACTGAAGTAACCACACCACAGAATGGAAAGTCTGTCTCTCCTGATGCCGTAACAGCACAACCTGAAGGCTCTTGCCTCCAGTGCCTCCAGTGACAATCAAGTACTGACCATCCCAACATCATGACTGAGTTGCTGGTTATCATGGTCAGTTCCAAACCTCATTCGGAATGATGTGAAGAGTATTGGTCAGTCTGTGTGAACTGAGCAGATTAAGATATCCCCCTGTTATCTGAGACCTTCTGAAAAGCCCTTCATATAGTCAATAAATTTTTCCTAAGCCTCAGAAATGAGATGACTCCATGCTCAAAGACAGACTAAGGAATCGTTTGAGAATCCAAGCAAAAAACACCAGGACAATGTGTTGGGAACTCAGACATGGAGCCAAAGAAGAGTCTGAAAACCTTGCTGCTTGGAAGTCCTGTAAAAGTCCTATATCCTCTTCCCAGTCACATCCCCAGTTTACCTGCTGTCCCCACCACCACCGGAAAGAAGAAAACTAAGTCTAGCTGATACCACATCTAATGGAAGCATCAACCAGGTTGCCCTAAAATTGCTCCCTGAACAATAAAAATCAAATGTTGTGGGATGATGGAGGTTTCAGAGATAGCTCCAAATGCAAAACTTCCCAGTGGAAAGTGCTCTGGACAGGTCAAAGGCAAATCCACTAAAGTCCAGGAGACCCCAAATCTCTGAGGCTAAGGCTGAAGGTACTCCATGAAAAACTCTCCCCACAATGCCTGCACCAGGGAAACATCAGCCTCACCTCTCTGCTCCTCTGTCCTGCCAAATTTCAGTCTCTGCTCCCAGGAAAACTCCCAGCACCCCAATCAGGGAAGAGTGGAACACTTGTGCCTACTCTTCTGAAGGGACTGAAGTAAAACCCAGATGGCTCATGCCAACCTTTAAGGATTCAGAAATAGCAACTCTTAGCAGTAGTCCAGCCTGTCCAGTCTGTAGCAGTGATTCTAACACAAATCCTCCATTCTCACTAGCAGACAAGCCTTAGAGGATCAGAGGGACTGGGGAGGGTGCACTCTAAATTCTCCTGCACCATGTTGACCTCTGGCCGCAAGTTAACTCAGGAGGAGACAAAGGACTCAGGCTGATCAGTCTGCAGAAATCCAAAGGACGCTATTCAGAATCTTCAGAGTTTGGAGTCCTTTACCACCAAACACCAACAGAGGAAAGAAGCTTCAGAAATGCTTAGACCCGCTCGCCTTCCCTAACCTCTTGCTGAGCCTAGCGGTTTCCACCAGGAATTACAGGACATATTGCTTTGCGTGGTACGAGGGAGTTGTTTCAACAGGACTTTTCTTTTTAGGAATTTCAGGGCTGACATTCTAGCCAGTAGATTTAACATCAGCTTCACCCGCTATTAAGTCAGACAGTTTCTTTAACCTGTTAAAGTTCTGAGCGATTGATTTCTTCACCTAAAAAGAGAATGGCCACATGGTAGCAGAAACTCATTTCCACTTGTTTTGGCCCCAGTTTGGGCCCATGTTACTAAAGTAGAGCCCAGACTCTCCATGCATTTTGCTCTGTCCACCCACAGCTTTCCAGAAGGCTCTCACTTCACCAAACATGTGTCTACTTCTGGTTTGAAAGCAGGGGTGCCTCTTGGAGCTGCTGCAGAAGCCTCACAAGCTCCTCAGCTTGGCCTCCAAAGGACTCCAGGAAATCTGTCCCATGCTTTGTGCAGTATTTGTGGTCATCCTTAGTGGGGAAACAAGATGTGGAGCTGTGGAGGAGTTATCAGTGTTTCTCAAGCTTGAATAATATAGGCACCCCCTTTGAAATGCGTTTATTTCTTTTGGAATCCCCTCTTGTTGACTTGTTTTATTATTGTGTTAGTTGCAACCAAAAACTCAACACTGACTTGAAAAAAAGGGGGGAGACATTCGGGTTCAAACAAATGAGCACCCCTGGGGTACATTAGCTATCAGGATGGTGCAGATAAGTTTTTAGCTCCCTTTTCTGTGACTCAGCACTGTGCTCCCCCCTTCCAGCTTGTCCTGTCCCTGCCACACAATGGCTGCTAGGAGCACTAGGGGGCTCTGGGCTTGTT